>NC_142491.1:25818822-26149447 GCF_965113065.1 Corylus avellana | reverse complement strand
TTCCTTTGATGTCAGCAATGGTCCACCCAAAGCGGTTTTATGTTCTCCGAGAATTCTCAACAACTTTTCTTCTTCCCCACAACTCAGATTTGTAGCAATGATGACTGGTAGTGTTTTGTTTTCTCCTAACTTTGCATATTTTAGGTGCTCTGACAATTGCTTCGATTCCAGCTTGGGTGCCTGGACAATAGAAGGAACCAGAGAGGTATTAGTAGGCTCAAGAATCTCAAAGGGAGGAGTATACTTATTTGAGTATTTTGGAGAAGCCTCAAGGTGATGCACTGTTTCAATGATGTCATTAGTAACATCTTCAGATTTTGGCTCAATATCCTGCCTTGTGAAACTATGGGTGAGGGTGGCCTCCAATGGATCTTTATGTTGGTCCTGCAAAACTGTCTCACAAATATCTTGGAACATACAAACATCAAAACATTCTAAATCTTCTTGAGGTAATTTCAATGCATCGAATATTTTGAATTCTATTGTCTCACCATTTACCTTCATTCTCCCAATACCCTTTTTCACACCTTTTGTAATGTCAGCAGTTCTCATAAAGGGTCTTCCTAAGATAATAGGTAAAGGTGATGGCATAGGTGATTCTTTTACATCTAATACTATGAAATCAGCAGGTACAATGAATGTACCTACCTTTGCCAAAACATCCTCAAGTATACCTCTTGGTCTTTTGATGCTTCTGCCTACCAATTGCAAGGGGATTGAGGTGGATTGAAGCTCCCCCAAACCCAGCTTTTCATATACAGTGTAAGGTAGCAAATTAACCCCCGCTCCTAGATCCAGCAATGCCTTTTCGAAAGAATGGTCTCCTATCTAGCAAGGAATGGTAAAACTGCCTAGGTCTGTTAGCTTTGGTGGTAATTTTCTTAACAAGACTGCACTTACCTCTTCTGTTAAGGCCACTGTCTCATACTCCTGAAACTTCCTTTTGTTAGTGCAATAATCCTTTAAAATTTTAGCATATGAAGGAATCTATTTAATTGCATCTAAGAAAGGAATGTTAATTTCTACTTTCCTCAAGGTCTCAAAGATATCCTTAAGTTGCTTTTCTTTCTTTGGTTTGACTAACCTTTGGGAGAAAGGGGGTGCATTTACCCTCTCTATTTTACTTACCTTGGAAGTTGCAGCTTCATCTGGAGATGCTTGAGGTGGCTCTTAAGTTCCAATGACCTTGCCATTTCTGAAAACTGTGACTGCTTTGATTTGTTGGTGACCCCCTGGATTGGGTATTGTTTGGGCTGGAAATTCTTCTGGCTTTCTTTCACTCAGCTCCTTTGCCATCTGGCCCATTTGCACTTCCAGTCTTTAGACAGCTTGCTCAGTCTTTTGAATGGACTGCTCATGCTTGGCATTGGTTTGTTTTTGATCAGTCATGAATTGCTATTGAGAAGTCATGAACTACTATTGAGAAGTCACCAGGGTGTGTATCATATTCTCCAGTTGGTTCAATTTTGACTCTTAAGTTGGCTGGCTTGCTTATTGGGGATCCTTTTTTTGTCCTTGATTGTTACTCCAGGAGAAATCTGGGTGGCTTTGCCATCCTGGATTGTAAGTGTTGGAGTATGGATTGTTCTTGTGGGGGTAATTGTTTTGTCCCACATAATGTGCTTGCTCCTGATCTGCATATAAATATAAAGGGCAAGTTTCAGTAGTATTACCTACTTGAGAACATATGGCACATATCTAGAATTGGGTGTCTGGCTGATTGGGAGAGATGTTCTGAGTAGTCATGGCGTTGACAAGCATAAGGAATGCCTTCTGCATGGTAGCCATTGATTTTGCACTCTGGTATTTTCTTCATTCCTGCCTTTGCTCCTTACACCTTGCCTCCTTCTGGATGGGAATTGTTGGGTGTGTTCACTCAACATCTCAAATATCCTTATGGCTTCCTCACTGCTCTTTTCCATCAGCATACCTCCACAAGCTATATCCACAATACCCTTGTTAGTATCATCTAAACCTTCATAGAAAATTTGTACTTTATCATCTTGAAGGATGTTGTGATGTGGGCATTTTAGAAGCAATGAATTGAAGTGATCCCATGCCTGGAAGAATAGATCTCCATCTTGTTGTTGGAATATTTGAAGTTCCCTTTTAAGTTGTCTTGTCTTCTGAGCTGGGAAAAACTTCTTCAAAAACTTGGTGGCTAATTCTTCCCAAGTATGGATAGAATCTGCAAGCAAAGAATTATACAACAGTTTAGCATTATCTTTCAAAGAGAAAGGAAAGAGGACTAACCTGAGTCTCTCTGGAGTTAGGCCTTGGACATGCTGCAACTTGCATAAATCAAAGAATTCTTTAAGATGCAAGTTGGGATCCTCAGTAGTTGTGCCTCTGAAGTGAGTCAATGCATTAAGGATTTGAGGAGAAATATAATAGTTGCCTTCCACCTCCGATTGATATGCTATGCATGAGGGTTGCTAGAGGTTTGCTGGAACGAATGCCTGCTTCATCAGTCTCCGCACCAGTGGTGGATTTACCTCCAATGGTCTTGGCCCAATTGCATTCTCTTGCAAATCTTCCATCTCAATTTCTTCCTCTTCTTCTTTGTCTCTAGGTAGTTGTGGAATTGCCGGCTCAATTTCAGGATCGAGCAGAATGACGGTTGAGTCTTGAGATCGACGACCTTGCCTCAATTGAATTGCTTTTTCAGTCAGGTAGCTTCAGTGCTGCTAGTCCGGATGCTCCATGGAACTGCACTCGATCGCACTTGGTTGACGTTCGATCGCAATCACACAATGCTAGTCCGCAACCTGAAACAGAAAACCGAAAAATTCAAGAATCAATAGAAAATCTTTTTGACAAAAACAAAATTGAAAATTGAAAATTAAAATAACACAACTAAAGGGAAATAAATTTTAAACAAAATTCGCCGCAGTCCCCGGCAACGGTGCCAAAAACTTGTTGTTCCACAATTACCCACCTAAATTAATAGGCAAATAACTGGATGTTTTACCCGCAAGTGGACAAGGTCAACATAGTTGTATAGTGTGCAAATACGGGGTCATTTCCATGAGGACTGCTGAATCTTGTCTAAAATTAATTCCCACTGTGAAATAAAACAATTGATAATGATAAAAAGGTAGGGCTTTGATATCCACCACTAATTATATTTAGCTAATATATCAACATGCCAATGTTTTGATCATGTTATGAATATCTAATGTTTGTCAACCTAAGGGCATTGGTGTCTACTCCTTAAGCTATTGATTTCCCTAAGCAATGAATTAGGCATGGGTGTCTACTCTAATTCTTTTTTTTCTTAAAGGATTTAGCATGGGTGTCTACTAAGTTGTTCTTTAAAAAAGCACAAATCTATGGAAATCGACAAACATATGAGGCCTAGGGCATGGGTGTCTACTCCTAGTTCCCCATGTTGATTAACCCAAGAATCCGGTGTAGATATCTTTTGTTACTTATGTTAAACACAGGACTCGGTCATCCAAATTGATTTAACTGACTAATCCATACGACATGCACATGTTGATCAGGCACACACATATGAGGAATTCATGAAACTAGGTATTAATCAAGTTAGACATCATAACAAGATCATCACAAAGGTGCCAATATTGAATATTAACAAAACATAATTAGAGCTTCAATCTAGCCCTACTAAATAAATTAGCTACATATAGAGTTGATATTAAACATCTTCATAAGATAAAAGAAAAGAAAGGAAAAGAATAAACCCGAGACTTGAACTTGAAGAGCTTCAATTCTTCTCCTTACACAGCATACCTATTCTAGAGGCTTAAGAGTCTATTTATAAGCTTTAGAAGTCAGTGACAAACTAGTAAACCTAGGAATTTTTTAGGGTTTCAAAACCTATTACAATTGGGAGTTGGAAAACCCTAATATGGAAAGAATGACAATCTGGTAGCCACTTGATATGTCTCTTGCGCACGGGTGCGATCGATCGCAACTCGTGTGCGCTCGATCGCAGGTCTACAATCGAGCCTCTTTTGTTCTGTGCTCGAACGCTAATTGCCTGCTTTGTGCTGTGTCTTCTCTAGTACTGCGCTCAATCGCAGGTAACCTGTGATCAATCACAGTGTCAGGGGCTCCCACTTTTACCATCTTCTCTTTTTGAGCCCAAATCTTCCAGATTTACTTCATTTCCTTCCAAAAGCCTACAAAAGTATGAAAAACACAAAAATGAATTAAAATGACCTAATTTACTAAAACCAAAGGATTAAAATATGCAAGTTAAGGACTGAAAATATGAATATTTTAGCACTTAACACGGCTTGCTCATGATAGTAGGTGCATTCTCCATGTAATGCTCATTAGGATTGGTCACCAACTGATTTTAACACTCTTCTTCTTTTTCTTCTTTAAGTGTATCTAATTTTTGCTTGAGGTGGGCCTCCATCCATTCAAATGATTGCTCTCCTTCCTCCATGTGGCTAAGATGAGGTGCCGCATGTTTTGTAAAGTCAGCATACTGTTTTTCTAAAGTAGCAATTGCTTCATCTAAGGCAGACCTTTTTAGAGGAGGTGGTTCTTGTTGATATTGTTGATGTGGAGAAGAATTCAAATGGTCATATATGGGAGATGGCTCCTCTTCTTGGTATTGTGGAGGCCAATAGGTAGAAGATGACTCATCTTGATTTGCTTCTTCTTCTTTGAGACTATTGCCTTTCGGGTTGAAGTAGGTCTTCATCTCCTCAGATGCTTGCTGTGTAGTCTTAATCAATGTATTTATCATATCTATAAGAGAAGGTTGGTTCAGCTTGACATTGCTGTTGTGGAGCTAATTGAGAGGAATACGCATAATCATAAAATTGTTGATATGAGTGATGTTGCAGTCCATGAGATTGTTGAGCATGAATTCCAGGAGCTTGAACTTGTCATGAGAGATTGGACTGTTGGCTCCATGTTGGGTTACAGGAATCAAAATAGCGGCCGTTCCCCAGTGTAAAGAATGATGTGTTCTTATGCCCATTAAATTTGTTAAAAATTTGTCTCATTGAAGGCATTCTCTAACATGGTGACAAGAGTCATGGCATAAAGAACATGGTCCATGGGGTGTCGGAACGCCTCCCCACATATGTGAATAAAATAACAAAAGGTTAAAATAAAATGAAAAAATGAAATTTAAAAAAGAAAACTTACTAATATGTAGATTTGAATGACCCTGCATGAAACAAAAGAAAAAAAATCAGATCTATAGTTAGTGCAGTAACTGTGCTGCTCTCTGGATGTGTGGTGCACTCGATCGCCCTAGTTGGGCACTCAAGCGCACCTTCAGAAGCAAAATAGGAATTGTGAAAATAATAGAAAAACAGAAAAATTTAAAACAAAAATAAATTAAAGGAAAAAAAACAAAATTGAAAATTAGAATAACACAACTAAAGGAAATTAATTCTAAAGAAAATTCGCCGCAATCCCTAGCAACGGCGCCAAAAACTTGTTGTCACAATTACCTACCTAAATTAATAGGCAAATAATTGGTTGTTTTACCCGCAAGTGCACGAGGTCAACACAATAGTATAGGGTGCAAGTACGGGGTCATTCCCACGATGATTGCTAAATTTTGCTTAAAATTAATTCCAAAAATAAAATAAAATAAAGATTGGATTTGAGTTGATAATGATAAAGAGGTAGGGCTTTGATATCCACCACTAATTATATTTAGCTAATATATCAATATGCCAATGTTTTGATCATGTTATGAATACCTAATGTTTGACAACCTAAGGGTATGGGCGTCTACTCCTTAAGCTATTGATTTCCCTAAGCAACGAATTAGGCACGGATGTCTACTCTAATTCTTTTCTTTCTTAAAAGATTTAGCATGGGTGTCTACTAAGTTTTTCTTTAAGAAAGCGTAAAATTGTGGAAATTAATAAACACAGAAGGCCTAGAGCATGGGTGACTACTCTCGGTTTCCTATGTTGATTAACCCAAGAACCTGGTGTGGATTTCTTTTGTTACTTTTACTAAACCCAGGACTCAGTCATACAAATTGATTTAACTAACTAGTCCATACCACATACATATGTTGATCAGGCACACACATATGATGAATTCATGAAAACAGGAATTAATCAATTTAGATATCACAACAAGATCATCACAAGGGCGCCAATACTGAATATCAACTAAACATAACTAGGGCTTCAATCTAGCCTTACTAAATAAATTAGTTACACATAATTAAAATAAAACTAACAGAAAAGGGAAAGAAAGAACCGGAAACCGCTCCTAGAAGTAGCCTCCAAATTCCTCCCCCAAAGTTGTGTCTTTTCCAGCTTGATTATTCTCGTGGTTTAGAGGTCTATTTATAGGGCTTTAGAAGTCCTTGTTACACTAGTGAACCTAGACAATTCGTAGGGTTTTAGTCCTATTACAAGTGGGACTTGAAAAACCCTAATATGGAAGGAAAGGGAGTTTGTCCGCAGCTTCTAGAATTCTCCAGCGAACGGGTGCGATCGATCACAACCTGTGTGCGTTCAATCTCACATGGCCGCTTCAGGCTTTGTCTTCTCTGGTAGTGCGCTCGATCGCAAGGAACCTGCGATCGATCATGCTGTCAGGGGCTCCAACTTTTTCCATTTTCTCTCTTTTAGCCCAAATCTTCCACATTTACTTCATTTTCTTCCAAAAGGCTACAGAAACAAGGAAAACACAAAAGGAACTAAAATGGCATGAATTAACTAAAACTAAAGGATTAAAACATTTAAGTTAAGGGCTAAAAATGTGAATATTTTAGCACTTAACAGCTTTCCACAACTTGAACTTGGCAAACGTTTCTCATCAATAAAGATTACGAAGTACAAATGTCCTCCCCATGATGCTGTCCTCATAGGTCCCCAAACATCAGAATGAACATAGTCCAAAATTTCCTCTATCTTGTGTGTGGCTATCTTGAATTGCACCCAATTCTATTTCCACAGAACACAAAACTTACAGAAATCAAGTTTGCTTGTTTTGACACCCTTCAACAGATTTCTCTTATGAAGCTCCAACATGCCCTGCTCACCCATATAACCCAACCGCATATGCCACAAAACAGTACAATTAGACTCAAACTCTACAGAGGCGATTCCACCTACAACTATACTTCCCAACAGTTTATAGATTTTCTTTGAATTTTTCTGCCCTTTCATCATTACCATCGTACCCTTAGTCACCTTGATTACTCCAGCTTCAGACTTATAACCATAGCCATTTGAGTCTAAGGTGTCTAATGAAATCAAATTCTTTTCCACATCCGGTACATGTCTAGCATCACATAACATTCTAACCACACCATCAAACATTTAATTCTAATATTACCTATGCCAGTAATTTTGCAATGTGCACCATTACCCATAGTAACTATACTAGAATTAATTGCCCTATTGGTGTCAAACCAATCTCTGTTGGACGTCATGTGAAACGAACATGCTGAGTCCAGAATCCAAGAATCCAGAAGATGCTCTGAATTAGATGCAACAAAAAGCATATCACCATCAGCATTGTTTGAATTGTCTTCCATTACGTTCACAGATTTTGAGGAGCCTTCTTTCTCGTCGTCCTTGATCTTCTTCCAGTCCAGACAGTCTCACTTTATGTGCCCTTTCTTTCTGCACTTATAACAGATGATGTCCTTCCTCCTTCTGGACTTTGACCGAGGATTCTTGCCTTTCAAATCACCCTGTTACTGCTTCTTCCACGCTCATAGTTACCCTTTACATCTAGCCCTTCCCCTTGAGATTTATCATCAATGCTTTTCTTCCTTTAATGAAATGCCAACAGGGCTCCTGTAACGTCCTCTAACTCCAAGGACTCTTCTCCCCATGTTAGGGTTATAACCAGATTCTTATACGTAGGAGAAGTTGGGAGTGAATTCATCAGCATCAACGCCATGTCTTCGTCTTCAAACTTCACATCAACCCTCTTCATATCTCTGATTATTTAATTGAACGCGTTGATGTGTTGGCTCAGATCCGAAGCCTCCGCCATCTTCAAGCCGTACAACCATTGCTTTAGATAGAGCTTGTTCGTCAATGACTTTGACATATACCGACTTTCCAGTTTCAACCAAGTTGCCACTGGAGATTCTTTGTCCATGACGTGATACACCATGTCATCTCCCAGGCAAAGCTGAATAGTAGCTATCGCTTTAGCCTAAAGTTCCATCCAATCTATGTCTGCCATCCATTCATCGTCCCTTGTTGCACCAACAAATACTTGATACGTCTCAGCCATAATTCAAAATTACTAGATCCATCAAACTTCATCACGTCGAACTTTGCAGAAGATGTACCAACCCCAGCCATCGTAGATTAGGCTCTGATACCAATTGTTGTTAGTAGGCACAATAATTGATGAACAATATAGAATCAAAAAAAGAGAGATTAAGAGAGAGAGAGTCGGCACACAAATTTACGTGGTTCGACAATTTTCCTATGTCCACAGAGAGGCGGCTGTATTTTTACTCTTAATAATTCAAGGTTACATCGTACATATATATAGAAAAATCGTAAACCCTACTTGTACAGACTTATTAAGGAAATCCCCAAAATACCCCGCTCTATGAACGTCGCTAGCGCGACGTTCACTCTGCTCCCATCTACTTGCCCTTCCACTGGTATTAATATGAGCCACCAATTCCAACAATTATGCTTAGAAGTAATTTCCTAATTAATTAACTGAATTAAATAAGATGTCCCAGGTTGAGTTGAATAATAAAATAAAAAAGTAATAAAAGATAGAAATAATAATAAGAATGAGGGTTAGGGTTTTGACATCCACTGCTAATCAAACTCAATTAAGATAAACAATATGCCAATGCTAACAATTATACCGATATGCTTAATGCTTGCCAACCTAAGGGCATGGTATCTACTCCATATGTTATTGATCTCCCTAAGCAACAAATTAGGCATGGTATCTACTCTAATTCTTTTATTTCTTAAAGGATTTAGCATGGTATCTTCTAAGTTGTTCTTCAAGAAAGCATAAATATATGGACATTGACAAACACATGAAGCCTATGGCATGGTATCTACTCCCGATTCTCCATGTTGATTCATCCAAGAACCCGTGAGGAGATTCATTTGTCACTCTATTGTGCCAAGGACTTGGTCATCCAAATTGATACAAATAACAAATCCAATCACACACATAACCTATAAGAGCAGGAGATTCTCTCCCAAAGCAAATAACATAGCACTGAAAACCACTAGGAAGGAAAAGGAAGTGGTTCATGAAGAATCAAGTGATGATGAGTCCTATGACTCTGAACCAATAGCTATGCTAACTAGAAACTTCCATAGATATTTGAAGAATGCTAAACCAACTGGAAGAAGATCATCGGAGTGGCCGATCAAAGGAGAATCTCAGAAGGATCCAAGAGAGAAATTATACAAATACAAGAAAACTCGTTTTCCTCAATGCTATGAGTGTCAAGGATTTGATCACATCAGGGCTGATTGTGGAAACCTAAAGAATACTAGGGAAAACGCCATGAATGCATCTTTGAGTGATGAATCAGAGTCAAATGACTCCAATGACCAAAAAGGGAAGAAGGTTGTTTACGTGGCACTTCCAACCACCATTCAAGGTTCCAATGATCGTGCATCTGCAGGTGTTGATGGTGAGTCATATAAGGAGGACTCGGATGAAGGATCAATGAAAAAGTAGCGATTATCTTGTGTCTCATGACACTCTTGTTAGAAATTGCACAGCTAGGAAGAAGTTCAAGGAGGTCCTAAAGCAACTTACTGCAGCTGAAGAAGAAAACATTTCTCTTCAAAACCTTTTGGATTTAGCCTACAAAACTGAAAAATCCCTAAAGGTAGAAAATAATTCTTTGACTACCAAGTTGTTTGATGCTAACACAATTTTTGCTAATTTGCAGGGTGAAAATCAGATCTTGATGAACAGAATGGCTGGAATCAAGGGATTGGAAGATGCCTAGAAAGAAGACACTATCAATGAATCCCCTTCTTCTAAACTAAACACCATTTTGAGCATGCAAAAGCCATTTGGTGATAAGCATGGAATTGAATACGATCAAAATGCCTCAACTTCAAGAAACGCGGTAGCTTCGAAAAATTTGATTAATTTTGTTCCTGCCTCACATGTGGTGTGAAGTAGTCTTGAGAAAAATGGCAAGGGAAAAGGTAGAATTACTAATAGGCCTCCAAATTTTCTGGGAATGAGAGGGTTCAGTGGACAAATCTCTCATACTCCTATGAGGAGAATACCTTTTCAGAGGAAAGTTCCACCTTGTCATCTTTGTGGCAAAATAGGTCATATCCGACTTGACTGCAACCGTCACTCTCATAGATCTCCTATTAGGGAGAACTCTAATGATTATGAGATTAAGACGCACTTTGACCACCTTAGCCAAATCATTTCCTTTATAAAGGACATTACCTTTAAGTTGGACAAACTTGAAGGTAATAAAGGTCTAATCTAGATTGGGTTAGGGTTACATGGCTATTTCACTCTGTCAATTGTGATATTATGTGTTCTAGCTCATGTATTGTGTGCTGCAGTAACTGCTTTCTGATGCCCTTGTTTTTCTTTGTTGGTTCCTTATGTTTCTTGTTGCTTCCTTCTATGAAAATCCTGAAGATATGCATGTTGAGTCAAGATAGCATTCCTCCTCCATGTTTTATCATTTGTTGGTTTTTCCTATCAGATGGAGTGAGATGCTTCTTTTGTCAAATTGACTCGATTTTAACACTGTTGGTCTAATTTCTTACATTTGAGATGATTCATTGAGCAAGCTGTTTTTGGTTGTCAATCTATCAAAGGCATTTCACTTAAAGCACATGTCTTGAAAACAAGGATATTCTTTTTACCAAGTATCTCATGCCTGCTTAGTTTGAAACTTTGTTTGTTATCTTTTACAAATTGACATCATATGTCTGATTTCTCAAATGTTCATGGCATCATGTCCTACAATGACAAGCTAATTGATCAAAGATCATGTGTCCCTTCTAAATTGTAAATTTCAAATGATGTCTTGTTTTTTGATGCTTATAGAAAACGCCAGTGTCTATGCATTGCGGTAAAAGGTGAAACACCCAAGGGATTGTTTCCTCTTCTAACAAATGACTTGGACAATTGAGGAGGAATGGGTGTGTGACTTTTTGCTCAAGAATCAGAGAAGAAGGGTTTGACTTTTGTCTAAAGTGATAAACAATTTCCTATGTGACATCTTGACTTCTGATGTCTGAATTATGTATGCTCTGTTTTTTAAATGATCACTCACTTCACTGATTATGCCTTAGTTGGAATGATTTCTAAAAATTCTTTCTTATGAGAATTAAATATGTGAATGTGTCTATTCCAATTTGTGTGACCAGAGGATTAATTGACTTTTGAATCTCTTGTTTATCTCTATATGAAGAATTGTTTTTTTTATTTCTTGTTGAATGGTTGCCAAAAAACAAAAAAGAAGCAGGAGGAATTTTTGTTGATGCCGTCCAAATAGAGGATATCACTTTTTACCATGGATTTTTTTTTTAGATTCCTTTTCTATAAGCTTTTTTGGCTGAATCTCCTCTTTCTCTTCATCAACTTAAGGTATGCATCTCACTTCTACTTGATTTAGTGAGATTGATTGTGGATTGATTATGTGTTGTGGTTGGTTTGGTTGTGATTCTTGTAAACATGTTTCTAGTTTTTCATGTTTAGGTATTGTTACCTATTGTGGCCTTCGATTACTCTTCTTTACTCAGTTGAAAGTTTTCCATTTGGTTTCCTTTGTTCTTTGGAAAAACTCTTAGTCTGTGGGACTAAGACATGTGGTTTGATCGTGTGTATTGAGAAGTTTGTGTTTTGGGCTTGATTGATTGTGTGTTGTTGTGGAGTTGGGACTTAAGGTTCTTGTCTTTCTTTGTGTATATATGTCTTCAAAGACTTCCACAAAAGGCAAGAAATCCTCTAGAGTTGGGAACAAAGTGACAAATAGTTCTAATATGATAGTCCATTCTATCAAAAGAGCTCGAGTGGCTAATTGTCCTACTCCTCCTATGACTCAGTCAACAGTTGAAGCTGGTGAAGTTGCTTTTGCTAGGAGGTTTGAGACCAATTCTGAGCAAGCTCTATTTCTTTCAAAGCAATTCTCTGGCTGGAAGGTTATTGATGAGCGTCCTATCACCTTGTTGGAATTCTCTTCTAAAGATTTTTGGTTCATTCCTCATGTGTTTGAGAGTAAAGAATGGCTTCCCTTCACTATGCCTCAACCTGCTGTGTTTCTTGATTTGGTTCGAGAGTTTTTCTCAAATATATGTGGATATTGTGCTCCCTCTTCTAAGCAAACGGTTCTTGTATGCCTTACTCAAGAATCACAGAGTTGATCTTGCTTCTGTAACTATTGATGGCATTGTTTCTATTCATGATTCAAAGGCCTTGATTCTGGGTCTTGCCTATGGTTGGGCTATTAGCAAAGTGTTAACTCATTTCTCTATGCCTCGATGTCAAAATGAGGTTGTTGCAAGTCAACCTTCTGCCTGTGACTGGTTGACTATTTCAAAATCTAAGAAAAGTGGAAGTTCCTCTTCTACGCCCTCCTCTTCTGCTTCTACTTCAGGTGGCTCTAGATTTTACCTGCCAAGCAGTTGGGTAAGTTAGAAAAGACGCTTGAGGATCATAAACACTTTTTGAAAGAACAAGTGAGGGTTGAAGAAGTGGAGGATGGGGCAGCTCTTGACAACATTCCCATTGTCCATTATGATAAAAAGGGGGTGAAGGGTTTAAGTTTGTCAAACAATATTTCATTTAGATTTGTTTTGATGTATCTGTTTCTCTTCTATCTTGCTTTATTTGTCATTGTTATTGAATATAGTGCGGTAATGTAGTATGTGTGGAATGTTTCAGAATCAGGATTGTGTGTGGTCTTGATACCTTATACCTTGAGATAGAATTAGTGCAATGATCGTCATTGGTGCAGTGTTCCATGACCTAGCACTTTGGTCAAGAAGGGTTGCACATGTTGTGTTCTTTGCGTTTAGTTGTTAAACCTTGTGTTCATTGTGTTTGTAAAAGTTTTAAACCTTGTTTAGGGTTTTGTCATTGAATGGCCAAAGGGGTAGATTGTTAGGTTTAAGGTTGGCCTTATTCAATGATGTTTCTTGTATTCTTGTTGTTTAAAACTTTGGGGAATAGCTTTTAGGCTTTCAAGAGTTGGTTGAAGTAGCTCACTATTTTTCCCGTCAGAAGTGTTGTCAGAACGGGACATGTAACGAGGAGTTACCGTTTTAGGTCAGAGTACCGTTAGGATGAGACATGTAACGGGGAGTTATTGTTTTCGCGTTAGGAGTTGCGTCAGGACAGAATATGTAATGGGAGCAAGCCTGAAGCTACTATTTTCTCGTCAGGAACCTCGTTAGGACGGGACATGTAACTAGAGGAAACCTAAAGCTACTGTTTTCTTGTCAGTAACTTTGTCAGGACGGGACATGTAACGAGACCAATGTTGGACCTACTGTTTTCTTGTTAGAAGGTAGGTTAAAATGGGACATGTGCGAAAGAGGAGACATTTGTTCTTCCCGTAAGAACGAGACTGCTTTCTCGTTAGTACATGGATTTCTCAAATCTACGGATTTGTTCTTCCTGTCATAATGAGAAAGTGTCCCGTTAAGACGTGAAGATGGAAATGGCCTCCTATTTAAGGATTTTGCGGCTCTGTTTTCCGCAAACTTTTTAGGCAATATCTTTCTATGCTTTTTTGTTGATATAAGTCTCAAATTTTCTCCACAGGCGCTGGGTGTCAGGAGATTGATTCAAGAGACGACGTGATATAGCCTTGGGCTGTCCTTTGCTCTTGATTGTTGGTGTATTGCCTTGATTCGTTTGATGACAAGAAATTTTAGTTTTGGTGAACTTGATGAAGGAAGTCTACCGAAGGGTTGACAAGGAGATGCATTCAGTGAAGATGGTCAGGATGGAGACAAGCTGGGAAGCTTGTTGTTCTTACTAAGTCTAGAGGTCCTCAAGGTTGTGAGTATCGTCTAGTCTGTAACTCTGAATCTTCATATAGTGATTTCCTGGGTTTGGCTGCTACGGAATGGTTTTTACCTTTTAGGTGGTCAAAGGGTTTTCCACTCTGTAAAAAAGTCTTGTGTTGTGTTTGCGATGTTGTTTATATTCCGCTGTGCTTGTTTTAATTTGATAATTGCTTAGTTTGTTGCTTTGATTATTTGGCGATTAGACGTAGAACATGATCCTAGTAAACTTTCAGATCAAAAACAGAGTTTCAAACTGAGGAGACATGAGACACCTGGTAAAAAGAATATCCTCATTTTTGAAACATTTGCGAGATTGACAACCAAAAAAAATGTTTCTCAAAGAACCATCTCAAATGTAAGAAATCTGTCCAAACAGTGTTCACATTTAGTCAATTAGACAAAAGAGACAACTCACTCGATCAATTAGGGAAAACCAACTAATGGTAAAACACCGAGGAGGATTGCTACCTTGACTCAAGGAGCACATCTTAGAGATTTTAACAGGTGAAAACAATAGAAATCAAAAGGAAACATGAGAACAATGGAATCAAGTCACTACGACACACAATACATGAGCTTGAGCACATGTTAACACAATTCACAGAGAGACCTAGACATGGAACCCCAACCCAATCTAGATAGGACCCTAATTACCTTCAAGTTTGTCCAACCTAAAGGTAATGTCCTTCATAAAGGAAAAGACTTAGTTAAGGGGGTCATTGTGTGTCTCAAAATCGCAGTCATTTGAGTTCTCCTTAATTGGAGAACCATGAGAGAGACGGTTGCAGTAAGGTCAGATATGACCTATTTTGACACAAAGATGACAAGTGGGATTCTACCTTTTCCCTTGCCTTTTTTCTCAAGACTACTTAACACGACATGTGAAGCATGTGAAGCAGGAACAAAATTTATCAAATTTTTCGAAGCTACCGCATTTCTTGAAGTGGAGGCATTTTGATGATATCCAATTCCATGTTTATCACCGAATGACTTTTGCATGATCAGAATGGTTAGTTTAGATAAAGGGAGATTCATTGATAGAGTCCTCTCTGTGGGCATCTTCTGATCCCTTGATCCCATCCATTCTGTTCATCAAGAACTGATTTTCATCCTGCAAATTTGCACAAATTTTGTTAATATCAAACAACTTGGTAGTCAAAGAATTATTTTCTACCTTTAGGGATTTCTCAGTTTTGTAGTCTGAATCCAATAGGTTTTGAAGATAAATGTTTTCTTCTTCAGCTGCAGTCAATTGCTTTAGGAGGTCCTTGCACTTCTTTCTTGCATCAGTGCAATTTCTGACAAGAGTGTCATGGGACACAAGATGACTACTGCTTTTCACTGATTCATCATCTGAGTTTTCGTCATGTGACTCACCATCAACACTTGCTGATGTAGGACCACTGGAACTTTGAATGGTGGTAGGAAATGCCATGTAAACAACCTTCTTCCCTTTTTGATCATCGGAGTCATTTAACTCTAATTCATCTCTCGATGATGCATTCATGGCATTTTCCTTAACATTCTTCAGGTTTCCATAGTCCGCCCTGATGTGACCAAATCCCTGACACTTATAGCATTGAAGGAAGCGATTTTTCTTGTCCCTGTAGGATTTATCTCTTGAATCCTTCTGAGATTCTCCTTTGGATGGCAACTATGATGATCTCCTCCTAGCCCGTTTTGCATGCTTCAGATACTTGTGGAAGTTCCTGGTTAGCATAGCTATTGGTTCAGAATTACAGGACTCGTCATCGCTAGATTCTTCATAAACCACTTCCTTTTCCTTCTTGGAAGTTTTCAACCCAGTACTCTTGGCTTTGGGGGAGAATCTCCTACTCTCATAGGTAATGATAGAACCTACAAGTTCATCGACATCTAGCAACTCTACATCCTTGCTGTCTTCAATTGCACTTATCTTGGTGTCAAATCGAGGAGGAAGCAAACGAAGAATTTTTTTCAACCATTTTGACTTCAGGAACTCTCTCACCAAGCCCTCGCATGGTGTTCACAATTTCACCCAGTTGAGTGTAGAAGTCTCCAAAAGTTTCATCTTCCTTCATGTTCATACTCTTAAATCGAGATGTAAGCATTTGAAGTTTGACCTTTCTTACCTGTTTTGAACCTTCATGATTTTTCTCAAGAATATCCAAGCTTCCTTCTAGGTCTTACAAAGAGTGATTCATCGAAACTCATCTGGAGAAACGCAGATACTCTTCACCGTATCTTCTTGACTCCACTTGTCAAAATCACCATCTAGTCTAACAAAATCTTTTTCAACAGTAATCCATATATTATCATTAAGCCCCTTCAAGTAGGCTTTCATACGGACCTTCTAGTGAGCATAATCATTCCCATTAAAAATGTGAGGGGTACTGGAAAAAGAGGTCAGCGAACACGTTCAGGATGTGAGTCAAAAATTGTGTGACCCCGCTCTGATACCAACTGAAAGAATACGAGGATCGTGTTCTACCTCTAATCACCAAATAAACATCATGGAACTAAGCCATTTAGTAAAATAAAGCATGCACAACAAAATTTAAAAAAATCACAAAAACAACACAAAGTTTGTTTACGAATGGAAAACCCTTTGAACCAATCAAAGGTAAAAACCCCTCCAGGGTAGCCAAACCTAGAAACTGACTATATGAAGATTTAGATTACAGACTAGACGATACTCACAACCCTGGAGGACCTATAGGCTTAGTAAGAACAACAAGCTCCTAGCTTGTCTCCAGCCTAATCATCTTCATGGAGTGCATCTCCTCATCGACCATTCACTACACTCCTTTCACCAAGTAACCAAAGAATAATCTCTGCGTAGTGGAACGAATGAACAATAACCAATCAAGAGCAAAGGATAGCCCTGAAGCTTTATCACGTCCTTTCTTGAACAAACAACTCCCAAGACATAGAGCTCGAAGAGAACATTTGAGACTTACACATAGAAAATTCTCCCAAAAAGTCTATAGTGAACAGTGACTAGAAAATCCTTTTATAGGGAAGACATTTTACTCTTCACGTCCTAATGGGACTCATTTCTAGCTATGATGGGATGAACAAAATTTCTCAGATTTTCAAATCTGGAAAATCTAGGTCTTAACGGGGAAAGTAGTGTCGCCATGACGAGAAGAACAAATTACTCATCCTGGTCACATGTCCTATCTTGACGCTCCATTTGATGAGAAAACAGGGAGTCCAAAATTGGTCCCGTTACATGCCCATCCTGGCGAGGTTCTTTACGAGGAAATAGTAGGTTCGGCTTTACTCTCGTTACATGCCCGTCCTGGCGCAACTTCTAACAAGAAAACAGTAGCTTCAGCTTCAATCCCATTAAATGCCTGTCCTGATGAGACTTCTGATGAGAAAACAGTAGCTTCAGCTTCACTCCTCTTACATGCCCGTCCTGACTCGACTCTTGATGAGAAAAAAGTAGCTTCAAGTTTAGTCCCGTTACAAGCTCGTCCTGACGGGGTTCATGATGGGAAACCAGTGAGCACTTTGTCAAGTGCTGTCACGAGCCCGTATTGATAAGGCTTCTGACGGGAAAACAGGGAACACTTCCCAACCCCTGAATTCCTAACTCCTACTGCCCAAAGGCTTAAACAACGAAATAATTACAAGAGATTTCAATGAATTAGGCCAAACTAAAACCTAACAACTTAAAAACCAAAACTGCAATTTGAGGTGTAATAGCAAGGGCAACACCTATTATATTAGTGAAAACTCATGTTTATTATTCAAGTAGACATAACCGGAACTCATAAGCTCATTTCTTTCTTAACTATAAAGGTTTACTTACTTAAGTCTTAGACTTACGCAGTATTTGTGGCTTATTAGGTGGTCTTCTTTGAGATTTAGAGGATTCGCTAGGATGAAGGTGCCGGGTGGATATTTTCGAGTGCCAAGTTTGACTAGGATGACTTTTTGGTAGAAGCTCCGTGCATATGATTGATAATACTTGTGTACCATGTAGTTTTAGAAATTTCAAATCTTACCATTTTCCCTTCTGCAAATATTTACTCTGATTTGTTATGGGCGATCCCTTGAGTTAGTTACTAGTTAATTGCACTGGAGGAATTACCAGTAACCATACCAAAATAGTTCAATAAGGTTTTGGGAGCGTTACAATAGCCGACACATAGATCCTCCACCGACGATGCTCCCTCTTTCCTCCACATCCAACAATTTGCTTCTTCTACCTCTAAAAGGTTTCTTTTAGATCTCCCTCTTGCTTAGCCAGTTTGGGTTGGGGATTGGCCTAGGGCAAGGTATTCCTTGGATCTTCAGTTGTTTTCCCTGTCCAAGGGAATATTTATCCTATTGGGTATGAAGTTTGATGATTTATTGGAAGATTTGAATAATAATGTTGTAGTTTTAATTTGTTTCTCTTGCTTAAGCTTTGTTGGATTCTTTTTTTTTTTTGGAAGATTGTGTTTGTTTGAGTTTTTGGGATTATGTGATTTTGTTGACTTCATTGAATATTTCTAGAACTTTCCCTCTCCTTACAGAGTAATGCTACAAGTTCCTCTTGAGTCCCTCCAAGAATGATGTAGCTATTAAAATCAACATTGGACTTGTAATTTATCATTATTATATTTTGATCAAATGGTGATTTTAATAGCTACATCATTCTTGGAGGGACTAAAGAGGAATACATGAGAGACTTCTAGAATTACTCCTCCTTACGTGCATAGAGTTTCTTTAAAAAAATGTTGGATCCCATTGTTTCATATCGAATTGCTTTGCAATCTTCTTTTGTCATTTTGCTATGGTTTGTGGATCTCTCGTTCAATTTAAGATTCCTGCTTGTATGTGGGTTTGCATAATCTATTGAATACTTAGCTTAGAGCATATCATTTGGGTGTTTGAATTTTAGGTGCACAAAGTTGTATGTGATTTCGGGAGATGCAATTTCAAAAGTTGTGCCATTTAGAACTATTTAGAACTTCTAGATGAAAGTCTATGCTTGGTGTTGATCCATGACACGTTGCCAACATAAATGAAATTGAAAGGGTCCTGTTAATGCGACTAGGAAAGTAGTATTGTCCAAAAATTTTATTCTAAAAATATTTGGACAATTTTACCATCTTGAATGTATTAACTGGACCCTCTCTATTTCATTTACTTACCCAAGTGAAAGACCAACGAGAAATTTAATATAAAATTGAGAGGCAATTTGAGACGCAATTATTATGAAGCTAGTCAATAATTGATGTTCCCCACGACCGATTGATAATAATAGGAGGTAGCCAATTAAGGAGATATTGAGAGGGGTTTACATTTATTAATTTGGAGGAATTGAAGACAAACATTCCGGGGACACCCTCGTGCCCGTCACGTGCTTGCTTCCTAAGACAGAACACAGCTGCCCAACGAAACCATCCTCTTCACACTCTACGCTCCCTTTATATATCGCTATCCAACATGGTCCTGAAGAAACCACGCACGCAATGTGTTTACACGGCATATGGGGCAGCGGCGGGGCTAGAGGCAACACCAGAGCTCAAAAGCTCGCTCATGGCACGGTGAGGGTTGCTGCGCCGACTCTCACAGAGATTTGGCAAAAATACTCCTGCATGTGACAAAACAAGTGATACAAAAATATACATTAATGGGATGCATGTTACAAAATACCATATATATATATATATATATATCACAAAATCAGAAAACATATATATAAGAGAACAATTTTAGTTATGAATTTCATCGGTTGAATGAACAATTCTTTGATTCATGGAGAAGAAAAACAATTTTATTTTTTAAAAAGGGACCAAATTAAGTGAAATATATATCATGAAGTTTTCGGCACATTCCTAGCTAGGCTGCTTTATAGGAATTAAGATCCTTTCCTTTTTATTTGAAAAAAAGAATATTCAGGTAGTTATACTGGAGTGTTATTTTTGTCCCATCAAAAAGTGAAAAGACAAAAATACTACTTCTACATATTTAGAAACAAGAATCTATTAGTGGGCAAGGAATTGTTAGAATATAAATTAATCTTTTTCTATACCTTTAAGTTTTTGGGATAAATGGATTTCCCAACCAATTTACAAGAATAATTTTTATTATATTTTATCCATTTCAAAGTTGGGAAAAATTCCTACCTTCGCCGGCAGCCAAATTGAAGTAGAGGTCCACAATGTTGGGGCACTCCTGGTAGCAAGCTGGGGAGCAAAGCTTGGTGGTGAATTGATGCTCAAGCAGGGCATCCGATGAAATGCCAACCATTTTCCTGTCAACCCCACATGCTTGAACGCACTTGTCGCTCTCTATGTACTCATAAATCCTCTGAACCATCACCTCCGATGTCTTGCACTCGTACTCCACGCTTCCATCGCCCGCCACCGACGTCTCCAACAAACACCTTTTCCCCGAAGACGCGACCGAAAACGCGCAGACTTTCTTTGGCACATCCTCGCATACAATCGCAGCTGCACCCAAATATATTAATTATTAACATATCATTCAATCAAAACAACGGGAAAATGAAAATGAATGACATAAAATGTGATAGGGGTCTAATAATAGAAGTATTTTAAAGATTAAAATATCTTAGGATAATATATTATCTTTATAGATAACATTAGAAGTAGGGATTATAATTTAAATATTAGAGATAAGTATTATCATTAGAGTAGTTTATTCTACTTAGAGTCTATTTGGGATTGCATTTAAAAAATAGAGTTTTTAAGTCAAAAAGAACTTTAGGCAAAAGCCTATTTTTAGGTTTTTGCCAAAAGTGCGTTTTAGCCATTTTTAAGCTTTTTGGACCCTCAATAGAGTACTTTTTTCTTCAAATGGACTTTTTAAGTGTTAAAAGCACTTTTAAACCCCTCAAACGCAATTCCAAACAAACCCTTAGTCTTTTACCTTCACTATGAATTGTAATTGTCGATTTAGAGATGTCAAGCTCATTAATAAATTAATCAGAAAATTAATCTCAAACTTTGTATTTGATAAGGGTTTTAAGTTTCCTCAAAATCTAAAAGGTAATGGTTTTCTCAGAATCTAGTCTAGGTTCCCTTAGAACCTAAAATCTATTCCATTATGTATTCATGTAACAAAATGATACATACCTAATGCTGAATGCAGGAAGAGAGAAGAGAGGAACAGAACCAATGACAATTTTGACGAGAATGCTGCCATGGTTGGACTGTGTTTTGCCTTGAGGTTTCTGTAGCGAAACGTTTTGTTTTGAGGATATCAAAGACAAAACACAGGTAGCTTTGTTCGGTGAGAGATTTGTGATGCAGGAGGGGTGTATATATAAGTGAAATCAAGACGTGAGGAACCCAACAGAAACGGACTCTATGTCCTATTTCTAGAACTCACCGCCTTTGAAGCCTCCTATTCTTTTCTTATTGTTCGGCTAAATTTAACGCTTCTCTATATTTAGTGAGCGTTTGGAAGGTTTAAGTTAAATTTATTGTAACTATAAAACTCATTTTTGGAAAACCTGTCTTGCGTTTCTTCGAGAAACCCATGCGTGTCCTTTCATTCGTCATCTTCTATTTTTAACCATTTTCTTTTTCCCCATTTTTTTTTTTTTTTTCTAATTCTCATGTCCCGTAAAGCTATCTTATTCATTAACCGATTCTTTTTTCTAAATTAGGTTGCGAGAAAACTTTTTCAATCCAGTGTATTAAATTGACATTGCAAAGAGTTGTAAGTACAAATTTATTGCCTAATACTTAAATTGTTTTACAAATAACAGAATCTTATGTAGGAAAAAGTACACATACTTCTTTCAAACTACCATTCATTCTTAATATCCCTCCCGAACTACCAATTGCATCAATATTCTTCCTAAACTACCAACAAATGTTAATGCTCTCCCTAAATAAGCAAAAAGACAAAATAAACATAAAAGTACTCCTATAGAAAAAAAACAGACAATATCTAAAAAATAAAATTGTAACTTTGTCTCAAAATATTAATTCCTTAAAAAAAAAATATTCTTATAAATTAATTTTATTTAAAAATAAAATTGTATCTTTTTTTCAAAAAATTAATTTTTTTTTTAAATATTCTTACAAATTAATTTTTCATTCTTTCATTTTTTTAATTTCAACTTTTTTTTTTGTTTTTTAAAAAAATTAAAAAATAATAATATTTTTTTTAAAAAAAAAAAAATCTTTATAAATTGGATTTTGTTTTTTTTTTTTCGTCTTAATTTTTTTTTTCTATATTGTTTTAATAAAATTAATTTTTTTTTTTTTTTTAAACAAATCCTTATAAAATTGGTTTTTCTTTTTCTTTTTCTAATTTTTACTTTTTAGTTTTTTTCTTAAAAAAATCATTTGAAGAGTTTTTTAAATTTTTATGAAGAGTACTTTCGTTCTTAGGGCGTACTACTTGTTTGGGCTGGAGAGAACTAAGTTCATTTCACGAGCAATATTGTCTTATTTAAGAGTACCTTTGCTCCGGGAAAAAAAAAAAAAAAAGCAATTAAGAAAGACAACAATTTCTCATTATAATTACATGTAGAATTCTCTTCATGTTTGTTTGTTATTAAGCTTGTCAGGATTAATTCTAACATAATTCAAAAGATGATTGTTTGTTTTTATTTATAAACTAAATGCATAAAAGTAAAAGTACAATAAATTGCAATAGAGGAAAAGTATAGGGGGTTGACTTCACCACTAACTGTATAACAATGGTGAATCATAAAATAACAAGAAAAAATTATTCTATTCATGATAAGACTCGGGTCACTCAAGCAGTCAAGAAAATATCATTAGTAAAAAATAAGTATAATCCATCTTCAGTTGATACAGACCGTCTGTCTAACCTCTAGATGCGGTACAGTCCGTCTTCTTTAAGTATGAACTATCAAATCTCTTAATTAGTTACACGCAATCAATGGATAAGCATAACTCATCTTCGATTAGTACGAGTCGTCTACCTAAATTGCACTAAACTACGGTGTAGAATGATTTGTCTTCCTAGGCATGGCCTATTAAACCTTCTTGATCATGTGTCAATTAAAATCATTGCATAACCATCATTCTTATAATCACAGAATATTGTTGAGTTCAATCAAGATAAAAATCTTTCTAAGACAACGTAAGAATTTTATCAAGACTGAATATAAACATTGAAATCAATTCTTTTAGTTATACAATCATCATGAATATAAAAAAAACCCTAATTAAAATACAATCAAACCATTGTTACTTGGAAATGGCCACATCACCACCCTATTACGAATTTAGCTCCTCATGGTGGTGCTGGAATGGCCTTCTACCATGTTCGTCTCCTTTTTAACTCTTCAAGCCTCCAAGAAGATGTTTTATGTGAAATTTCTCTATGCTAAGCACCTCCCCTCTCTCGAGAGGTTTATGGCATATTTATAGGGTCTAAATTAAACCCTAGGAGCCTTCAAGTCTTAGAAATGCCGTACTTCTGTCTCTTAGTCGAATTAGGAGACCTAAACTTGTTCCATATTAGTTTTGCGTTTCTGCCCAGCAAGTTGGTGCGAGTGCGCTCGAGCCCAAATGGTGCACTCGAGCGTGGGTGTGCTCGAGCCTAAGGAAAGAGGCGCTCGAGCGCAGGTGTGCTCAAGGTCTTTTGATTTGTGCTCGATCCTAGATACTTCAACAGCTCCCTGAAGTGTATTTTAAGCCCAAAATCAATGGAATTTTTAACATCTTTATTTAAAACCGCAAAACATTAAAACAATGATAAAACACGAGGATTGTGTTCTATCCCCAACCACCAAATTAAAATGAAAGATAATGCAAACACAAAATAATCAGGCACAGCGGAAATTAAAACTTCATGACCACAACACCAAAACTTGTTAACGAAGTGGAAAACCCTTTGAACCAATCAAAGGGAAAAACCACTCCGGGGCAGCCGAACCCGGAAAATACTATACGAAGATTCAGATTACAGACAGTAGAAAATACTCACAAACCCTTGAGAATCTCTAGACTCTATAAGAACAACAAGCTCACTTGCTTGTTTCCTAGCCAACCATCTTCATGAAGCACATTTTCTTATTCACTCTTCGGTAGACTCTTTCACGGTTGTATAACAAGTAGTATTGTATACGGTGGAACGATGGTCAACACGTCAAGGGGAAGGACAGCCCGAAGCTTTCACCATGTCCTCTCTTGGAAACCAACTCATGAGACAACACAGCTCGGGGGAAAACCTTTGAGACTATTAAGAGAAAATAGCCAAAAAGTCTACTTTGAACAGTAACAGGAAAAAGCCTTTTTAGGGAAGAAATTGTATTCATCACGTCTTAACGAGCCTCATTCCGCGTTAGGATGTGATGAACAAAATACACAGATTCGAGATCTGGAAATGTTCAAGTCTTAACAGGAAAGGATTCTTGTCATAACGTGAAGAGTAAAAACATCTCAGCCTCGTCACGAGTCCCTAACGAGGCATCTGACTAACGAATAGGAAGCTCGTTCTTTAGTCACGTCACGTGTCCTGTCCCGACGAATCATGTAACGAGGAACCATGGAGCTCCTTCTTCAGTCATGTCACATACCTGTCTTGATGATGCATCTAACAAGAAACCAGGGAGCTACTTCGTCAATCATGTCACATACTCGTCCATGTCATCTCTGATCCAGTAATCCCTCACATCCAAAGGTGGACCGGGAGTGTGATGCTTTGAATATTTGAACCCCAAGAAGAAATGCATTTTCTTAGGTGTTAATTAGAATGCACCTGATCTTCAAAAATTGTTCAATTTTAAAGAATAGCAACCAAAACTATCCAACTTTTAGTTAGGATCGAACATTCGACCCTAGACCATTGAATGTTCAATCGAAAACCTAGCACTGAACATTCGACCCTGGACCACACCAATGTTCAATCTGCAACCCTAGAACCATTAGGTAATAGTACATAGAACGTTTGAAGCATAGTACCGAACGTTCGATCCAGTCTGAAAGGCAATTTTAACCTACTATCCACCTGACCCAGCCTTATCCACCCACCTCTCCTATAAATACTATCCATTTTTTTCTCTTCAGACTTGACCCCTCACCCTTACATCCTAACAACCCTAAACCTAGAGAGAGAGAGAAAGAGAGAGAGAGAGAGAGAGAGAGAGACAGAGAGAGAGAGATTCTAGAAAGAGAAGGAGGAGATTTTGAGCTTGTTTTGCCATCTTCAAGGTAAACCTAGATGCACTAAGCTTGTTTTCATATTGTATATATGATTTTCATGCTTGTTGCAAGTTTGAATGTGCCATGACGAGTTTATGCTATTATTTTTCTTAAAAGGCAGAAAGGTTCTTAAATGTTATAAACCTACTCTCATTTTCTTAGATTATTAGGTTGTTGTCGTTTATTATGTCTTTATTAAACTCTTAGGAGCTTAGGATGATAATTACTATGTGTTCGGTAAGAAATAGGAACCTTGCAAACACTTTGGCACTCTGACTGAACGTTTGCTATAGTCTGACCGAATGTTCGGACATTTGGACAGTGCCCAGAATGGGTAATTAGAGTTTTGTGATGTTTTAGCAGAGCTCTCAACTAGGATTTTGAGCCAATGGAGTAATGCTATAAGGACTAGAGTCCTCGTTGAGTCCTCCAAAGTGTGATACGGCCTTTAAAATCACCTATAGATCAAAATTTAATGGTAATTTTAAATGTTATATCACACTTACGATGACTATAGGAGGACTCTAGTCTTCCTTATAACACTACTCTTACCAATGTAGATGAAAAATGAATAAAATCTTATCCTTTTGATAGGAAAATTGCTCATCCTTATCCAAATATTTCTTCTTCTTATCAAAATAAATATTTCCCATGAAAGCACTGAAAATGCAAAGGCGAGTCTGGCAAAACAATTTCAACAATTCCAATAACATCATACTTGAGAGGACTAGAGTCCTCCTTATAGCTTCACTACAACACATTTTAAATGTTTGACAAGTTAGAGATTCTATACAAGCAGGAAATTTGAAAAACAATTGTTTAAGTTCTCTCTCTTTTTATCATTATTTTTTTCCTAATCAAGTTCTCTTGTTTATAAACACAAATTAAGTGCTCTTTTTTCTTCTTCTATTTTATTTTTTATTTTTATTTATTTATTTATTATTATTATTATTATTATTATTATTATTATTATTATTTATGTATGTTAGCCACCATTCAATGCAAGTATAATAATGAGCCATATGATAAATCTTATCTAAGAGTAATTCTACATCCCTCATACGAAATAAACTTTCGAAAGATATCTATCTATATTATTTCACGAAAATGAATAAAAAATTATATAAAAAAAAAATAGAGTAAAGTCCACATAACCAATTGGTGTTGTGCCAAATATCCACCTAAATTAATAGGCAAATACTTGGTACGTTTTACTCGTAAGTGCACAAGATCAAACGATAGTATAGTAGGCAAATACGAGATCATTCCCATGAAGATTGGTAAATTATGTTAGAAATAAATTCCTATTTAATTACACATATAAAATTCAATTGTCATGATTGAATTTAATAAAAAGAAATAAAATAAAAGATAAGCTAAAACTAAAAAGGATTAGGGTTTTGATATCCACCACTAATCAGACTAATTAAGATAACAATATCAATATGCCAATGCACCATTTATACCGGTATATCTAATGTTTGTCAACCTAAGAGCATGGGTGTCTACTAAGTTGTTCTTTAGGGATGCATAAATCTGTGGAAATCGACAAACATACGAGGCCTTAGGCATGGGCGTCTCTCGGTTCCCCATGTTGATTAACCCAAGAATCCGGTGTAGATATCTTTTGTTACTCTTGTTAAACCCAAGACTCGGTCATCCAAATTGGTTTAACTAACTAGTCCATACCACATGCATATGTTGGCCAGACAAACACATATGAGGAATACAAGATAACAGGTATTAATCAAGTTAAATACACCAAAATATAATTGTAGCAAAGGCGCCAATATTGCAATCACAAATAGACATGATTAGGGCTTCAATCTAGCCCTAATTAAAAATATAAACTATATAATAAAAATAAAAGGTGGAAGAGAAGAAAACCCAAACTCCTTTGATGTAGCCTTCAGTTCCTTTCCATAGCCTGTGCCTCTTTTCTCCACACTTATTCCTAGAGGCTAAGAGGTCTATTTATAGGCTTTAGAAGTCTTTGACAAACTAGTAAACCTAGGAAATTCGTAGGGTTTTACTCCTATTACAAGTGGGTGTTGAAAAACCCTAGTATGGAAATACTAATAGTTTGACCACCACTGCGCATTCGTGCGATCGATTGCAACCCGTGTGCGCTCGATTGCGCATGGCCGATTCGCTACTTGTCTTCTCTAGTAGTGCGCTTGATCGCAGGGAACCTACGATTGATCGCACTGTCAAGGGCTCCAACTTTTCCCATTTTCGTTATTTGAGCGCAAATCTTCCAGATTTACTTCATTTTCTTTCAAAAGCCAACAAACGCATAAAGGAACTAAAATAGCATGAATTAACTAAAACTAAAGGATTAAAACATGTAAGTTAAGGGCTAAAAATATGAATATTTTACCACTTCACAATTGGCAATGTTCCCCCAAAATTTTCAATTGTAACAATGTCCCCCCCACCCCCCCCAAACTACCAAAACATTGTCAATATCCTCCCTAAGGCTAGCAAAAAGATAAAAATGCCACTATAAATTGAACAACTTAATTAATTTTTTTTTTAAAAAAAAAAAAACGAAAAAATTTAATTTCAAAAGAAATATTTTTTTTTTCAAAAGAAAAATATATTTTTAAAACGAAAATGTTTAATATTTTAAAAAAAAAAACATATTTGTTTTAAATGAATATATTTTTTAAAACGATTTTATTTTTAAACAGAGCTTTTTATTTAAAAGAAACATTTAAAAAAAAAAATTGTTTTAGAAAACTAAAATTTTTTATTTTCTTAAACAAAAATTGTTAATTTTTTTAAAACAGAATTTTTTATTTTAAAAAGTTACCAAAAAAAAAATCATTTTTTATAACAAAAAAAAAAATCAAAAATTTTTAATTTTTTTCTTATACAAAGGGTTTTTTTTTTTTTTTTTTTAAAAAAAAAAATTAAATTTGCCACCATTTGGACATTTTTTTAAAATTGATTTATTTATTTTTTTTGTTTTAGGTTTTTTCGAGAAGTTTTAGTATTTTTTGTTTTTATTTTACTGAGGATAGTTTTGTCATTGGGGAATATTGACAATTTTTAGTAATTTGGGGGAGACATTGCACAATTGAAAGTTTGAGCTAGAAATTGAGTAGTAGTTTGAAGGGGGTATATGGACTTTCCCAAAGCAAAGTAATGTGATCCCAAAGTTTTTGAAAGTTTCAATAAAGTAGGTATATTTTATATATTTGCTCCTTAAATTTAGAAGTTTGTCCCCCCAAATTAATTTTTTTCTCCCTTGTGTTTATCTGCAGCAAGACTTTCTCTTCTCTTAAACTTTTTCTCTCTCGCACCATACTCGAAGACTTTCTCAGTTCTTTTTCTCTCAAACTCTCTCTCTCTCTCTCTCTCTCTCTCGGACTAGACTCTATCTCTCTTAGACTAGAAAAGTCTTACCGGTGGGCCGTTATTTGTTATGTCCTGTCACCTATGTCTTGCAGTTCATCTGAGAAGTGAGAAGTCTTGTTGTTGATCTCATTTCTCAGCAAAGAGCTGCGCGTAGGTTGTTTATCTCATCTCATTTCGATTTCTTGAAGGTTCTTTCAATCCTTTGTTATGTAGCATAGTTGCATCGCATTGTTTCCCCCGCGCGCGCGCGCACACACACACACACACACACACACACACACACACACACACATATATATATATATATATATATATATATATATATATATATATATTGTGGCGGTGGGTGTGTTAGTGGCTTGGTGAATTAGAAAAAAAAATATATATATATTAGCTTTGTGGGTGTGGGCTGTATCATACTATCACGTGTGGCTTAGTTCCTAAATATTAATCTAATTTGAGATTTGATCATAATTCATATTAAAATTAACATTTGACGACTTATCTTTATTATTACAAATTTGCAGAATTGTTTTGGAGCAGTATTGTTGTTGGGAGCAGATTTGCAGCAATTTTTTGGAGTAGTATTGATAGTACTGTTGTTGGAAGCTTCAAGATATTTTGTTAGGAGAAACAATTCACACTCGAACGTATCATTTTTCTTAAATCCTATAGATTGTGGTTAGTTTATATTGCTAATAATTTAGGTTTTTGGGTTTTTGAAATGCATAAGATTAAGATTTTGAATAAGTATTTACTATATTTTGATGTAGAAAAATTATACAAGTTTTGTTTTTAGCTTTCATTGCTGTTAATTAACTTAAATATTAGATGGGTTTGGATTTATTAATTTATTTGGCATTCTTTTACTTGTTAGCGGTAATCAGAACTATAATAAAATTTTAATAAAAATGACTTGTGATTTACCATGAAATTATATCTTACCATATGTATCTATGTATTCGGTAGGTGCTATTATGGTCACGCCCAAGTAGGATAGCCACAATTAGCCTCTCTAACCTACTCTTTTAATTAGAAAAAAAAAAAAAATTGTGCCTCCACACTAAAAATTTTAGTTCCGCCCTTGAATGTGATGATGCCGTATCTTAGTTTATCATTTGAAAAAAAAGAAAAAAAAGAAGAAGCATATGTTAATAACTAATTCACCAAAGATACAACATCTCGTATCAATAGTTGCGCTTCCTTTATTTCCAATCCTGTTAAGCTGTTATTGCACGTGATTGCTCGTGCATGTAGTGAAGTAAATAGAAATACCCTTAAAAAGAAAAAGTATAAAAGGCCAACCTGTTTGAGATTCAATTGGTAGTAGCTAAAAAGGAGCAATAAAGCACCGCCAAAAAAACCTCCATGCCTTAGAAAATACGCCCAAATAATGTTATGTTTAAGGGTTAATAACTTTTTTGATACCTCGGCTTACACGTTTTTATTTCCCCCCCCCCCCCCCTACGCTTTAAAACGTGAAAAATCTAGTGCCTTACCTATGAGAAAAGACAAAATAAATACCTCCGTTAGTTTCTGTCAGTCCCAATTAACGAAATTTCCACGTGTCACTATCATAATGCGCCATGTGTCCTAAAAATTAAAAATAATAATAAATAATAAAATAATAATTAAAAAATAATTGACAGTTATGTTCTTTCCGGACTTTCTTAGCAACGAAACAAGGTCCAATACTCAAATCTTTGTTTTATTTTCTTTTCATCCATTTTCTCAGTAGCTTACGGCGAGAGTTAGGGTTAGGATAATGCAGATTGGTGAACGACATTGTCACCATCCTAATGCATTCAAACCGAATTGTAGCCAAGAATTACAAAAAAAAAAAATAAAAAATAAAAAATAATCTAGAGAGAGAACAGATCGGATCAGAATTTTGCCTTGTATTTAGTATATATAAATTTTTCCATATCTGCAGATTATTGTATGCCTCGATTTTCTCGGTGACAACTTCGGATCTGATCCGAAAACCAAAATGTACCAGATCAAAATTTCGTTTCAAACCGGAATTTGAATCCGTTTTCTTTTATTCCGACTAGGTTTCAGCTGAAAGCTGACATTGTTTCGGTTTTGTTTGATTCTGCATTGAATGCGGTTTTGACTCTACATAGAAGCAATAGTAGACATTGAAGGTGATTGTGACGACTCGCTTAATAAAAACATGACTACAATTTTTTCTTTTAAAAAGCATTACCTACAATAAAGCGGATTGTCACAGTGGCATTGCGATACTGCAGTATGCCATGAACCCATGCATTAACCTGATTGATAGTATAATATGCCACACAGAGTTTCATGCATCCTTAATGATTCATCAGAGTTCATATCTTTGTAGTGGAATATAAATAACGTTAAACATACATAACACATTAGAGCTGACTAATACATCTTAGTGATTAAAGCTTACATACAAAAGGATGGCTATACGAAAGTGTCACATGCGATACGGGCCATATACAAAATTCCAACATCAAGCATATCCATGAATGCTTATACAAAAGAGGACTATCATCTAGTCCAACAAAATAACATCCAACGCATCTATGCCTCAGACACTAGGTCATCATCAAAAGCCCATGCACTTGCATCAACATTAACCACGTCGTCTGCACCATAGGAATCACCACCACCCATGATACAAGCAAAATTATGAGCCCACCGTTTCCATGAAATAAAGACGCTCAGCAATATAAAACTCATTAGTTTTACCCAAAAATAAACAGTCCAACATTATTCACACTTACGTATTATATAACTTAATAATAAAACATAAAGAAAGTCATTATGCATCATCTAGCCATAATTGTATACATATGTGTTCCGTCCCATACCAGCCACATATGCATACTGATAAGTCTAGCATGAAAATCATCATACAATCATATGCCATGCATGCTGATGCTGATGCTCATCATCTTGTGCCATTTCCATGGTGAGGCTAACCTTGCGGTAGGAGACTTGTCATCACTACCGGGAGCCGTCACCACTTTTCTCTTGCACACATGAGGCCAACTCTGTGGAAGGAGACTTGTCATTGCTACCGGGGGCCGTCATGTTGCTTTCCATCATTCATGAGGCCAACCCTGCGGTAGGAAACTTGTCATCACTACTAGGGGCTGTCATGTTGTTTTCCATTATACATGAGGCCAACCCTATGGTAGGAGATTTGTCATCGCTACCGGGGGCCGTCATATTGTTTCTTGTTATGCATATGAGGCCAACCCTGCGGTAGGAGACTTGACATCGCTACCGGGGGTGGCAATATGTTGCTTCCCCTTATGCCATATAAGGCTAACCCTTCAGTAGGAGACTTATCATCACTACTGGGGGCCGTCATACATTGTTTCCCGTTATGCATATGAGGCCAACCCTACGGTAGCACAAACTTGTCATCGCTACCGGGGGCCGTCATATGTTGTTTCCCATTATGCATATAAGGCCAACCCTACGGTAGGAGACTTGTCATTACTAACGGGGGCCGTCATACATTGTTTCCTGTTATGCATATGAGGCAAACCCTGCAGTTGGAGACTTCCCATCGCTATCAGAAGCCGTCATATGTTGTTTTCATTTCATTTCATTGCTCATGCCATGTTCTTGCTCATGTTATCAAACCTTGAACTCATATACTATCATAACTCATATCATGAATATCATAGAATTATCTCATAAACCATTTAAACCATAAATATTCTCATAATAACGTAATCATCATATTATCTTGCAAACCCATAAAAGCTTATAGAAACATTACATCAAACATTCATCCAACACATCTCATGAACATCAATACATAGTCTTAGTATCACAAAACACTTTACATCAATCATTCATCCAAACATCTCAGGAAACATCATTAAATAATCATAGTATCACAAAACATCTTGCATCAATCATTCATCCAAAACATGTTTTATACTTTAAAAATAATATCTTTTTGCCCAGTAAGTAAAATACTTACCTTGTTCATTTGAGTACCCTTGGGTGAATTCTTGACTCAACCACAATGCACCTAAACATTTACAACATAAACACAAAATTAAGCTCTACACTTAGCTTAACAACTCACACTCTATAAAGATGCTTGAGCACTACAAGTATCTCACTCCATAAGTTAACCCAATAATTATTATTCTATAACTCTATCATACTCTATGTTTATCAACATGTTTACCTTTAAAGCTCATTATCTTTGTTAAACCATTATACTCATCTACTTACTACTTACCACATTAACCTTGACCCATATGTATCAATTTCCATAGACACCAAGCAAACCTAGGATTAATTAACACTTTAAATGTAATTAACCCATTCCAATAGCATTCCTAGTGTTCACATACCTAAAGCCCCAAATTAATTCAAACCATATAAAATTAGGGTTTATGTACATACTTTACCAATAAGTAAAATTGGAGTTTCAACCCATTAATTCAATAAACCGAAACTTGTATAATGGATAGCAATCTATTACACATAAAAGCCCCAAGCTAATTTTAGGAACTAGGCTTATTAAAATTACCATAATTTTTGGACCTAATTAAAATCCCCAAAATCATTATGATTTCAAGCTTGATATCCACTAGGTAGAACAATACCTTAAAGAGAAACTAGAGATTTCAACAACATAACAAAATCCCCAAAATCCCTTTCAAGAACCTTAGTTTTTGGACCTAAAGAAATCCCTAATGATTCATGTAATTTTCGTTTCCTATGATCAATGGGTAAAATGAAATCACAAAGAAAAGCTTTAGCCTTTACCATTCAAGCTTCCATGGCCAAAATCCCCTAGACTTCATCACTTTCCTCCTTTTTCTTCTTTCTCTTCTTCTTCTTTCTCTTTTCTTCTTCTTCTCTGACAGCTCTCTCTCTCTCTCTCTCTCTCATTCTATAGCTCTCTCTCTCTCATTCCATAGCTCTCTCTCTCTCTCTCTCCCTCTCTCTCTCTCTCACTCTCACAATGTGTGTGCGTGCATGACAAAGTGAAGGGGAGAAAGAGATGAGAAGGAAAGGAAGAAAGGGGAGAGAGGGGGCAAGCGTGAGAGAGGGGGAGATAGAAGGGCTTTAGCCCATGTGCATTTTTAAGACCAAGGAGATAAGATACCTCCAATGGCCAATGACAGCATGACACATGGCAAGATTACCCCACTACATTTAATTCATTCTTTCTTAATTTCATATTACACCCCTACCATTTATTTCAACTACAATTTACCCATACATATAATTATTTACCACACTAGGACTAATTATTACACTATATTATTCTAGTACCATTAACCCATTTTATCTATTGATCAATTGTCATACTAACATTATTATTAGTTATTCTCTTTATCACTAGAACTTATATCATATAAATATATCATCATTAGATAATATTGTTATCATATTATTATTATTATTAATCAATCTCACACACACACACACACACACACACACACACACACATATATATATATATATATATATATATATATATATATATATCAATTACGATAAAGTCATTACTATTGTTATATATATATTATTCTAAATCATCCCATGTGCAATTCATCCCATTAATCAATTTAGATTACTATGATGTTATTAATAATAAACTTAATTATTTTCTCGAGTCTTATAGTGATGGAGCCAACGGTGGGTAGAGATAAGGCGCAGATGAACAGGGAGTAGAGGAGAGAAAGGAGTTCGTCATTGGAGAAGATGGGTTTTTGTTGTTGATGATGATGATCAAAAGGGTGGCACAAAGGAGGATTTGGGTGTTTTTGGAGAAAGGATCGATGAGGAGGTGGAGGAGGGTTGGGTAAACGACGAGGGAGAAGGAGAAAGGAAGCAGGAAGAGTACTGAGAGCACCTTTTTTTTTAGGTTTAATTTTTTTATATTATTTAATAATTATTTTTTTATATTATTTAATTATTTTTAATTTGTAAGACACGTGGCATATATTGGGAATGACACGTGGAATTCTGTTAGTTGGACTGACAGAAACTAACAGAGGTATTGATTTTGTCTTTTCCCATAGGTGAGGTACTAGATTTGTCATGTTTTAAAACCTAGGGGGAAAAATAAAAACGTGTAGACCAAGGTACCAAAAAAGTTATTAACCCTATGTTTAACTTTACTTGGTTCCACGTATTTGACTTTAGAGAAATGCTACATGTTACACTTAGGGCCGATAATTTTTGACTTAATTTGTGAATCTAAAACGAAATTAATACGTTAGGGTTGAGAGATCCGACCCATTTAAATAAATAGATCGAGTTAGGGTTGATATATATAGTCTTTTACCATTGTTTTGGCATGACTCAAACTTGATACACAACATTTAGGGTTTGAAAAATTTGACACGACTCGCGAACCTTGCATAAACTTAGCGGGTTAGGAGGTCTTACTCATTTAATTAAATGAATCAGGTTAGAATTGGCCTATATAGTCTTATATCCATTCTTCAACACGTGAGCCCGAATTATTACTCCTAACTGCATCCCCTTCCTACTGGGCTGATGTGGCAGTGCCCACTAACCCTTGATATGGAGGTGGAATGAGTGTGTAGTATGTAGCATTACTCTGAACTTCATGGTATTATTTTTATCTTTCGGATTTCCCATAAGTCCTTCAATGATGTTCCTTGTATTCTTGTTGTTTAAAACTTTGGGGAATAGCTTTTAGGCCTTCAGGAGTTAGTTTAAGTAGCTCACTATTTTTCCCGTCAGAACGAGACATGTAATAGGGAGTTATTGTTTTCCTATCAGGAGTGCCGTTAGGACGAGACATGTAATGGGGAGTTACTTTTTTCTCATTAGGAGTTGCGTCAGGATGAAACATATAACTGGAGCAAACTTGAAGCTATTGTTTTCTCATCATGAACCTCGTTAGGACGGGACATGTAACGAAAGCAAACCTGAAGCTACTGTTTTCTCGTTAGGAACCTCGTCACGACGGGACATGTAATGGGATCAATGTTGGACCTACTTTTTTCTCATCATAAGGTAGGTTTAAGATGGGACATGTGAGGAAGAGGAGACATTTGTTCTTCCCATCAAAACGAGACTACTCTCTCGTTAGGACATGGATTTCTCTAATCTATGGATTTGTTCTTCCCATCATAACGAGAAAGTGTCCAGTTAAGACGTGAAGATGGAAATGTTCTCCTATTTAAGGATTTTCTTGCTCTATTTTCTGCAGACTTTTTGGCCAATATTTTCTCTGGATTTCTATTGATAGAAGTCTCGATTTTTCTCTACGGGCACTAGGTCTCCAGAGATTGACTCAAGAGAGGACGTAATATAGCCTTAGGCTCTCCTTTGCTCTTGATTGTTGGCATGTTGCCTTGATTCATTTGATGACAAGAAATTTGTGGGTTTGGTGAACTTGAAGAAGGAAGTGTACCCAAGGGTCGGTAAGTAGATGCACTCGGTGAAGATGGTCAGGATGAAGACAAGCTGGGAAGCTTGTTGTTTTTACTAAGTTTAGAGGTCCTCAAGGTTGTGAGTATTGTCTAGTATGTAACTCTGAATATTCATATAGTGATTTCCCGGTGTTGTGCAAATTTTATTGTACTCGCAAGCGCATGAATCGTTTTGCAATATATGGTTGCAAGTGCAAGGTCGATTCCACATGGAATTGTGTTTTTGAAAACAAAATTTATATCTAAACGAATTTAATGCTAACCTAGTTCCAAAAGAGGTTTGAATTTTGGTTGCAAATAAAAGATAAAAAAATAAACTAAATAAAGTAAAATAGTCAAAAGATAAAGTACTAAGGTTTTAGAATCCACACTCACCAAATCATAGCAACACGTTCCATGTTCATCAATATTATCCAAAGTTCTCACAATAAAATCTTAGGTATGCTTTACTTTCACTTCAAAGAGTTAATCAAAATCATCCCATGTATCCATTCTTTTACACAAATCACAAAAGAAATCCAATTTAAATTAAAACTTCAATTGTATCTATAGAATAAATCACAAGGGATATCCAATTTTTTTATAAATTAAAAACTCAAGCAATCAATTATGTGAAATTATCTCAAATCATCAAATGTATCCATGAATCACAAAAGATATCCGAGAGTCATCTCAATAATTGATTTGAAGTAAAACAACTGAAATAAAAACTCAATCAAGTTGGATAATATTAACTTACATGAAAACAATGTTGCTCTTCATTAATGAGGCTTTATCCTCAACCTTAGTTGAGAATTTAGCTACAGATGATTAAAAATAAAATCCTAAACCTAAAAGGGAGAACTACTCTAAAATTTCGTACTAAGCAGCCTCTGTAGCCTCCTCCTCTTTCTTGAAGCTTAGGGGTCTATTTATAGGAATCCCAGAAAAATCATGCTTCAATCTCCTAGTCAAATTAGGAAGCAATCCGAGTACAAATCGGAAGAGGATTCATCCAGATTTGCGTTCTTTTATTGCGAGATGATTTTGGCATAGCAAATGGGCGCATTAGGAAAATTGTATTTCACAATCAGTTGTAGTATTTTGAGTGAGCTTTCTACCGTCACTGGTTTCACCTCAATCCAATACCTGAACAGAAAGTTATGATCAGAATACGGAGAGGTGTGCAGAATCCAAATTTGTATCCAATTCGATTTTAGCTCCAATTAGAGAAATTCTGATTAAATCCTTTTTTTGATTTGGTTAAACTTAACCACATTATCTAGGTCTTCTTAAAGTGTGCATTAGGCCCAAAATCAATTGAATTTATTGCATTTTTCCTTAGGAACCTAAAAAAACTAAAACAAAACAACATCAAACAAATAACAATACTAAGGAATTAACATATACAAATTTAGGAGCTCAAATATGCAATATTTGGCACTCATCACCTAGGTTTGGCTGCCCCAGAGTGGTTTTTATATTTTGAGGTGCTCAAACGGTCTTTCACTTTGTAAACAAATCTTGTGTTGTGTTTGCGATGTTGTTTATATTCTGCTATGCTTGTTTTAATTTGATAATTGGTTAGTTCATTGCTTTGATTATTTGACTATTAGAGGTAGAACACAATCCTACTAAACTTTTACTTGGTATCAGAACGGGTTCGCTTGGTTTAAACTCACGTCTTGAGCGTGTTCATTGACCTCTTTGTTATGGAGCCAAATACCTCTTGTTCCAATGCTCCTCCCATTTTCAATGGGAATGATTATACTCATTGGAAGGTCCGTCTGAAAGCCTACTTGAAGGGGCTTAATGACAATATATGGATTACTGTTGAAAAGGGATTTGATAAACCAAATGGTGATTTTGACATGTGGAGTAGAGAAGACATAGTGAAGAGCAACTGTAATAATCGTGGTTTAAGTTGCATTTTCAACTATGTATAGTCGGACGAGTTTTGACGGATTACTCTTTGTGAGGCCTCAAAGGAGGCATGGGATGTTCTTGAGAAGACTCATGAAGGCTCAAAAAGAGTGAAGAAGGCCAAACTTCAAATGTTGACATCTCAATTTGAGACTGTGAACATGAGGGAAGATGAAACATTGGGTGAATTCTACACCAAATTAAGTGAGATTGTGAACTCCATGTGAGGGCTTGGTGAGAGAGTTCTTGAAGTTAAAGTGGTGGAAAAAATTCTTCGGTCACTACCTTCTCGTTTTGATCCTAAGATAGCTGCTGTTGAGGAAAGCAAGAATGTGGAGTTGCTGGATATCAATAAATTGGTAGGTTCTCTCATAACCTATGAGAGCAGGAGATTCTTTCCCAAAGCAAAGAGCATAGCACTGAAAACCACCAAGAAGGAAAAGGAAGTGGTTCACGAAGAATCAAGTGATGATGAGTCCTCTAACTCTAAATGAATAGCTATGCTAACTAGAAACTTCCATAGATATTTGAAGAATGCTAAATGGACTAAAAGAAGATCATCGGAGTGGCCGGTCAAAGGAGAATCTCAGAAGGATCCAAGAGAGAAATTCTACAAATACAAGAAAACTCGTTTTCCTCAATGCTATGAGTGTCATGGATTTCACATTAGGTTGACTGTGGAAACCTGAAGAATGCTAGGGAAAACGCCATGAATGCATCTTTGAGTGATGAATTAGACTCAAATGACTCCGATGACCAAAAAGGGAAGAAGGTTGTTTACATGGCACTTTCAGCCACCATTCAAGGTTCCAATGATCGTGCATCTACAGGTGTTGATGGTGAGTTTGAGGAGGACTCAGATGAATGATCAATGAAAAGCAGCTGTCATCTTGTGTCTCATGACACTCTTGTTAGAAATTGCACAGATGCTAGGGAGAAGTGCAAGGAGCTCCTGAAGCAACTGACTGAAGCTGAAGAAGAAAACATTTCTCTTCAAAACCTTTTGGACTCAGCCTACAAAAGTGAAAAATCCCTAAAGGTAGAAAATAATTATTTGATTACCAAGTTTTTGATGCTAACAAAATTTGTGCTAGTTTGCAGGATGAAAATTAGATCTTCATGGATAGAATGGCTGGAATCAAGGATCAGAAGATGCCCAGAAAGAGGACTCTATCAATGAATCCCCTTCTTCTAAACTAAACACCATTTTGAGCATGCAAATGCCATTTGGTGATAAGCATGAAATTGAATATGATGAAAATGCCTCAACTTCAAGAAATGCAGTAGCTTTCAAAAATTGGATAAATTTTGTTCCTACCTCACATGCTTCACATGTTGTTAAGTAGTCTTGAGAAAAATGACAAGGGAAAGGGTAGAATTGCTAATAGGCGTCCAAATGTTTTGGGAATGGGAGGGTCCACTGGACAAATCTCTCATGCTCCTGTGAGGAGAATACCTTTTCAGAGAAAATTTCCCACTTGTCATCTTTGTGGCAAACTAGGTCATATCCGACCTCGCTGCAACCATCTCTCTCGTTGGTCTCCAATTAGGGAGAACGCTAATGATTATAAGATTAAGACACAGACTGACCCCCTTAGCTAAATCATTTCCTTTATGAAGGACATTACCTTTAGGTTGGTCAAACTTGAAGGTAATCAAGGTCCCATCTAGAGTGGGTTGGGTTTACATGGCTAGTTCTCTTTCTGAATCGTGATATTATTTGTTCTAGATCATGTATTGTCTGCTGCAGTAACTACTTTCATGCGCCTTTGTTTTTCTTTCCTAGTTCCTTATGTTTCCTGTTGTTTCCTTCTATGAAAATCTTGAAGATTTGCACCTTGAGTCAAGATAGCATTCTTCCTCCCTACTTTACCATTTGTTGGTTTTTCCTATGAGATGGAGTGAGATGCTTCTTTTGTCAAATTGACTTGATGTGAACACTGTTGGTCTGATTTCTTACATTTCAGATGATTCATTGAGCAAGCTATTTTTGGTTGTCAATCTGTCAAAGGCATTTCACTTAAAGCACATGTCTCAAAAACAAGGATATTCTTTTTACCAAGTGTCTCATGTCTACTCAGTTTGAAACTTTGTTTTTGATCTTTTACAAATTGACCCCATATGTCTGATTTCTCAAATGTTCATGGCATCACCTCCTACAGTGACAAGCTAATTGATCAAAGATCATGTGTCCCTTCTAAATTGTGAATTTCAAATGATGTCTTGCTTGTTGATCCTTGTAGAAAAAGCCAGTGTCTATGCATTGTGGTAAAAGGTGAAACACCCAAGAGATTGTTTTCTCTTCTAACAAATGACTTGGACAATTGAGTAGGAATGGGTGTGTGACTTTTTGCTTAAGAATGAGTGAAGAAGGGGTTTGACTTTTGTCTAGAGTGATTAACAATTTCCTATGTGACATCTTGACTTCTGAGGTCTGAATTATGTATCATTTGTTTTTGAAATGATCACTCACTTCACTAATTATGCCTTAGTTGGATTGATTTCTTAAAATTCTTTCTCCTGAGAATTAAATCTATGAATGTGTATATTCTAATTTGTCTGAACATATAATTAATTGACTTTTGAATCTCTTGTTTATCTCTATAGGAAGATTTTTTTTTATTATTATTATTTTTTGTTGAGTGGTTGCAAAAAAAAAAAAAAAAAAAAAAAAAAAAGACTGAGGAATTTTTGTTGATGTCCTCCTAATAGAGGATATCACTTTTTAATGTGTTTTTTTTTTTTTTTTTTTGAGTTTGCTTTTCTATAAGCTTTTTCGGTTGAATCTCCTCACTCTTTTCATCAACTTAAGCTATGCATCTCACTTCTACTTGATTTAGTGAGATTGACTATGGATTGATTATGTGTTGTGGTTGGTTTGATTGTGATTCTCTTAAAAATGTTTCTAGTTTCTCATGTTTAGGTATTGTTACCTATTGTGGCCTTCAATTACTCTGTTGAAAATTGTCCATTTGATTTGGATTTGGTTTCCTTTATTCTTTGCAAAAACTCTTAGTGTGTGGGACTAAGACATGTGGTTTGATGGTGTGTATTGAGAAGTTTGTGGTTTGGCCTTGATTGATTGCGTGTTGTTGTGGAGTTGGGACTTAAGGTTCTTGTCTTTCATTGTGTAGATATGTCTTCAAAGACTTCCATAGAAGGCAAGAAATCCTCTAGAGCTAGGAAGAAAGTGACAGATAGTTCTAATATGTCAACCGTTGATAGTCCAATCTATCAGAAGAGCTCGAGTGGCGATTTGTCCTACTCCTCCTATGACTCAGTCAACAATTGAAGCTGGTGTAGCTGCCTTTTTCTAGGAGGTTTGAGACCAGTTTTAACCAAGCTCTGTTTCTTTCGAAGCAATTCTCTGGCTTCAAGGTTGTTGATGAGCGTCCTATCACCTTGTTAGAATTCTATTCTAAAGATTTTTGGTTCATTCCTCATGTGTTTGAGAGTACAGAATGGCTTCCCTTCACTATGCCTCAACCTGTTGTGTTTGCTGATATGGTTCGGGAGTTTTACTCAAATATACGTGGAGATTGTGCTCCCTCTTCTAAGCAAACGATTCTTGTATGCCTTACTCAAGAATCACAGAGTTGATCTAGCTTCAGTAATTATTGATGGCATTGCTTCTATTCATGATTCAAAGGCCTTGAATATGGGTCTTGCCTATGGTGGGGCTATTAGCAAAGTGTTAACTCATTTCTTTGTGTCTCGACATCAAAATGAGGTTGTTGCAAGTCAGCCAGCCTGTGACTGGTTGACTATTTCAAAATCTGAGAAAAGAGGAAGTTCCTCTTCTACTCCCTCCTCGTATGCTTCTACTTCAAGTGGCTCTAGATCTTTACCTGCCAAGCAGTTGGGTAAGTTAGAAAATATGCTTGAGGATCATAAACTTTTTTTGAAAGAACAAGAGACGGTTGAAGAAGTGAAGGATGGGGCTGCTCTTGACAACATTCCCTTTGTCCATTGTGACAAAAAGGGGGAGAATGGTTTAGGTTTGTCAAACAATATTTCATTTATTTATTTTTCGATGTATTTGTTTCTATTCTATCGTGCTTTGTTTTTCATTGTTATTGAATATCGTGCTGTGAAATGTTGCAAAATTAGGACAGTGTGTAGTCTTGATACCTTTTACCTTGAGATGGAATTAACGCAACGATGGTCATTGGTCAAGTGTTCCATGGCCTAGCACTTTGGTCTGGAAGGGTTGCACACGGTGTGTTCTTTGTGTTTAGTTGTTAAACCTTGTGTTCTTTGTGTTTGTAAAGGTTTTAAACCTTGTTTTGGGTTTTGTCATTATATTGACAAAGGGGGAGATTTTTAGGTTTTAGGTTAGCCTCACTCAATGATATTTCTTGTATTCTTGTTGTTTAAAACCGTGGGGAATAGCTTTTAGGCCTTCAGAAGTTGGATCAAGTAGCTCACTGTTTTTTCCGTCAGAAGTGTCATCAAAATGGGACATGTAACGGGGAGTTACTATTTTCCTATTAGGAGTTCTGTTAGGATGAGACATGTAAGGGGGACTTATTGTTTTCTCGTCCTGACGCAACCCAATCTAGATAGGACCTTGATTACCTTCAAGTTTGTCCAACCTAAAGGTAATGTCCTTCATAAAAGAAACGATTTGATTAAGGGGGTAATTGTGTGTCTCAAAATCGTAATCATTTGAGTTGCCCTTAATTGGAGATCCATGAGAGAGATGGTTGCAGTGGGGTCGAATATGACCTATTTTGCCACAAGATGTCAAGTGGGAACTTTTATCTGGAAAGGTATTCTCCTCATAGAAGAATGAGAGATTTGTCCAGTGGACCTTCTCATTCCCAGAAAATTTGGAGACCTATTAGTAATTCTACTTTTTCCCTTGTCATTTTTCTCAAGACTACTTAACATGACATGTGAAGCAGGAACAAAATTTATCAAATTTTTCAAAGCTACATCATTTCATCAAGTGGAGGCATTTTGATCATATCCAATTATATGTTTATCATCGAATGACTTTTGCATGATCAGAATGGTGTTCAGTTTAGGCGAAGGGGATTCATTCATCGAGTCCTCTTTCTGGGCATCTTCAGATCCCTTGATCCCATCCATTTTGTTTATCAAGAATTCATTTTCATCCAGAAAATTTGCACAAATTTTGTTAATATCAAACAACTTGGTAGTTAAAGAATTATTTTCTACCTTTAGGGATTTCTCAATTTTGTGGTCCGAATCAGACAGGTTTTGAAGAGAGATGTTTTCTTATTCAATTACAGTCAATTGCTTTAGAAGGTCCTTGCATTTCTTCCTCGCATCAGTGCAATTTCTGACAAGAGTGTCATGGGACACAAGATGACTACGGCTTTTCACTCATCCTTTATCCGAGTCTTCGTCATATGACTCACCATCAACACTTGCTGATGTAGGATCACTAGAACCTTGAATGGTGGCATGAAATGCCATGTAAACAACCTGCTTCCATTTTTGGTAATCAGAGTCATTTGACTCTAATTCATCACTCATGGCGTTTCCTTAACATTCTTCAGGTTTCCATAGTCCGCCCTAATGTGAGCAAATCCCTTACACTCATAGCATTGAAGGAAGTGATTTTTACTGTCCCCGTAGGATTTATCTCTTGAATCCTTTTGAGATTCTCCTTTAGAGGGCAACTCTGATGATCCCCTCCCAACCAGTTTAGCATGCTTTAGATACTTGTGGAAGTTCTTGGTTAGCATACCTATTGGTTCAGAATCAGAGGACTCGTCATCGCTAGATTCTTCATGAACCACTTCCATTTCCTTCTTGGAAGTTTTCAACGCTATACTCTTGGCTTGGGGGGAGAATCTACTGCTCTCATAGGTAATGAGAGAACCTACAAGTTCATCGACATCTAGCAACTCTACATCCTTGATTTCTTCAACTGCTGTTATCTTCGGGTCGAATCGAGGAGGAAGCGGATGAAGAATTGTTTTCAACCATTTTGACTTCAGGAACTCTCTCACCAAGCCATCGCATAGAGTTCACAATTTCACTCAGTTGAGTGTAAAAGTCTCCAAAAGTTTCATCTTCTCATGAATATACCAAGCTTCCTTTAAGGTCTCACAAAGAGTGATTCATTGAAACTCATGTGGAGAAACGTAGTTGAAGATGTAGCTTAACCCTCGGTTATTCTAGTTACTCTACAATGTATCTTCTTTACTCCACTTGTCAAAATCACCATCTGGTTTAACCAAATCTTTTTCAACAGTAATCCATATATTATCATTAAGCCCCTTCAAGTAGGCTTTTAGTGAGCATAATCATTTCCATTAAAAATGGGAGGGGTACTAGAAAAAGACATATTTGGTTCAATTTCAAAGAGGTCAGCAAACACGCTCATGACGTGAGTCAAAAACCAAGCGAACCCGCTATGATACCAATTGAAAGAATATAGGGATCATGTTCTACCTCTAATCACCAAATAAACATTATGGAACTAAGCCATTTAGTAAAATAAAGCATGCACAACAGAATAAAAAAAAAAAAAAAAAAAAATCACAAACACAACACAGTTTGTTTACGAAGTGGAAAACCCTTTGAACCAATCAGAGGTAAAAACTACTTTGGAGCAGCCAAATTCAGAAAATCACTATATGAAGATTCATATTACATACTAGACGATACTCACAACCCTGGAAGACCTATAGACTTTGTAAGAACAATAACCTCCTAGCTTATCTCCAGCTTGACCATCTTCATGGAGTGCATCTCCTCACCGACCCTTCGGTAGACTTCTTTCACCAAGTAACCAAACAATAGTCTTTGTGTAGTGGAACGAATGAACAATAACCAATCAAGAGCAAAGGATAGCCTGAAGCTTTATCACGTCCTCTCTTGAACAAACAACTCTCGAGACACAGAGCTCGAAGAGAACTTTTGAGACGCGCACATAGAAAATTCTCCCAAAAAGTCTATAGTGAACAGTGATAGGAAAATCCTTTATAGGGAAGACATTTTACTCTTCACGTCATAACGGGACTCATTTCTCATTAAGACGAGATGAACAAAACTTGTCAGACTTTTAGATCTGGAAAATCCATGTCTTAAGGGAAAAGTAGTGTCGTCATGACGGGAAGAACAAATGACTCATCCTTGTCACATGCCCATCCTAATGCAACTTCTAACGATAAAACAGTAGCTTCAGCTTCAATCCCGTTAAATGCCCATACAAGACTTCTGACGAGAAAATAGTAGCTTCAACTTCACTCCCGTTACATGCCTATCTTGACATGACTCATGACGAGAAAACAATAGCTTCAAGTTCAGTCCCGTTACATGCCCGTCCTGACGGGGTTTGTGATGGGAAACGAGTGAGCACTTTGTTAAGTGCTGTCACAAGCCCGTCTTGACGAGGCTTCTGGTGGGAACACTTCCCCTGAATTCCTAACTCCTACTCCCCAAAGTCTTAAACAACGAAATAACTACAAGAGATTTCACTGAATTAGGCCAAACTAAAACCTAACGACTTCAAAACCAAAACTATAATTTGAGGGGTAATAGCATGGGCAACACCTCTTATATTTGTGAAAACTCATGTTTATTATTCAAGTAGACATAACCGGAACTCTTAAGCTCATTTCATACTTAACTGTAAAGGTTTAGTTACTAAGTTTTAGACTTAAGTGGTATTTGTGGTTTATCAGGTGGTCTTTGTTGTGCCAAATATCCACCTAAATTAATAGGTAAATACTTGGTATGTTTTACTCACAAGTGCACAAGATCAAAATGACAGCACAACAAGAAAATACGAAATCATTCCCACGAGGATTGGTAAATTATGTTTTGAATTGATTTCCTATTTAATAACAGGTGTCACGAATAGAATTGAAATAAAGGAATAAAATAAGACATAAACTAAGAATAAAAAGGATTAGGGTTTTGATATCCATCACTAATCAGACTAATTAAGATAATAATACGCCAATATTCCAATCATACAGTATATTTAATGCTTGTCAACCTAAGAGCATAGTATCTACTCCTTAAGCCATTGTTCTCCTAAGCAATGAATTAGGCATGCTATTTACTCTATTTCATTTCTTCCCCAAAGGATTTAGCATGGTATCTACTAAGTTGTTCTTTGGGAAAACATAATTCTATGGAAATCGACAAACACATGAGTCATAGGGCATGGTATCTACTCTTAACTCCCATGTTGATTAAGCCAAGAACCCATGGTGAGGTTCTTTTGTCACTTTATTAAGCCCAAGATTTGGTCATCTTAATTGACTTAATTAACAAATCCATACCATAAAATATGAGGAATTCAATAAGCTAGAAATTAATCAATTAAAATACCAAAATATGTTTGAAACAAAGACATAATTGAAATCCTAAAAAGACATGATTAGGGCTTCAATCTAACCCTAATTAAAATATGAACTACATAACAAAATAAGAGGTGGAAGAGAAGAAAAACCCAAACTCCTCTTGATCTAGCCTTCAGTTCCTTTCCAAAGCTTGTGCCTTTTTCTCCACACTTTTTCCTAGTGGCTTATAGGTCTATTTATAGGCTTAGGAATGACCTAGAAAGCCTAGAAACCCTAATACAATTGTAGGTCAATCTACTGATCCAACTAGGAGATTGGAAACCTAAATTGAGGTGGAAAAGGACAGATCCCCATCTGGGATGTGCGAGTGCACTCGATCGCACGCCTACGATCGATCCTTCTGTTGGGCGCTCGAACGTATGCTACGCACACACCTGCTTGATATGTGATCAAGCGTTGGTGCGCTCCATCCTGGCTGCTTTGGCTGTGATTGATCCTATGGCTACCAGCTTTTTCCCAATTTGTCTTTTAAGTTTGAAACTTGCTGGAAACACTTGCTTTCTTCAAAAACCCTAAAAACATAAGAAAACACAAAAGGAAGCAAAACATCAAATAATAACAAAACTAAGAGCTTAATATATGTAAATTAAGGGACTAAAATATGTATATTTTAGCACTTATCACACCCCAAAACTTACATATTGCAAGTCCCTTAGCAATACAAAACTGAAAATAAATGAAGAACATAAAAACAACAAGATAAATCCATCTTTTGTGAGATGTACGATTGCATTTAGCGTATGCAACATTCCTTTTAAACCCCTTAGCATGCCTAGTAGGACAAGTGAAGTCTCGTGAGGGTTTAACAAAAATGTTACTTACAAACATTATGCAAAATTTATGTTATCCCAAAGGTTGAAGTATCACTTAAAACACTGATTCTCATTCATTACCAAGCTTAAAAAGAGAACTCCATCTTTACAATGAATTGGAATTCCAATGTCTAATCACTTACAAAAGACAAGTTAAGGCATCACAAGTTCAATTTATTGTAAAGTGAACTAACACATAACTATGGGCTTTCGAATTATTTCCAATGTGTAATGACTCAATACCTTAAAGTTCACTGGGATCCCTATCATAATAAATAACCAAGGCGTAACTTTCTTTTCTCTTTCTTTTCTTTTCAGGCTCTCCAATGCATAGTTCCCTTAAGCTTTCTAATTGACCCATATAACGAATGTTAAGCTAACGACTCCCAAACCATATGGCTTTAGGGCATTATATGTAAAGGCACAACCCTAAGGACTTACTAACTCGAGTCAAAAAGGCTACGAAACTGGAAATGATATTAACCATATTAAAATTTTCACCTTTTGACGTAAATACTCATTGCTTAAAGAGGCAAGAGGTCCAGTTACTTAGCAAAAATCTCACAATGATCAATTTTTTTTTTCTCTTTTTCTTTTTCTTTACTCTTTTTCTCTTTTTATATATATATTTCCAAGTATCCATCCAATGAGTCACCCAGCTTCAACCAAGACATTGAAACATACACAATCAAATTTACATGTCATACCCCACAAATTAAGTGCTAATGTGCTTGTGGCAATTTAAAATCAAAACAAGTGAATTCTCAACTGCCAAAGGTAAGTAACATGACTTAGAAACTCTATCAACAAATCATGCGTTCAAAATTTTCAGCTCAGCAATGAAATTCAAATCACAGTCTCTAGATCAACCAAAATATCAAGAATAACATGAACATGCATTTTTTTCAATTTTCTAAAACAATTTAGAGAAAGTGTGTGTGTGTGTTCCCCATACCCTCAAGCTTGAATTACACATTGTCCTTAATGTGTAGAAAAACATCGAAAGATCTTACCCGGGATATGAGAAAAATGGTTGGACAAAGGTATGACTCGTAGCATACCCCCAAATTTGAATGTAGGAACACTTGCGATGGAATGGGGTGCCTCCCAAGAGTGCTAAGTTTACCGTCTTCAGCCAGACTGTTGATTGTAGCTTCAATGCTACTATTCCCTGTGAGATGCTAGTTTGAATAGGTATGACTCATAGCATACCCGCAAACTTGTAAGAACACTTGTCCCTAAAACAAATAAATACTCCAACCAAATACTAGTCAAGTGCAACACATTATTATAAAAATATAATCAAAGAATTAAAATTGAACAACAATTGAGATAATAAAACCTGGAAGCAGATCATGTACTCTGGCTTGATGGAGGGCTCAAGTGCATAGGGTCTGTATCGTATGGATAAATTCTAAGGTCAACGACCCTATACGAAAAAGAAACCAATCAGATTTGGAATTTTCAGCAGCTTCAGTACTGTTGCCTGGAGGTGCGCTCAATCACCAGGGACATGCGGTCGATCGTAGTGGTATGCTCGATTCTTCTGATTGGGGGCTTGTTTGCACTACCGCAAAATAGAAATAGAGCAGCTTGGTGTGCTCGATCGCAGGGGACATTTCCTCGATCACACTGCTGCAAACAGAATAGAATAACGGCTACAACAGCTTTAGTGCTGCTGTTTGGTAGTGGTGCTCTTGCTCATAGAGGACATGCACTCGATCACATTACTGTAGATTAGAAATAGACTAGCAGCAAACAAAAAATATTAGAAAAATTGAAATAAAACATAAACGAGAATTAATAAAAATAAAAAAAATGAATAAATAAACAACAGAAACATAAAATAAAATAAAACAGAAAACAAAAGTAGATTACATAAAGAAAAAAAAATAAAAAAATAAAAACATACTCGACATAACAGTAGCTTCACTATTGCTGCCTGGCAGTGCGCTCGATCGCAATGCACTTGCAATCGGTCGCAGAGCTGCAATTGAACTCCCTGGAATGGGCGCCTGAGCACACTGTCCCTGCACTGACTCATGAAGGACTTAGAGTAGCATCACTACTACGATGAAGCAGTAATGCGCTCGATCGCAATGCACCTGCGATCGATCGCACTGCCGCATAAAATATCAGAGTTGTGGACAGTAAAGCAGAAACGACTCAAAAACAAAGAAAATAAAATTAAAAACAAAAATACAAACAAACAAAAACAAAGGAAATAAAATAAACAAGATTAAAAGAAACTAAATTAAACTAAAGGAATAATTTATAAACATAATTTGACAAAATCCCTGGCAATAACGTCAAAAACTTGTTGTGAAAAATTCCCACCTAAATTAATAGGCGAATACTTGGTACATTTTACTTGCAAGTGCACAAGATCAAACGATAGTATAGTAGGCAAATACGAGATCATTCCCACGAGGATTGGTAAATTATGCTTAGAATTGATTTCTATTTACTAACAGATTGTCACGAATAAAATTGAAATAAAGGAAGAAAATAAAAGATAAACTAAGACTAAAAAGGATTAGGGTTTTGATATCCACCACTAATAAGACTAATTAAGATAATAATATGCCAATATTCCAGTGATACGGTATATTTAATGCTTGTCAACCTAAAGGCATGTGTTAAGTGCTAAAATATTCATATTTTTAGCCTTTAACTTGCATGTTTTAATCCTTTAGTTTTAGTTAATCCATGTCATTTTAGTTCCTTTATGTTTTTTCCTTGTTTTTGTAGGCTTTTGGAAGAAAAATAAGTAAATCTGGAGATTTGGGCTCAAAGAGAGAAAATGGAAAAGTTGGAGCCCCTGACAGTGCGATTGATCGTAGGCTCCCTGCGATCGAGCGCACTACCAGAGAAGACAAAGCATGAAGTGGCAATGTGCGATCGAGCGCACAACAGAAGAGGCTCGATCGCAAACGTGCGATTAAGCGCACACGGGTTGCAATTGAGCGCACATGTGCATTGGAGAATTCAAGAAGCTGCGAATAGACTCCTTTTCCTTCCATAGTAGGGTTTTCCAACTCCCATCTGTAATATGAATAAAACCCTACGAACTTCCTTGGTTTACTAGTGTAACAAGGACTTCTAAAAGCCTATAAATAGACATTTAAATCTTTTGTATAATCAAGCTAGAAAAGACACAACTTTGGGAGAGGAATTGGAGGCTACCATTCAGCTCTTGCTTTGCCTTTTTCTTTTTTTCTTTTATTATATGTAACTAATTTATTTAGTAGGGCTAGATTGAAGCCCTAGTTATGTTTTGTTAATGCTCAATATTGGCGCCCTTGTGATGATCATGTTGTGATATTTAACTTGAATAATTCCTGTTTTCATGAATTCCTTATATGTGTGTGCTTATTCAACATATGCATGTGGTATGGACTAGTTAGTTAAACCAATTTGGATGACCGAGTCCTGGGTTTAATAAAAGTAACAAAAGAAATTCGTACCAGATTCTTGGGTTAATGAACATGGTGAACCGAGAGTATACACCCATGCCCTAGGCCTCATGTGTTTGTCGATTTCCACAGAATATATGCTTTCTTAAAGAACAACTTAGTATACACACATGCTAAATCCTTTAAGAAAGAAAAGAGTTAGAGTATACACCCATGCCTAACTCATTGCTTAGGAAAATCTTTAGCTTAAGGAGTATACACCCATGCCCTTAGGTTGACAAACATTAGATATACATAACATGATTAAAACATTGTTATATTGACATATTATCTAAATATAATTAGTGGTGGATATCAAAACCCTACCTTTCTGTTATCATCAAATCCAAAAATTCAATCTTTGTTCTGTTTTACTTTGGGAATTAATTTTAAGCAAAATTAGCAATTATCGTGGGAATTACCCCTTACTTGCACCTTATACTACTATGTTGACCTCGTGCACTTACGGGTAAAACATACAATTATTTGCCTATTAATTTAGGTAGATATTTGTAACAACAAGTTTTTGGAGCCGTTGCTAGGGATTGCGGCAAATTTTGTTTAGAATTAATTTCCTTTAGTTGTGTTATTTTAATTTTTTATTTTCAATTATGGTTTTTCCTTTAATTTATTTTTGTTTTAAATTTTTCTGTTTTTCTTGGTTTTTTCACAGTTCCTGTTTTCCCTCTGAATGTGCTCTCGAGGGCCTAACCAGGGCAATCGAGTGCACATCACGGTGCGATCGATCACACATCTATAGAGCGGCATAGTTACTGCACTAATTATAGATCTGATTTATTTATTTTATTTATTTATTTATTTTTTATTTTGTTATTTAATTTTCTTTTTGTTTTAATCATGTTGAGAAACAATATACCTCTAGTGCGAAGTCCTATGAAAAGTTCATTTAGTCTCCAAATCCTCAACCAGCCATCATGCATTATTTTCCATCCCATTGTGCAGAGCAGTTACGATTTATCTCTGTTGCTCAATATGAGTCCACACTATAAAGGCACGGCTACAGAGAACCCATATTGGCATATTCAAGAATTTTGTGATCTCTGCAGGGTTTAGAATGTTCAGGGTTTAACTCCAAAAGGAATCAGGTTAATCCTCTTCCCTTTTTCTTTAAAAGATAATGCTAAGAGATGGTACAATTCTTTGGCTGCAGGTTATATACATACTTGGGATGAGATGGCCAGAGTTCTGAAAAAAAATTTTCCCAGCCCAAAAGACAAGGCAATTGACAAGGAAAATTATGACTTTCCAGCAAAGAGATGGAGACATTTCCTTCATGGCATGGGAACACTTTAATGAGCTACTTCTCAGATGCCCTCATCACAATATATCTCAAGACGATCAGGTATTGGCATTTTATGAGGGTTTAAATGATCCTAACAAGAGTCTTGTAGATTTAGCTTGTGGTTACATGTTGATGGAAAAAAGCGGTAAGGAAGCCATAGAACTCTTTGAGACCTTAAGTGAGAAAAAGTTGGACATGTTCATGGAAGCTATGACTAATCATAGCAATGCTCCTGTTCAGCAAGTTACACAAGTCAAGGTATGTGCCATATGTTCCCATATTGACCACACCACTAAGATTTGTCCCATGTTTTCAATTGCAGATCAAGAATCATCTCTCATCAAGTTGTCCCAACATTATCATAAAGAGGAGCCATCTCTACAGCTCCATGGTCGATCATACTCCTTTCTTAGCCACAATGAAGCCAATATGCAACAATTGGAATACGCTACCGAGATAGAAGCTCATGAAGAGGAGCCACCTCCCGTCAATTGGCCTCAACAATACCACGAAGAAGAGTGTCAAAGTCAATCGGTGACCACTCCTCATGGAAAATACATGAAAGACAAGTGCACTTATTATCATGAGCAAACAATCACCACACTTGGGAATGAAGAAATTGTTGAGAAATTTTTTTGTGAGCCAAGTCTTTGGAACCCTTTGGGAGAGCGCTTTGATGAATTTGGAGGTGACCTGGACCTGGACAAGCTACTTGAGTATGCTAAAACTTCTAATGAGCCAAGTCTTGAGGATCCGGTGGGAGAGCGTTTTCATTAAATTGGATGTGATCTGGATCTTGACAAATTCCTCAAGCAAGCTAAAATGTGTAGTGAGCCAAGTCTGGAGGATCCTTGGCAAAATACTTTGCTCAATTTGAATTTAATCTTGACCTTGACATGAAACGTGAGCAAGCTGGGGCCTTATTGGATTCCACTCCTAAGAACAACAAGTTGGAAGAAAGGAAGGAGGAGCAAACTGAGGTTCTAGAGGAACCACATCGGGAAAAGGAAGAGAGTACTGAGACTTCGTCAACATCAGCTCCTGTTGTGCAAATATCTACCTAAATTAATAGGTAAATAATTGTACGTTTTACCTGGAAGTGCACAAGGTCAACATAGTAGTATATGGTGCAAGTACAAGATCATTCCCACGAGGATTGCTGAATTTTTGTTTAAAAATAAATTCCTTAAGTAAAACAAAGATTGATTGTCGAAGTGATGATAATAAAAGGTAGGGCTTTGATATCCACCACTAATTATATTTAGCTAATATAACAATATGCCAATGCTTTGATCATGTTATGCATATCTAATGTTTGTCAACCTAAGGGCATGGCGTATACTTCTTAAGCTATAGATTTTCCTAAGCAACGAGTTAGGCATGGCGTATACTCTAACTCTATTCTTTTCTAAGGGATCTAGCATGATGTATACTAAGTTGTTCCTTAGGAAAGCATATGTTCTATGGAAATCGACAAACACATGAGGCCTAGGGTAGGGCATATACTCCCGGTTCCCCATGTTGATTAACCCAAGAATCGTGGTGTGGATTCTTTTGTTACTTCTATTAAACCCAGGACTCAGCCATCCAAATTGATTTAATTAACTAGTCCTTACCACATGCATATGTTGATCAGACAGACACATATGAGGAATTCATGCAAGTAGGTGTTAATCAAGTTAAATAGCACAACAAGATCATTACAAGGGCACCAATGTTGAAATATTAACTAAACATAACTAGGGCTTCAATCAAGCCCTACTAATTAAATTAGCTACACATAAAATTGATGTTAAACATCTTCATAAAGAAAAGAAAAGAAAGAAAAAGAATAAACCCAAGACTTGAACTTGAAGAGTTCCTCTTCTTCTCCTGACAAAGTCTATCTATTCTAGAGGCTTAAGGGTCTATTTATAGGCTTTAGAAGTCCTTGACAAAGTAGTAAACCTTGGGATTTCGTAGGGTTTCAAAACCTATTACAATTGGGAGTTGGAAAACCCTAATATGGAAAGAATGATAATTTGGCCACCATTTGATGTGCCTTATGCGCACGGGTGCGATCGATCGCAACCCGTGTGCGCTCGATCGTAGGTCTGCGATCGATCCTTCTTCTGTCATGCCCTCGATCGCTCCTGGCCTAATTTGTGTTTGATCTTCTCGGTTACTGCGCTCGATCACAGGTACCTGTGATCGATCGCAGTGTTAGAGAGCTCCCAATTTTTCATTTTCTCTCTTTTGAGCTCAAATCATCTAGATTTACTTCATTTTCTTCCAAAAGCCTACAAAGTATGAAAAAAACAAAAAGGAATTAAAATGACCTAATTAACCAAAACCAAAGGATTAAAACATGCAGGTTAAGGGCTGAAAATATGAATATTTTAGCACATATCACACCCCCAAACTTACATATTGCTAGTCCCTTAGCAATACAAAACTAAAAACAAGAATGGAAACACAGAAAACAAAAGATAAATCCATCTTTTGTGGGATGTACGATTGCATTTAGCGTATGCGACAAGCCTTTTAAACCCCTAGGAATTCCCTAGTGGACGAGTGAAGTCTCGTGAGGGTTTTCCAGAAATGTTACCCACAAACATCATGCACAGTTCATGTTATTTCAAAATTAAAGCATCACTTTAAGATCACGATTTTCATTCATTAGCCAGCTTAAAAAGATGAACTCCATCTTCACAATGAATTGGAATCTCAAAGTGCAATTACTTACAAAGGACATGCTAAATCATCACAAGTTTGAAAATAGTGTAAAGTGAATTAGCACAAAATTATGAGGCTTCCAAATCTTCCAATATGCAATGTCTCCATGTCTCAAAATTCACTGAAATTCCTATTAGAATGACACAATGGCATTTTTTCTTTTTTTTGGTCAGGTTGTGCAATGTTGGTTCCCTTAAGCTTTCTAATTGACCCTTGTAGTGAGTGTTAAGTCAATGACTCCCAAACCAGGTGGTTTTAGGGCATTAGGTGTAGAGACACCCCTAAGGACCTAATAACTTGAGTCAAAAAAGCTACATAACCAACTAACCATGACATTGATCAAATCAACATTTTTCACCTTTTGACGTGAACACTCAATGCTTTGAGGCAAGAGGTCCAGTTACTCAGTGAAAAGCCATCAATGATCATTTATTTCACATCTTTTTTTATTTTTTTTATCACTATATATGCCATAATGTCATCTAATAAGTCACCCAATTTCATCCAAGATGTAGAAACACACATATCAGACCTCATGTCATACCTCACAGATTATGTGCTAGTGTGCTTGTGTGATCAGATCAAACATGTGATTTTTCAACTGTCTTAAACAAGTAATCAAACTAACAGATTCACTCATCAAATCATGTGTTCAAAATTTTAAGCTCACTGATGAAGTCAAGCCACAATTCTTTCTAGATCAACTTAAAATTTTAAAGCAAACATGAACATGCATAAACTCTTTTTTTTTTTTTTTTTTTTTTTTTTTTTTTTTTTCAAATAAACAAACAACACTCAAAACAAATAACATGAACATGTGTGCCCATACCCCCATACTTAAATGACACATTGTCCCCAATGTCTCTAAGTAAAGGAAAGAATGTACCCGGGAGATGGTCGATATGATCTTGCAAAGCATGGCTCATAGCACACCCCCAAACTTGAAGTGAAGCACACTTGTCCCTGCAAAATAAGAAAACACAAACAAGTAAAAAGGAACAAAACTAAAGCTAAATAAAAATTGAACCGAAAACACTTTAAACAAAAGAAAAGTATAAACAATGGGGTGCCTCCCATGAGTGCTAAGTTTTACATCTTCAGTTAGACGGTGGTCCCAACTCATTGCTGTCCAGAAGTAGATGCTCCAGATGGTGGTGGTAAATGGCTAATGATGGACCGCATCAATTCTTCCAAGGCAGCTAATCGCTGATCCATCAGTGCTTTATCTTCCCGAGCTTCCCTTCTTTGATCAGCAAGCTCTCTTTGAAGGCCTACCATCTCTTCACTAAGGGAGCGGTACTATGTGGCTTGAAAAATGATTGGGGCCTCTTCCTCCTCTGCCACTGCCGGCTCAGCTGCCGGTTCATCTCCAGCCATTGGCTCGGCCTCACTCTCTTCCCCCCAACTGCTGGTGTGGGAGGTGCCTGGGGCATATAGGAGCAGCTCTTGTTCCATTGGCGAATGCCAAATATGGGAGTTGTAGTGACTGGCTCATCAGCTGTGGTGCCCTTGATGCCCTTTTTTTGAAGAATATATGTGATGAGATATGGGAAAGGCAACCCCCATGAATGAGTGGACTCTACTCCCCCAATGTGCACCCCATTCCAAAATTTATGTATTTGGTTCCAAATGATGTCGGGAATGGAGTACCGAGCATCCTTGTGGAAGGCGTAGAGAGTTTGGAGAAATTGATCACGCCTTTGAGTTTTGTGTCCCAAGGGGAAGGCATTGCGGTGTAGTATGGAGTCCACAAACCAAAGCCTTTGAGGTAGCTTGGACCAGCTACCGGCATTATGGTGGGCATCAGCATAGTGCCCTTGGCACATATCCTCAATGATTTCCACCACATAGTATCGAGACGGTTGCTCGGCAAGATTGCAGCTTTTGGAGGATGCTTATCATTGCATTGAAGGGCGGCGGCAATGTCAACCCTAGTCACATCAATAACTTGGCCTTGCACCTTTGAGGAGAGAGCAGCCGAATTGTCACTGTCATGGGAAAGTTTGGCATAGAATTCAATGACCAACTTCCAGTAGGCGGTGGAGGTGACCGGTTTAAATAGCTTCTTGAGTCCCCTTCACTTAAACTCGGTGACTGCCCATTGAGTCGCCTCATGGTTTTGAAAGTCTTCGTGAATGGTGAAGGTAGTTTCAAACAGTAGCTCCTGCTCTTCAAAAGTGGGCGGGGGAGAAATAGCTTGGGCCTTGGACCCTCGGGAGGATGAAGCATGGGTTTTAGGCATTTTGAGCTTGAGTGGGGACTTTTATCGAACAGTTGGTGTGCACTGGAGATGGTCAACTTTGCAACACAAGGCAACACTGCTCAAAACCCCCTGCAAAAACACAAAAACCAGCACAGAGTGACAATGTGGGTGGATAAACACCCACACTGTGCTAAAATTGAAAAGAAAAAAATGGATAAAGGGGTGGTCGGAGTTGGGTTGTTGATGGGAATGGTGAAGGGGTGGTGGGTAATGTGGTGGAAAAGTGGTGGTATGGTGGCCAGAAAGGTGACCTGTGTGGTGGTTGTGTGGTGGAAATCGTGAAAAATAGGAGAAAAATGGGAGGAGTAAGAGTGTGCCGGAGGTGGGTGTGGAGAGAACTTGTACGGCGCCGGGAGAAAGAGTTGTGGGGCAAGGGGAAAAGTGACCTAAAATTGGTCACGTGCCTTGCTGTCCGAGTGCGCTCGATCGCACACCTGGTGCGCTCAATCGCATTCGGCCAAAGGTGTGCGTGTGTGGGTGATGTGCACTCGATCGAACCGTTCGATCGCACTAACAGAATGTTTAAGGTTATCACTCGGTCACTGCGCTCGATCGTAGCAGCCGAATGTCAAAACTTTTCTTTTTTTTTTTTTTTTTTTTATATGCCTTATGGACAACAATGAAAAAGAAAACACACAGGATAAGTGAGACATATGTAAAGTAAAGAAAGTAATATGAAGAAAACGAGAGGGGAAAATGTACCACCTTCAGTGGCCTCAGTACCACTGTTTTGAGTAGATACGCTTGAGGTTCTCGACTGCTCAAACGCGTCTACTTGTGACTGTAATGTTTCTAGTGTGAAGAGCTGCACTTGAGCTCTTCAGAATTTGGCTCAAGTGCCCTTGGTGGTGTAGGAACAGGACCTCTAAGAACTGTCGGTGCCTTCAGCTGCTAGTGACTCCCTGGGTTAGGTATTGTTTGATTTGGAAATTCTCCCTGCTTCCTCTCACTCAGCTCCTTTGCCATCTGACCCATTTGCACTTCCAGTCTTTGAATGGCTTGATCAGTCTTTGTATTGAATTGTTTTTGATCAACCGTGAATTGCTGTTGTGAAGTCACTAGGTTGTGTGTCATATTCTCCAGTTGGTTCATCTTTGACTCTTGAGTTGGTTGGCTTGCTTGTTGGGGCCCTTTCTACTGTCCTTGATTATTACTCCAAGAGAAATTTGGATGGTTGTGCCATCCTGGATTGTAAGTATTGGAGTATGGATTGTTCTTGTGGGGGTAATTGTTTTGTCCCACAAAGTTCACCTCTTCTTGCTCTACAAATGGAGATAAAGGACACGTCTCAGTGGTGTGATCTAAATGGGAACAAATAGCACATACCTGGATTGGTGTGTCCTGTTGCAGAGGTGAGATTTTCTGAGCAGTCATGGCCTTAACAATCATGTCCAACTTCTTTTCTACAGCAGGCAACTGATTGGTTGATCCCCCACTGAGGTTTACTTCATACATGCCCTTGCTTTTGATTCCTGTCCTTCCTCTTGAACAGAATTGCTGTGAATGCTCACTTAATGTCTCAAAAAGTTCCACAGCTTCCTTAGTACTCTCCTCCATAAGTGTTCCTCCACAAGCTAAATCAACCATCGCTTTGTTAGTATCATCTAATCCTTCATAGAAAATTTGTACCTGCTCATCTTGAGGGATGTTGTGATGTGGGCACTTTAGAAGCAAGGAATTGAAGTGATCCCAGGCCTCAAAGAACAAATCTCCGTCTCGTTGTTGGAACATTTGAAGTTCCCATTTAAGTTGTTTTGTCTTCTGGGCTGGGAAAAACCTCTTTAGAAACTTGGTGGTTAATTCTTCCGAAGTATGGATAGAATCTGCAGGTAAGGAATTGTACCACAGTTTAGCATTATCTTTCAAGGAGAAAGGGAAGAGGACTAACCTGAGTCTCTCTAGAGTTAGGCCTTGGACATGCTGCAACTTGCTTAAATCAAAGAATTCTTTAAGATGCAAGTTGGGATCCTCAGTAGCTGTGCCTCTGAAGTGAGTCAATGTATTAAGGATTTGAGGAGAGATATAATAGCTGCCATCCACCTCTAGTTGATATGCTATTCATGAGGGTTGATGGAGGTTTGTTGGAACGTATGCTTGCTTCATTGGTCTCCTCACTCGTGGTGGATTTGCCTCTAACGGTCTTGGCTCAATTGGATTTTCTTGCAAATCTTCCGTATCAATTTCTTCTTCTTCTTCTTTGTCTCTAGGTTGTTGTCGAATTGTCCACTCAATTTCAGGATCGAGTGGAATAATGGTTGAGGCTTGAGATCGACGACCTTGCATTAACTGAATTGCTTCTTCAGTTGAGCAGCTTCAGTGCTACTGGTCTGGATGCTCCCTAGAATTGCGCTCAATCGCAGGTTGGTGCGTTCGATCGCAATGCGCTCAATTGCACTTTGCTGACGATTGATCGCAATCACAAAATGCCAATCCACAACCTAAAACAGAAAATAGAAAAGTTAGGGAAAACGAAAAATCTTTTTGATTTTTTTTTTTTTTTGATAACAACTAATTTTAAATTTGAAAATTAAAATAACACAGTTAAAGGAAAATAAATCTAAACAAAATTTGCCGCAATCCCCGGCAACGGTGCCAAAAACTTGTTGTGCAAATATCTACCTAAATTAATAGGTAAATAATTGTACGTTTTACCTGCAAGTGCCCAAGGTCAACATAGTAGTATATGTTGCAAGGACATGATCATTCCCGCGAGGATTGCTGAATTTTTGTTTAAAAATAAATTCCTTAAGTAAAACAAAGATTGATTGTCTAAGTGATGATAATAAAAGGTAGGGCTTTGATACCCACCACTAATTATATTTAGCTAATATAACAATATGCCAATGTTTTGATCATGTTATGCATATCTAATGTTTGTCAACCTAAGAGCATAGCGTTTACTCCTTAAGCTATAGATTTCCCTAAGCAATGAGTTAGGCATGACGTATACTCTAACTCTTTCCTTTTCTAAGGGATTTAGCATGATGCATACTAAGTTGTTCCTTAGGAAAGCATATGTTCTATGGAAATCGACAAACACATGAGGCCTAGGCCATGGCATATACTCCCGGTTCCCCATGTTGATTAACCCAAGAATCGTGGTGTGGATTCTTTTGTTTCTTCTATTAAACCCAGGACTCGGCCATCCAAATTGATTTAATTATCTAGTCCATACCACATGCATATGTTGATCAGGCACACACATATGTGGAATTCATACAAGTAGGTATTAATCATGTTAAATAGCACAACAAGATCATTACATGGGCGCCAATAGTGAAATATTAAATAAACATAACTAGGGCTTCAATCAAGCCCTACTAATTAAATTTGCTACACATAAAATTGATGTTAAACATCTTCATAAAGAAAAGAAATGGAAGGAAAAGAATAAACCTGAGACTTGAACTTGAAGAGCTCCTCTTATTCTCCTTACAAAGTCTATCTATTCTAGAGGCTTAAGGGTCTATTAATAGGCTTTAGAAGTCCTTGACAAAGTAGTAAACCTAGGGATTTCGTAGGGTTTCAAAACCTATTACAATTGGGAGTTGGAAAACCTTAATATGGAAAGAATGACAATCTGGCCGCCACTTGATGTGTCTTATGCACACGGGTGCGATCGATCGCAACCCGTGTGCGCTCGATTGCAGGTCTGCGATCGATCCTTCTTCTGTCATGCGCTCGATCGCTCCTGGCCTGATTTGTGTTTGATCTTTCGGGTACTGTGCTCGATCGCAGGTACCCTGTGATTGATCGCAGTGTTAGAGAGCTCCCAATTTTTCATCTTCTTTCTTTTGAGCCCAATTCATCTAAATTTACTTCGTTTTCTTTCAAAAGCCTACAAAAGTATGAAAAATACAAAAGGGAATTAAAATGACCTAATTAACCAAAACCAAAGGATTAAAACATGCAAGATAAGGGCTGAAAATATGAATATTTTTACACTTATCAGCTCCTATTCTTGAATTACCAAGAGTCCAAGAGAGAAGTCTGCTGGGGTTTTGTGATGAGCAAATTGAGGACATCAAGATAGAAAAGCTCCCTGAGTTTTCTTCTTATTTTATTCCAGTTCATGATTCTCTTCTGGATGAGAAACTATTTAAGACTCAGAATGGTCTACCCCGATCTATAGACAGTTGGAATCACCCTGAAATAGGAAAAATTCATTCTCTTTAGTGCAAGAGAAGAAAAGATTGGTGTTTTAAGTATAAAAGGGGACAACAATCTGGCTGAAGACATTAAACTTAGTGCTCATGGGAGGCACCCCATAGCATATCATTTTTATTTCCTTGTTTATTTGTTTTTATTTTATTTTTATTTTTAGTTTTCTGTTGTTAAATTAGTATTTTGTTTTGTAGGGATAAGTGTGCTTCAGTTCAAGTTTGGGGGTGTGCTATGAGCCATGCTATTCCAGACAATTTCATCCATATCCCGGGTAAATTCTTTCCATGTTATAGACACATTGAGGACAATGTGTAATTTAAGTTTGGGGGTATGGGAGACACTTTACACACACTTTGTCCCAGTTTTATTTTATTTTTATGTTTTGTGAAAATATATATATATATATAGTCCCAGTTTTAGTTTATTTTTGTTGTTTGTGAAAAGAAAAAAAAAATGCGTTATCATGTTTGTTTTAAAATTCTAGTTGATCTTAAAAATTGTAATTTGATTTCATTGGTGAGCTTAAAATTTTGAACACATGATATGAGGATAGGATTTTTCAGTTTGGTTACTTGCTTTTGGCAATTGAGAATTCACATGTTTGATCTGATCTACACAAGCACATTAGCACATAATTTGTGAGGTATGACATGAAGTCTGATGTGTGTATTTCTATGTCTTGGGTGAAACTGGATGACTTATTAGATTGATACTATGGCATATATAAATGTGGAGGAAAAAAATGATGATTATTGAGAAGTTTTTCACTAAGTAACTGGACCTCTTGCCTCAAAGTATTGAGTGTTCACGTCAAAAGGTGAAAAAATTTTGATTTGGTTAATGTCATGGTTAGTTTTGTTTCGTAGCCTTTTTCACTCGAGTTAGTAAGTCTTAGGGGTGTCTCTACACCTAATGCCCTAAAACCATCTGGTTTGAGAGTCATTGACTTTACACTCGTTATCTGGGTCAATTAGAAAGCTTAAGGGAACCAAACAACCTGACCAAAAAAAAAAAAATGCCATTGTTGTTCATTCTAATAGGGATTTCAGTGAACTTCGAGATGTGAAGGCATTGCACATTGGAAATAACTTAGAAGCCGCATAATTTTGTGCTAATTCACTTTACACTACTTTCAAACTTGTGATGTTTTAGCATGTCCTTTGTAAGTAATTGAACTTTGAGATTCCAATTCATTGTGAAGATGGAGTTCATTTTTTTAAGCTTGCTAATGAATGAAAATCCTGATATAGAAGTGATACTTTAATTTTTGGAATAACATGAACTGTGCATGATGTTTGTGGGTAACATTTCTGGAAAACCCTCATGAGACTTCACTCGTCCTCTAGGGAATTCTTAGAGGTTTAAAAGGTTTGTTGCATACGCTAAATGCAATCGTACATCCCACGAAAGATGGATTTATCTTTTTGTTTTCTGTTTTTCATTTTTGTTTTTAGTTTTGTATTGCTAAGGGACTAGCAATATGTAAGTTTTGGGGTGTGTTAAGTGCTAAAATATTCATATTTTTAGCCCTTAACTTACATGTTTTAATCCTTTAGTTTTAGTTAATCCATGCCATTTTAGTTCATTTATGTGTTTTCCTTGTTTTTGTAGGCTTTTGGAAGAAAAGGAAGTAAATCTGGAAGATTTGGGCTCAAAGAGAGAAAATGGGAAAAGTTGGAACCCCTGACAGTGCGATCGATCGCAGGCTCCCTGCAATCGAGCGCACTACCAGAGAAGACAAAGCATGAAGCGGCCATGTGCGATCGAGCGCACAACAAAATAGGCTCGATCGCAAACGTTCTATCGAGCGTACATGGGTTGCGATCGAGTGCACCCGTGCGCTAGAGAATTCTATAAGCTGCGGACAAACTCCCTTTCCTTCCATATTAGGGTTTTCCAACTCCCACCTGTAATAAGAATAAAACCCTACGAACTTCCTAGGTTTACTAGTCTAACAAGGACTTCTAAAAGTCTAAAATAGACCTCTAAACCTTTTGTATAATCAAGATGGAGAAGACAGAACTTTGGGAGAGGAATTGGAGGCTACCTTTCGGTTCTTTCTTTACCTTTTTCTTTTTTTCTTTTGTTATGTGTAACTAATTTATTTAGTAGGGCTAGATTGAAGTCCTAGTTATGTTTAGTTAATATTCAATATTGGCACCCTTGTGATGATCATGTTGTGATATTTAACTTGATTAATTCCTGTTGTAATGAATTCCTCATATGTGTGTCCCTGATCAACATATGCATGTGGTGTGGACTAGTTAGTTAAACCAATTTGGATGACCGAGTCCTAGGTTTAATAAAAGTAACAAAAGAAATCCACACCGGATTCTTGGGTTAATCAACATGGGGAACCTAGAGTATGCACCCATGCCCTAGGTGTCATGTATTTGTCGAATTCCACACAATATATGCTTTCTTAAAGAACAACTTAGTATACACCCATGCTAAATCCTTTAAGAAAGAAAAGAGTTAGAGTATACACCCATGCCTAACTCGTTGCTTAGGGAAATCTATAGCTTAAGGAGTATACACCCATGCCCTTGGGTTGAGAAACATTAGATATACATAACATGATCAAAACATTGGCATATTGACATATTATCTAAATATAATTAATGGTGGATATCAAAGCCCTACCTTTTTTATTATCATAAAATCAAAAAATTCAATCTTTGTTTTGTTTTACTTTTGGAATTAATTTTAAGCAAAATTAGCAATCCTCGTGGGAATGACCCCGTACTTGCACCCTATAATACTATGTTGACCTCGTGCACTTACGGGTAAAACATACAATTATTTGCCTATTAATTTAGGTAGATATTTGAAACAACAGCATGGTATCTACTCCTTAAGCCATTGATTTTTCTAAGCAATGAACTAGGCATGGTATCTACTCTAATTCGTTTCTTCCCCAAAAGATTTAGCATGGTATCTCTGTTAAGTGCTAAAATATTCATATTTTTAGCCCTTAACTTACATGTTTTAATCCTTTAGTTTTAGTTAATTCATGCCATTTTAGTTCATTTTATGTGTTTTCCTTGTTTTTGTAGGCTTTTGGAAGAAAAGGAAGTAAATCTGGAAGATTTGGGCTCAAAGATAGAAAATGGGAAAAGTTAGCGCCCCTGACAGTGCGATCGATCGCAGGAAGCCTGCGATCGAGCGCACTACCAGAGAAGACAAAGTGTTGTGCAAATTTATTTAACTCGCAAGTGCACGAATCGATTGTAGTTTAATGGATTGCAAGTGCGAGGTCGATCCCACAGAGAATTGTATTTTTGAAAGAGCAATTTATATCTAAACTAATTAAATCCTAATCTAGTTCCAAAAGGGTTTTGATTTTTGAGTTTTGAAAATTAAAGGATAAACATAAACTAAATAAAATAAGTAAATCTAAGGATAAAGGTACTAAGGTTTGGGAATTCACACTCACCAAATTATAACAACATACTTTATGTTCATCAATATTAATCCGAAGTTCTCACAAATTAAATCATAGATATGTTTTACTATGCTTCAAAGAATTAATCAAAACCATCCCATGTATCCATTCATTGACCAAATCACAAAAGGAATCCAAATTCAATTGAAACACCAGATGTATCCGTAGAACAAATCACAAGGGATATCCAATTTTTATGAGTTAAAAGCCAAGCAATCAATCATATGAAATTATCTCAAATCATCACATGTATCCTTGAATCACAAGAGATATCCAAGAATCACTTCATACAATTGATTAAAAGTAAAACAATTGAAATATAAAACCCAATAAAATCAGAATAATAAAAACTTACATAAAAGTGATGTTATTCTTCATCGGTGAGGCTTCATCCCGAACCTTAGTTGGGAATTTAGCTCCACATAAAAATAAAATCTAAACCTAAACCTAAACCTAAACCTAAAGAAAAACTAAACAAAAGAATTTTGCTTTCTGGGATTGTGTATCTTTTCTTGAATGCAAAGAAGTCTATTTATAGGCTTAGGGAAGTCCTAGAAGCCCAAGTAAACCTAGATAATTCGGAGGTCTGTCTCCCAGTCAAAATAGAAGTCTGAAATCGGAATAGGATTCGTCCAGATTTGTGTCCTTTAATTGCGGGGCGATTTTGACATAGTAACTGTACGAATTACGAAAATCCTATTTCACAACAAATTGTAGTATTTTGAGCTAGCTTTCCAATGCCGTTTGAATCACTTCAATCAGATATTTGAGCGGAGAGTTATGGTCAAAATACTAAGATGTGTGCAGAATCTGAATTTGAATCCGATCCGAAATCTTATCCAATCTGAACTTTAATCTGATTTAACCTTTCCTTAGATTTGGTTAGACTTAACCACACAATCTAGGTCTTCTCAAAGTATGCTTTCTTCCAAACTTCGCATTTTTCCCTTTAAAGCTGCAGTTTTTCTTCAATGACCTACAAAACACTAAAAACACAAAACTAACACAAAATATTAAATAACGACACAGCTAAAGGATTAACTAATGTAAATAAAGGGGTCCAAATATGCAATATTTGGCACTTATCACAAAGCATGAAGTGGCCATGTGCGATCGAGTGCACAACAGAACGCACATGGGTTGCGATCGATCGCACCCGTGCGTTGGACAATTCTAGGAGCTGCGGCCAGACTATTAGTATTTCCATATTCAGGTTTTACAACTCCCACTGGTAATAGGAATAAAACCCTACGAATTTTCTAAGTTTACTAGTGTAACAAGGACTTCTAAAAGCCCTATAAATAGACCTCTAAACTTTGAGCATAAGAGAAGGGGGGAAACGACACTTTCCAAGGAGAAGAGTTGGAGCTCTTCAAGTTCAAGTTTCGGGTTTGTTCTTTTCCTTTCTTTTTAATTTATAAAGATGATTAACATCAAATTTATGTGTAACTAATTTACTTAGTAGGGCTAGATTGAAGACCTAGTTATGTTTAGTTAGTATTCAATATTGGCGCCTTTGTGATGATTACGTTGTGATATTTAACTTGATTAATTCCTGCTTTCATGAATTCCTCGTATGTGTGTGCCTGATCAACATATGTATGTACTATTGACTAGTTAGTTAAATCAATCTGGATGACCGAGTTCTGGGTTTAACAAAAGTAACAAAAGAAATCTACACCGGGTTCATGAGTTAGTCAAAATGGGGAACCGAGAGGAGACACCTATGCCCTAGGCCTCATGTGTTTGTCGATTTCCACAGAATTATGCTTTCTTAAAGAACAACTTAGTAGATACTGTTGTGCTAAATACTACCTAAATTAATAGATAATATTTAGTACTTTTTACTCGCAAGTGCACAAGATCAAATGATAGTATAGTGCAGCAAGTACGAGATCATTCCCACGAAGATTGGTAAATTATGTTTAGAAGTGATTTCCTATTTAATTAATAGATAAAACTCATTTGTCACGATTAAGTCAAAATAAAGAAATAAAATAATAGGTAAACTAAAACTACAAAGGATTAGGGTTTTGATATCTACCACTAATCAGACTAATTAAGATAACAATATGCCAATGTGTCAATTCTACCGATATATCTAATGTTTGTCCACCTAAGGGCGTGGGTGTCTACTCCTTAAGCTATTGATTTCCCCAAGCAACGAATTAGGCATGAGTGTCTACTCTAATTCTTCTCTTTCTTAAGGGATTTAGCATGGGTGCCTACTAAGTTATTTTTTAAGAAAGCATACAACTGTGGAAATCGACAAACACACGAGGCCTAGGGCAAGGGTGTTTACTCTTGGTTCCCCATGTTGATTAACCCAAGAATCCAGTGTGGATTTCTTATGTTACTTCTGTTAAACCCAGGACTCGGTCATCTAAATTGATTTAACTAACTAGTCCATGCCACATGCATATGTTGATCAGGCACACACATATGAGGAATTCATGAAAGCAGGAATTAATCAAGTTAAATACACCAAAATATAATTGTAGCAAAGACACCAATATTGCAATCATAACTAGACATGATTAGGGCTTCAATCTAGCCCTAAATAAAAGAAAAACTACATAATAAAAATAAAAGGTGGAAGAGAAGAAAACCCAAACTCCTTTTGATTTAGCCTTCAGTTCCTTTCCAAAGCTTGTGCCTCTTTTCTCCACATTTATTCCTAGAGGCTACGAGGTCTATTTATAGGATTTAGACGTCCTTGACAAACTAGTAAACCTAGGAAATTCGTAGGGTTTTACTCCTATTACAAGTGGGAGTTGGAAAACCCTAATATGGAAATACTAATAGTCTGGCCGCCACTTGATGCGTCACCTGGGCACGGGTGAGATCGATCGCAACCCGTGTGCTCTCGATCGCACGTCTGCGATCGAGCCTCTTCTGTTGTGTTTTCGATTGCACTTCGCCGATTGCACTGTTAGGGGCTCCAACTTTTCCCATTTTCTCTCTTTAAGTCCAAATCTTCCTGATTTACTTCATTTTCTTCCAAAAGCCTATAAAAGCATGGAAAACACAAAAATGAACTAAAATAGCACAAATTAACATACTTAAGGAATTAACACATATAAGTTTAAGGGCTAAAATATGAATATTTTGGCACTTAACACACCCCCAAACGTACGGATTGCTAGTCACTTGGCAATACAAAACTAAAAACGAAATGAAAACAGAAAACAAAAAGATAAATCCATCTTTCGTGGGATGTACGATTGCATTTAGCATATACAACAAGCCTTTTAAACCCCCAGGAATTCCCTAGAGGACGAGTGAAGTCTCGTGAGGGTTTTCCATAAATGTTACCCACAAACATCATGCAAGAGTTCATGTTATCCCAAAAATTAAAGTATCACTTCAAGATTATGATTTTCATTCATTAGCAAGCTTAAAAAGATGAACTCCATCTTCACAATGAATTGGAATCTCAAAGTTCAATTACTTACAAAGGACATTTTAAAACATCACAGGTTTGAAAATGGTGTAGAGTGAACTAGCACAAAATTATGAAGCTTCCAAGTATTTCCAATGTGCAATGTCTCCACATCTCAAAGTTCAATGAAATCGTTATTAGAATGAACAACAATGGCATTTTTTTTTTTTTTTTTTTTTTTTTCAGGTTGTGCAATGTTTGGTTCCCTTAAGCTTTCTAATTGACCCATGTAACTAGTATTAAATCAATGACTCCTAACCCAGATGGTTTTAGGGCATTAGTTGTAGAGACACCTCTAAGGGCCTACAAGCTCGAGTCAAAAAGGCTACAAAACCAAACTAACCATGACATCAATCAAATCAAAATGTTTCACCTTTTGACGTGAACACTCAATAATTTGAGGCAAGAGGTCTAGTTACTAGTTACTCAGTGAAAAGCTTATCATTGATCATTTATTTATGTATATATTTTTTTCTTTTTTTTTTGATTTTTATCATATATATATATATATATATATATATATATATATATCTGTGTGTGTGTGTGTGTGTGTGCGCGCCAAAGCGTCCATCTAATAAATCATCCAATTCACCCAAGATACAGAAACACACACATTAGACATTATGTCATAGCTCACAAATTAAGTGCTAGTGTGATCAGATCAAACATGTGATTTTTCAACTCTCCTAAACGAGTAATCAAACTAACAAATTCTTTCATTAGATCATGTGTTCAAAATTTTAAGCCCACTGATGAATTCAAGCCACAATTCTTTTAGATTAACAAAAATTTTTAGGCAAACATGGACATGCATATAATTTTTTTTTTAATTCTTTTTTTTTTTTACAAACAGCAAAAATAAAATAAAACTGGGAAACTTTATTTTTTTTTTCATAAACGATAAAAATAAAAATAAAATAGAACTGAGACAAAGTGTGTGTAAAGTGTCTCCCATACCCCCAAACTTAAATTACACATTGTCCCCAATGTGTCTATAACATGGAAAGAATTTACTCGGGAGATGGACGAACTATTTGGAATAGTATGGCTCATGGCACACCCACAAACTTGAATTGAAGCACACTTGTCCTTACAAAATAAACATTAAAACAAATGGAAAGGAAACAAAAACAAAACTAAAAACAAACATAAAGATAAATTGAAAAACAAATAGAAAAATAATAGGATAAACTATGGGTTGCCTCCCATGAGTGCTACGTTTAACGTCTTCAGCCAGACAGTTGTTCTCCCTTCATTCTCTTATTTCTGTCTTGGAGAAGAGGCTCCAGGATTGGGTATTGTTTGGGATGGAAATCCACCCTGTTTCCTTTCACTCGGCTCCTTAGCAATTTGCCTCATTTGGACTTCCAATCTTTTCATAGCTTGCTCAGTTCTTTGTATTCCTTGATCGGTTTTTGCATTGATTTGTCTTTGATCATTCATGAATTCCCTTTATGTGGTTGCCAAGGTGCGTACCATACTTTCCAAGTCATTCGGCTTTGATTCTTGGCTTATTTGGATTGCTTGTTGGTAGTTCCTCTGCTGCCCTTGATGGTTTAGAGTATTCTGACTGTTACTCCATGATAAATTGGGGTGGTTTTGCCACCTTGGATTGTAGGTGTTGGAGTAGGGATTATTCTTGGGAGGGTAGTTGTTTTGTCCCACATAATTGACTTGCTCTTGATCTGTAGATGAGTAAAAGGGGCAAGTCTCAGTAGTGTGATCAAAATGAGAACATAAAGCACATACTTGAGGTTGCATGGCTTGTTGACTAGGTGAGACGTTCTAAGTAGTCATGGTTTTGACAATCATATCCAGTTTTCTTTCTACAACAACCATCTGATTTGTTGGTCCACCACTTAGATTCACTTCATACATGCCCTTGCTCTTTACTCCTTGCCTCCCTTTGGATGAGAATTGTTGGGAGTGTTCACTTAATGTCTCAAAGAGCTCTATTGCTTCCTCACTACGCTTTTCCATTAGCACACATTCACAAGCTGAATCAACAATACCCTTATTAATATCATTTAAACCTTCATAAAAAGCTTGTACCTGGTCATCTTGAGGCATGTTGTGATGTGGACACTTAAGAAGCAGCGTATTGAAGTGGTCCCATGCTTCAAAGAACAGATCTCCATCTCTTTGTTGGAAGGATTGAATCTCCCTTCTAAGCTATCTTGTCTTTTGAGCCGGGAAGAACTTCTTGAGGAACTTGCTAGACAGCTCCTCCCAAGTATGAATAGATTCTATAGGCAAAGAATTATACCACAACTTAGCATTGACTTTTAAGGAAAACGGGAATAAGACTAACTTGAGCCTCTCCGGAGTTTGGCCTTGAACGTGCTGCAGTTTACAGAGATCAAAGAACTCCCTGAGGTGCAAGTTTGGATCCTCTGTGGCTGTGCCTCTGAAGTGAGTCAAGGCATTCAGTATTTGTGGTGATATGTAGTAATTGCCTTCTACCTCCGGTTGATAGGCTATGCATGACGGCTGGTTGAGGTTCTTTGGGATGAAAGACTACTTCATGGGCCGTCGCATTGGCAGCGGATTTTCTAGTAGCTCTTGCATTATTTCCTCAACTTCCTCTTCTTCTTTTGTGTCGGAGTTGTCTCTATGCCCATGTCGAATGGTCCTCTCAATTTCTGGATCAAGTGGAAAGATGATTGATGCTTGAGATTGACGACCATGCATATGAAGAATTTCTCCTTGTGGTCACAGCAGCTTCAGTACTACTGTGCGGAAGTCCTCTGGAACTGCGCTCGATCACAGTAACAAAATGTCGGGTGCTTCAAGCTGAAATAGAAAAGAAAACATAGAACAGAAAACAATTTTTGATAAGACAATTTTTGATAGAAAAGCTGAAATAGAAGTAATTGGAACACAATTTTTTTTTCTTTTTGATAAGACAGAAATAAAAATTAAAATAACAGAACAGAAAACAAAAACAAAAAAAATATAAAAAAAAAATTAAAGGCACAATTGAAATCAGCAGCTTCAGTACTGCTGTTTGGATGCTCCCTAGAACTACGCCCGATTGTAGGTTAGTGCGCTTGATCGCAGTGCGCTCGCTCACACTCAGCCTGCACTCGATCACTGTAATAGAATGCAGGTGCCACAAACTGAAACAAGATAGAAAATAAAATCAAAAAATATTTTTGGTAAAAATAGAATAAAAAATTAAAATAACAAAACTAAAGGAAAATAATTCTAAACAAAATTTACCACAATTCCCGGCAACGGCGCCAAAAACTTGTTGTGCTAAATACTACCTAAATTAATAGATAATATTTAGTACGTTTTACTCGCAAGTGCACAAGATCAAACGATAGTATAGTGCACCAAGTTCAAGATCATTACCACGAGGATTGGTAAATTATGTTTAGAAGTAATTTCCTATTTAATTAATAGATAAAACTCATTTGTCACGATTAAATCAAAATAAAGAAATAAAATAAAAGATAAACTAAAACTAAAAGGGCTTAGGGTTTTGATATTCACCACTAATCAGACTAATTAAGATAACAATATGCCAATGCGCCAATTATACCAGTATATCTAATGTTTGTCAATCTAAGGGCATGGGTGTCTACTCCATAAGCTATTGATTTTTCTAACAATGAATTAGGCATGGGTGTCTACTCTAATTCTTTTCTTTCTAAAACGATTTAGCATGGGTGTCTACTAAGTTGTTCTTTACGAAAGCATAAAACTGTGAAAATCGACAAACACACGAGGCCTAGGGCATGGGTGTCTACTCCCGGTTCCCCATGTTGATTAACCCAAGAATCCGGTGTGGATTTCTTTTGTTACTTTTGTTAAACCCAGGACTCGGTCATCCAAATTGATTTAACTAACTAGTCCATGCCACATGCATATGTTGATCAGGCACACACATATGAGGAATTCATGAAAGCAGGAATTAATCAAGTTAAATACACCAAAATATAATTGTAGCAAAGGCGCCAATATTGTAATCATAAGTAGACATGATTAGGGCTTCAATCTAGCCCTAAATAAAATATAAACTACATAATAAAAATAAAAGGTGGAAGAGAAGAAAACCCAAACTCCTTTTGATCTAGCCTTCAGTTCCTTTTCAAAGCTTGTGCCTCTTTTCTCCACACTTATTCCTGGAGGCTAAGAGGCCTATTTATAGGCTTTAGAAGTCCTTGACAAACTAGTAGACCTAGGAAATTTTTAGGGTTTCACTCTTATTACAAGTGGGAATTGGAAAACCCTAATATGGAAATACTAACAGTCTGGCCGCCACTTGATGTGTCACCTGCGCACGGGTGCGATCAATCGCAACCCGTGCTAGATTGAAGCCCTAGTTATGTTTAGTTAATATTCAATCTTGGTGCCTTTGTGATGATCATGTTGTGATATTTAACTTGATTAATTCCTGCTTTCATGAATTCCTCATTTGTGTGTGCCTGATCAACATATGCATGTGGTATGGACTAGTTAGTTAAATCAATTTGGATGACCGAGTCCTGGGTTTAACAAAAGTAACAAAAGAAATCCACTCCGGGTTCTTGGGTTAATCAACATGGGGAACCGGGAGTAGACACCCCTGCCCTAGGCCTCATGTGTTTGTCGATTTCCATAGAATTACGCTTTCTTAAAGAACAACTGAGTAGACACCCATGCCTAATTCGTTGCTTAGGGAAATTAATAGTTTAAGGAGTAGACACCCATGCCCTTAGGTTGACAAACATTAGTTATACATAACATGATCAAAGCATTGGCATATTGATGTATTATCTAAATATAATTAGTGGTGGATATCAAAGCTCTCCCGTTTTATTGTTATCAACTCAAATCCAATCTTTGTTTTATTTTACTTTTGGAATTTATTTTAAGCAAAATTTAGCAATCCTCGTGGGAATGACCCCGTACTTGCACCTTATACTACTATGTTGACCTCGTGCAGTTGCGGGTAAAACATATAATTATTTGCCTATTAATTTAGGTAGATATTTGTAACAACAATCTACTAAGTTGTTCTTTAGGGAAATATAATTCTATGAAGATCGACAAACACCTGAGTCCTATGGCCTGGTATCTACTCGTAATTCCCATGTTGATTAAGCCAAGAACCCATGGTGAGCTTCTTTTGTCACTTTATTAAGCCCAAGATTCGGTCATCTAAATTGACTTAATTAGCAAATCCATACCATAAAATATGAAGAATTCAATAAACCCGAAATTAATTAATTAAAATACCAAAATATGTTTGAAACAAAAGCGTAGTTGAAATCCTAAAAAGACTTGATTAGGGCTTCAATCTAGCCCTAATTAAAATATAAAATACATAACAAAATAAAAGGTGGAAGAGAAGAAAAACCAAAACTCCTCTTGATCTAGCCTTCAATTCCTTTCCAAAGCTAAAATAGTCATATTTTAGCCCCTTAATTTACATATGTTAGACTCTTAGTTTTGTAATTAATTGATGTTTTGTTTCCTTTTTTTGTTTTTTGTCTTTTTATAGGTTTTTGAAGAAAATGAAGCAATTTTGGAAAAGCTACAAGCGTAAAGGGCAATTTGGGAAAACGCTGAAAGCTTTGGGCTTAAAGCACACTTTGAGAAGATCTAGAAGATATGGCTAAGCCTAACCAATCATAATAGAAGACCTATATGATGTGGTTAAGTTTAATTAAATCGAGCAAAGGATTAATTCAAAATTTCTCTAATTGGAGTAAAAATCGGATTGGATTCAAATTTGGATTCTTCACGTCTCAGTATTTTGACTATAACTTTCTAATCAAGTATCAGATTGAGGTGAAAGTAGTAGCATTGGATAGCTAACTAAAAATTCTACAATTCATTGTGGAATAGGATTTTCCTAATTCGGTCGTTTGCTATGCCAAATTCATCCCACAATATAAGAATGTAAATTTGGATGAATCCTATTCCGATTTGTAGTTGGATTTATCCTAATTGAACCAGGAGATAAACCTCCAAATTTCCTAAGATTACTAGGTCTTCTAGATCTCTCCTAAGCTCTATAAATAGACCCTCTATTCTTCAGAATCAAGGGTGGAGAAAAAGGTACAAGCTTTGGAAATGAACTGAAGGCTAGATCAAGAGGAGTTTGGGTTTTTCTTCTCTTCCACCTTTTATTTTGTTATGTAGTTTATATTTTAATTAGAGCTAGATTGAAGCCCTAATCATGTTTTTTTAGGATTTCAATTATGCCTTTGTTTCAAACATATTTTGCTATTTTAATTGATTAATTTATGGTTTATTGAATTCCTCATATGCATATGGTATGGATTTGTTAATTAAGTGAATTTTAATGACCGAGTCTTGGGCATAATAAAGTGATAAAAGAACCTCATCATGGGTTCTTGGCTTAATCAACATGGGGAACTAGGAGTAGATACCATGCCTACGCTTCATGTGTTTGTCAATTTTCATAGATTTATGCTTCCCTAACGAATAGCTTAGTAGATACTATGCTAAATCCTTTAGGGAAGAAAAGAATTAGAGTAGATACTATGCCTAGTTCGTTGCTTAGAGAAATCAATAGCTTAGGGAGTAGGTACCGTGCCCTTAGGTTGAGAAGCATTAAATATATTGTATAATTGGAATATTGGCGTATTGTTATCTTAATTAGTCTGATTAGTGGTGGATACCAAAACCATAATCCTTTTTAGTCTTAGTTTATCTTTTATTTTATTCTTTTATTTCAATTTTATTCGTGACAATCTGTTAGTAGATAGGAAATCAATTCTAAGCATAATTTTCCAATCCTCGTGGCAATGATCTCGTATTTGTCTACTATACTATTGTTTGATCTTGTGCACTTGCGAGTAAAATGAACCAAGTATTCCCCTATTAATTTAAGTGGGTATTTGGCACAACAAGTTTTTGGCACCATTGCCGGGGATTGCGTTAAATTATGTTTCGATTTTTTTTTCTTCCTTAATTTAATTTAGTTTATTTTATTTTTTTCTTTGTTTATGTTTGTTTTTAATTATGATTATTTTCTTTATGTTTTTAGTCATTTCTGTAGCTGTCCGCAACTCTGATATTTTATACGGCAATGCGATCGATGATAAGCGCATTGCGATCGAGCGCATCTCTGCCACACAACATTGCTGATGCTGCTGCGAGTTCTTTATGTTTCGGTGTTGCAACAGTGCCCTCGAGCGCCCTTTCCAGGGTGATCTAGCGCGGTTGTGCAATCGAGTGCATAGCCAGACAGCAGTATTGATGATGCTGTTTTGTATTGTCTATTTTTTTTTTTTTTTTTCTGTTTTTATGTAATCTGTGTTTTCTTCTTCTTTTTTTTTTTTTTTGTTTTTTTTTTTGTTTTCTGTTTCTGTTTTTATTTTATTTTATTGTTTTCTGTTTTTTTTTTTTTTTTTGTTTTATTTAAATTTGTTATAATCCTTTTCTATTTCCTGCAAGTTTGTTTCTGATCTGCAACAGTGTGATCGAGCGCATGTCCTCTGTGAGCGAGCACATTATTGCCAAACACCAGTATTGAAGCTAATGTAGCCGTTGTTCTATATTTGTCCATAGTAATGCGATCGAGCGCATGTCCTCGGCGATCGAGAGCACCAAGCTGCTGTATTTATGTTTTACGGCAGTGCTTCTAAGCACCCAATCAGAGGAATCAAGCATACCACTGCGATCGACCGCATGTCCCCAGTGATTGATCGCACATCCATCCAGCAATACTGAAGCTGCTATAATTTCTGAATCTAATTGGCTTCTTTATTCATGCAAGGTTATCGATCTCAGAATTTAGCCATTATTCCATACGATGCCTGCTTTATGCACTTGAGTCCTCCATTAGGCCAGGGTACATGATCACCTTCCAGGTTTTATTTTCTCCATTGTTGTTCAATTTTTATTCTTCGATTTTTTTTTATTACAACAATGTGTTGCTCTTGACTAGTATTTGGTTGGAGTATGTATTTATTTTAGGGACAAGTGTTCTTGCAAAAGTTTGGCGGTATGCTATGAGCCATACCTATTCCAACTAGCATCTCACAAGGAATAGTAGCACTGAAGCTACTATCAATAGTCTGGCTAAAGACGGTAAACTTACAGCTCTTGGGAGGCACCCCATTCCATGACAAGTGTTCCTACATTCAAGTTTGGGGGTATGCTACGAGCCATACCTTTGTCCAACCAGTTTTCTTATATCTTGGGTAAAAATTGTCCATGTTTTTCTACACATTGAGGAAAATGTGTAATTCTAGTTTGGGGATATGGGGAACACACACACACTTTGTCTATAATTTTTTGAAATTTTTTATTTTTTGAAAATTTTCAAAAAAAATGCATGTTCATGATATTCCTCAGATTTTGGTTGATCTAGAAAACTATGATTTGAATTTCATTGCTGAGCTTAAAATGTTGAACACATGATCTGATGGTTGGAGTTTCTATAGTCTTGTTACTTACTTTTGGCATATAAGAATTTAGTTGTTTTAATTTTAAATTGCCACAAGCACATTAACACAAAATTTGTGGGGTATGACATGTGAATCTGATTGTGTATGTTTTAATGACTTGGGTGAAGCAAGGTGACTTGTTTGATGGATACTTTGGCATATATATATATATATATATATATATATAAAGGAAAAGAAAAGATGAAGAAAAAAAAAATTTATCACTATGAGATTTGCACTAAGTAACTGGACCTCTTGCCTCATTAAGCAATGAGTGTTCACGTCAAAAGGTGAAAATTTTAGTATGGTTAATGTTGAGACAGTTATCAACCCTGGTACCAACTTGATTCAAAGCTTGCTAAGAACAAAAAAGGATCAGTAGTGATAGACCACGAGATGGGGGGTGTGGCGGTCATGCCACCTCAGATGCCTGAGTGAGAATTTGATTATGACAAGAGTATTAAAATATGGAAATAATAATAGAATGTATCTGTATTGTAGGTTGGCTCCTCTTTTTACAGAGGCTGTGAGAAGGTAAGCTCTAGTAAGACTCTCACTCGACTCCCTTGATACATGGGAGTGGTTAAGCGATTTCCTCCTAAATAATCTCTGGGAGGTTTTACGTGGTGCTCTCTTAATGCACTTGGACCAATTTCAGTGATATCTGATTGGTTATCCTCAGATTTGGTTTGTTGGACGATGCTTGTGCTCCCTTGATATGTGGGAGTGGATTATTCTTCTAGATAATCTTGGAAATGGCATGGAGAGAATATTATGTATTTGGACTTCTCTTGAGAGCTCTAGTTTGTTATTCCAGATGGGGTTTGTTGAGCAATTGTTGGGCTTCCTTGATTATTGGGCTAGCATGATACAGTGCATAACTACATGATTTGGAGCGGACTAGTCGAGGACTATCCGTCCGTGCCCAGATTGCAAGGGTTTGGGCTTAGTTCCTTAGTGACTTAGTGAGCTGTGAGCCTCTTATTTGGAGTGGGCCCTCTGGTTGGGCTTTGGGATATATTTTGTATCAACAGTTAATATCATAGCTAGTTTGGTTTCGTAATCTTTTTAACTCGAGTTAGTAAGTCCTTAAGGGTGTGCCTTTATACCTAATGCCCTAAAACCATCTGGTTTGGGAGTCATTGGCCTAACACTCGTTACATGGGTCAACTAGAACACTTAAGGGAACTAGGCATTGTAAAGCCTAAAAAGAAAAGAAAAGAAAGTTACGCCTTGGTTATTCATTCCGATGGGAATCCTAGTAAACTTTGAGGTATTGAGTCATTGCACATTGAAAATAATTTGGAAACCTCATTGTTATGTGTTAGTTCACTTTACACTAAATTGAACTTGTGATGCCTTAGCTTGTCTTTTGTAAGTGATTAGACTTTAGAATTCCAATTCATTTTGAAGATGGAGTTTGATGTTTTAAGCATGCTAATGAATAAAAATCAGAGTTTTGAGTGATACTTTAATTTTGGGGATAACATGAATAGTTGATGTTTGTAGGTAACATTTCTGTTAAACCCTCATGAAACTTCACTCCTCCTACTAGGGATGCCTAGGAGTTTAAAAGGCTTCTTGCATATGCTAAATGCAATCGTACATCCCACGAAAGAAGGATTTATCTTTTTGTTTTATGTTTTGTTTTTAGTTTTAGTTCTGTATTGCTAAGGGACTAGCAATATGTAAGTTTGGAGGTGTGATAAGAGCTAAAATAGTCATATTTTAGCCCCTTAATTTACATAAGATAGGCTCTTAGTTTTGTTATTATTTGATGTTTTATTTCCTTTTAACGTTTTTTTTGTTTCTTTATAGGTTTTTGAAGAAAATGAAGCAATTTTGGAAAAGCTACAAGCGTAAAGGGCAATTTGGGAAAAAGCTGGAAGCTTTGGGCTTAAAGCACACTTTGAGAAGATCTAGAAGATGTGGTTAAGCCTAACCAATCATAATAGAGGACCTATATGATGTGGTTAAGTTTAATTAAATTAAAGAAAAGATTAATTCGAAATTTCTCTAATTTGAGTAAAAATCGGATTAGATTCAAATTTGGATTCTGCATATGTCTCAATATTTTGACTATAACTTTTGGCTCCAATATTGGATTGAGGTGAAACCAGTAGCATTGGAAAGCTAACTCAAAATGCTACAATTCATTGTTAAGCATAGTTTTCCTAATGCAGACGTTTGTATACAAAAATCATTCAGCAATATTAGAATGCAAATTTGGTCGAATCCTATTTCGATTTGTACTTGGATTTATCCTAATTGAACTAGGAGATAAACCTCCAAATTTCTTAGGATTCCTTGGGCTTCTAGGTCTCTCCTAAGCTCTATAAACAGACCCTCTATTCTTCAGAATCAAGGGTGGAGAAAAAGGCACAAGCTCTGGAAAGGAACTGAAGGCTAGATCAAGAGGAGTTTGGGTTTTTCTTCACTTCCACCTTTTATTTTGTTATGTACTTTATATTTTAATTAGGATTAGATTGAAGCCCTAATCATGTCTTTTTAGGATTTCAATCACACCTTTATTCAAAACATATTTTGGTATTTTAATTGATTAATTTTCGGTTTATTGAGAATTCCTCATATGCATATGGTATGGATTTGTTAATTAAGTCAATTTAGATGACCGAGTCTTGGGCTTAATAAAGTAACAAAAGAACCTCATCATGGGTTCTTGGCTTAATTAACATGGGGAACTAGGAGTAGATACCATGCCTTAGGCTTCATGTGTTTGTTGATTTCCATAAATTTATGATTCCCTAAAGAACAACTTAGTAGATACATGCTAAATCCTTGGGGGAAGAAAAGAATTAGAGTAGATACCATGCCTAGTTTGTTGCTTAGGGAAATTAATATCTTAGAGAGTAGATACCATGTCCTTACGTTGACAAGCATTAAATATACCGTATGATTGGAATATTGGCGTATTGTTAAATTAGTTTGATTAGTGGTGGATATTAAAACCCTAATCCTTTTTAGTCTTAGTTTATCTTTTATTTTATTCCTTTATATCAATTTTATTTGTGACAATCTGTTATTAAATAGGAAAATAATTTACCAATCCTCGTAGGAATGATTTCGTATTTGCCTGCTACACTATCATTTGATCTTGTGCACTTGTGAGTAAAACGTACCAAGTATTTGCCTATTAATTTAGGAGGGTATTTGGTACAACAGTGCGCTCGATCGCACGCTTGCAATCGATCCTTGTGTTGGGTGCTCGAACGTACGTTGCGCTCGCGCCTGCTTCATATGTGATTGATCGCTAGTTCGCTCGATCCTGGCTGTCTTGCGTGCAGTCGAGCCTAGATTGGCTGGGATCAATCCCATGGCTTCCAGCTTTTTCCCAATTTGTCTTTTAAGTCTGAAACTTGCTTAAAGCACTTGCTTTTCTTCAAAACCCTAAAAACATAAGAAAACACAAAAAGGAAGCAGAACATCAAATAATAACAAAACTAAGAGCTTAACATATGTAAATTAAGGGGCTAAAATATGTATATTTTAGCACTTATCAGTCTTCTTTGAGATTAGGAATATTCGCTAGGTCGAAGGTGCTAGGTGGATATTTCCAAGTACCAAGTTTAACCAGGATGACTTTTTGGTAGAAGCTCCGTGCATATGATTGATAATACTTGTGTACCATGTAGTTTTAGAAATTTCAAATCTTACCATTTTCCCTTCCGCAAAAATTTACTCTGATTTGTTATGAGCGATCCCTTGAGTTAGTTACTAGTTAATTGCACTGGAGGAATTACCAGTAACCATAGCAAAATGGTTTAAATAAAGTTTTGGGGGCATTACAACAACCGATGCATAGATCCTCCACCGATGATGCTCCCTCTTTCCTCCATATCCGGCGGTTTACTTCTTCTACCTCTAAAAGATTTCTTTTCGATCTCCCTCTTGCTTAGCCAGTTTGGGTTGGGGATTGGCCTAAGGCAAGGTATTCCTTAAATCTTCAGTTGTTTTCCCCGTCCAAGGGAATATTTATCCTATTGGGTATGAAGTTTGATGATTTATTGGAAGATTTGAATGATAATGTTGTAGTTTTAATTTGTTTCTCTTGCTTAAGCTTTGTTGGCTTCTTTGCTATTTATTTTTTTTTTTTTTGGAAGATTGTATTTGTTTGAGTTTTTGGGATTATGTGATTTTGTTGACTTCATTGAATATTTCTAGAACATTCCCTCTCTTTACGGAGTAATGCTATAAGTCCTTCTTATATCCTTCTTGAGTCCTTCCAAGAATGATGTAGCTATTAAAATTACTATTGGACTTGTAATTTATCATTATTAGATTTTGATCAAATGGTAATTTTAGTAGCCACATCATTTTTGAAGAGACTCAATAGAGACATAAGAGGGAATTCTAGAATTACTCCTCCTTATGTGCATAGAGTTTCTTGAAAAAAAATGCTGAATCCCATTGTTTCATATCGAATTGCTTTGCAATCTTCTTTTATCATTTCGCTACGGTTTTTGGATCTCTCGTTCAATTTAAGATTTCTCCTTGTATTTGGGTTTGCATAATGGAATACTTAGTTTACGGGATATCATTTAGGTGTGTTGGGAATAAATTCACACTACAAGCCCACCAAATTCCGGGCCCAACGGCCAAGAATAGGCTCATAAAAATATTAATTAAATAGCAAGGGCTATTTAACTAATCAATAGATAATATATTCCAATTAGGATTATATTATCATAAAGAAATCTTATTTATCTCTACAAGATGGTTATTCATGATTATGATTCCAAGAAGAAGCTCAATATTATCTCTACGTAAAAGATTATGTTTACAAGATAATCTTTTGGGATTATCTCAACTTTGAACTCTTAAACCAATTCAAACAAGGAAAACCAGTTCAAATTAACTTCAATCTTCAAGCCTATAAATTGACCCCTACACAAGGTACAAGATACGCTCTCTCAGATTAGAAATTATTAGGCATATTAAGTCATTGTGCGCAGAAGCACCATATTTTTCCTTAGGTTCTAACTTTGGCATCGGAGTGTCCACGGTATCTAAGCCGTCGGACTCTTTGACGCTTTTTCATTCTTTTGCAGCAATTTGGAGTGCACATAACGTCGAATTGAAGATCTCAAAGAACGGGCACTCATCGTGAAGAAAACTGTTCTAACAAGGTGTTTGAATTTTAGGTGCATAAAGTTGTATGTGATTTCGGGAGATGCAATTTCAAAAGTTGTGCCATTTAGAATTTCTAAATGAAAGTTTATGCTTGGTGTTGATCCATGACACGTTTCCAATATAAAAGAAATGAAAAGGGTCCAGTTAGTACAACTAGGACGACAGTACTGTCCAAAAATTTTATCCCAAAAAAATTTGGATAATTTTGTCGTCTTGAATGTATTAACTGACCCTTTCTATTTCATTTACTTACCCAAGTGAAAGACAAAAGAGCCACATTGGGTAGGTGAAATTTAATATAAAATTGAGAGGCAATTTGAGACGCAATTATTATGAAGCTAGTCAATAATTAATGTTCCCCATGACCGATTGATAATAATAGGAGGTAGCCAATTAAGGAGATATTGAGAGGGGTTTACATTTATTAATTTGGAGGAATCGAAGTCAAACATTCGGGGGACACCCTCGTGCCCGTCATGTGCTTGCTTCCTCAGACAGAACACAGCTGCCCAATGAAACCATCCTCATCAGACTCTACGCTCCCACTATATATCGCTATCCAACATGGTCCTGAGGAAACCACGCACGCAACGTGTTTACACGGCATATGGGGCGGCGGCGGTGGCAGTAGTTGCAGCTGAAACAGGGGCAGAGGCAACACCAGAGCTCAAAAGCTCGCTCATGGCACGGTGAGGGTTGCTGCGCCGACTCTCACAGAGATTTGGCAAAAATACTCCTGCATGTGACAAAACAAGTGATACAAAAATATACATTAATGCCATGCATGTTACAAAATACCATATATATATATATATATATATATATATATATAATATATCACACAATCAGAAAACATATATATAAGAGAACAATTTTATTTATGAATTTCATCGGTTGAATGAACAATTCTTTGATTCAAGGAGGAGCAAAAACAATTTTATTTTTTTTAAAGGCACTGAATTAAGTGAGATATATGTCACCAAGTTTTCATAAGTAAAGCGGGGTGGTACAAGAGAGCTAAGGACATTAATTAGGCACGTTCCTAGTTAGGCTGCTTTATGGGATTAAGATCTTCTCGATTTTATTTGAACTGGAGAATATTCGGTTAGTTATAGTGGAGTAGCATTTTTGTCTCTTTAAAAAGTGAAAAGACAAAAATACATATATTACATCTTTAGAAGCAAGAATTTATTAGGGGGCAAGGGATGTTAGAATATAAATTAATCTTTCTCTATACATTTAAATTTTTGGGATAAATGGATTTCCCCCCCAATTTACAAGAATAATTATTATTATTTTTTATCCATTTCAAAGTTGGGAAAAATTCCTACCTTCGCCGGCAGCCAAATTGAAGTACAGGTCGACAATGTTGGGGCACTCCTGGTAGCAAGCGGGGGAGCAAAGCTTGGCGGTGAATTGATGCTCAAGAAGGGCATCCGATGAAATACCAACCATTTTCCTGTCAACCCCACATGCTTGAACACACTTGTCGCTCTCTATGTACTCATAAATCCTCTGAACCATCACCTCCGATGTCCTGCACTCGTACTCCACGCTTCCATCGCCCGCCACCGACGTCTCCAACAAACACCTTTTCCCCGAAGACGCGACCGAAAACGCACAGACATTCTTTGGCACATCCTCACATACAATCGCAGCTGCACGCAAATATATTAATTATTAACATATCATTCAAATATCAAAACAACTGGAAAATGAAAATGAAGGATATAAAATGATACATACCGAAAGCTGCATGCAGGAAGAGAAAAGAGAGGAACAGAACCAAAGACAATTTTGACGAGAATGCTGCCATGGTTGGACTGTGTTTTGCTTTGAGGTTTCTGCAATGAAACGTTTTGTTTTGAGGATATCAAAGTCAAAACACAGGTAGCTTTGTTCGGTGAGAGATTTGTGATGCAGGAGGGGTGTATATATAACTGAAATCAAGACGTGAGGAACCCAACAGAAACGAATCTATGTCCTATTTGGCTATTTCTAGAAAACTAACCGCCTTTGAAGCCTCCTATTCTTTTCTTATTGCTCGGCTAAATTTAACGCTTCTCTATATTTGGTGAGCGTTTGGAAGGTTTAAGTCAAATTTATTGTAACTATAAAACTCATTTTTGGAAAGCCTGTCGTGAGTTTCTTCGAGAAACCCATGCGTGTCCTTCTTTCTTTCGTCATCTTCTATTTTTAACCATTTTTTTTTTCCCCATTTTTTTTTTTCTAATTCTCATGTCCCGCAAAGCTATCTTATTCATTAACTGATTCTTTTTTCTAAATTAGGTTGACATGGCAAAGAGTTGTAAGTACAAATTTATTGACTAACACAACAAAAAATTTCACGTTGTGTGATGTGTCTACAGTACCTATTTTTTTAAAACGTCACCAATTGGTGACGTGTTAATTTATGCCAAGTCATTAAATTTTTTTAGTGACGTGTTAAAGTTCGCATGTCACTAATTGGTGACATGTGAACTTTCACACGTCACTAAATAGTGACATGTTAGAGATTAACACGTCACGTTCTTAAAAAACTATTAAAATTTTCAAAAAAGGAAAAAATCAAATAAAAATAAATAGTGACGTGTGAACAGTACCACATCACCAATTTTAAAACAAGGAAAAAAATAAAACGAATATAATGACGTGTGGAATTTCACACGTCACTAATAGATGACGTATGAAAGTGACATGTCACCAATTGGTGACATGTCAATGGAACACGTCACCCAATGGGTTACATGTTAGTGGAACACGTCACCAATTGGTGACGTGCCACAATAACATGTCACCAAATAGGGTGACATGGTCCACTAACACATCATTTATTGGTGATGTGTTTCAGTGACATGTCACTAGTTGGTGACGTTTTTAATGAAACATGTCACCAATTGGCGATGTGCCACTATGGCACATCGCCAAGTGGTGACGTGTGCTGGTTCCCCACACGTCACCACTAGGTTGCATCGGGAACCAGCGCGCGCCAGCTCCCTTTTCTTCCTCTTTTCTTCTCCTTTTTTTCTCCTCTTCTTCGTGCACGCACCGTCTCTCCGCTTGGCATTGTTTCTCTCCCCCTCCGGCAGTCTACCTCAACTCCCTCTGGTAGTCTATCTCTCTCTCCGATAGCAGGTATATATATATATATATATATATATATATATATATATTTGTTTTTTTTTAATTATTATATATTTTTTTCCAATTTAATTTTTAGTTTAATTTTGTTGTATGGCAGGATAGTTATGAACATGAATTGTTTAATTTTTTAAAGTATCATATATAATGCTAGGATAGGCTATTTTATTTATGAAAATGAATTTTTAATTTTTTAAAATATCATATATAATGCTAGGCTAGGCTATTTTATTTATGAACTTGAATTGTTTAATTTTTTAAAATACCATATATAATGCTAGGCTAGGCTATTTTATTTATGAACATGAATTGTTTAATTTTTTTAAGTGTCATATATAATGCTAGGCTAGGCTATTTTATTTATGAACATGAATTGTTTAATTTTTTAAAGTATCATATATAATGATAGGCTATTAGCATAACTCTGGAGTATTAAAGGATAAAAAAAATAAAAAAATAAAAAAAGTATGAATCTAAAATTATAGCATTTTAGAAATATTAGAAATGCCCCCTAGGTAGTTTATTTATTTATTCATAAATGATAATGTTAGGTTTGAAGATAGCTTGATGTATTCCTACGTTCCTACTATAGTCACGCTATGGACAAGAGTTGGATAACATAGTTTAGGGGTTCGAAGGAATAAAGGGTGAGTTTTTGGTGCCGTTGCCGGAGGTTGTTTGATTTTTGAATACAATTTATGTCTGAATTGATTTTATCCTTCTACTAGTTATAATTAGGATTTTAACTCTACAATTTTTTATATTTTTTTTAATATCTATTGCTAAGAAAAAATAAAAAAAGATTTTCTTTTTCTGTTTGTTTTTCCTTGTTTTGCAGCTTCTAACACAGGTCTTTCCATACACCAACGCAAGTGCGATCGAGCGCATTCCTATTACGCTCGAGCACACTCACGACCAAGGCAACATTTAGCTAGTTGAGCACGCTTGTGCTCGACTACTATCCGCGTTAGCTCAAGCGCACTAGCAGCAGCAAACGGATCAACGCATCTGCGCTCGATCTCATCCAAGTAGTGCTCAAGCACACTAACGCACAAGGCAGCACCAAGCATGACGCACGCACGCAGCAGGCAGCATCACTTACAGATCAACGCGTCTCCGCTCGATCCCACCTAGCCTGCTCTCGATCTCACCTCCGCAGACTGCACCAAGACGAATATGTAACTGAGTATGCCAAATTTAATTTTGGTCTGTTTTGTGAGTTTTTAACTTTTAGCTTTTAATTTTTGGTTATTTTTGTTTAGTTTGTGTTAGTCGTAATTTTTGACTTAATAATTTTTGTTTTTGTTATTTTTTTCTTTTTTTTTTTTTTTTGAAAAAAAAAAAAAAAAAAAAAAAGAATGCTTGATGTTGTATGTGAGATACTTGCATAGTTGCATGTTAAAAAGTGAGAATGATCATGTATCCTTGGTTACAATATGGTTCGATTAGTGGCAGGGCACATTCTTCAAATGCTAAAAGGAATGAAGGTCATTTTGTTGAAAGTAGTTCCGGAAATCTGCAAGTTGAGATCAAAGCCTTATCTAATAGATTAGACCAAATCATAGCAGCTAAATTTGCCTCGACCCATTTTTCTCACACTTAAACACTACATAAACCATGTCCATATTGTTTAAATCCTTATCATCAAGTTAGCAATTGTCCAGCATTGGGGCAATTTTCTAATTTTTCTTGTTAGCAGATGAACACTAATTTCTCCAGCCCGGGGTTTGAATCAAATTCCAATTCTTACAACCTAGACCGGAGAAGTCATTATAAATTTTCATGGTATGCTCAAGCTGCAAGAAATTATCTTCCTAAAGAATCAGTAGTGCAACATTTTCTAATTGCTCACATTGATGACTTAGATGGGAGAGCAAACCCACTCATGGCAGCTAGGTTTGCCTATGCCCCGTTGAAGAATGGTGACATACCATCTAAGACATGTGGATATTGTTATAATCCTACTCACCACCAAAGCAAATGTCCATTCATTAGACACTACGTGAGCATATTTAATAAGGAAAAGGCTAGCAAGTACAATTGATATTTTGGGGACGCCCTGGCCATGTTCACACTCTGAAGTTTCCTTACTTCTGGAAATGTATTTCTATACTACACATTTGGGACAATGTGTAAATCAAGTTTGAGGGTATGGAACAACACTCTGTCTGTTTGTTTTTATTTGTTTTTGTTTGTTTATAGTTTATTTTATTTATCTTTCTGTACTAAAAGATTTTTGAAAAAAAAAAAAAAAAAAAAGTTGTGCTATGTTATTGTTAAGTCTGAGTTGAACTGTGACTATGGTTTGCGTTTCATTGGCTTGCTTAAAGGGTTGAACACTTCATTATGTCATTAGGAGTCTAAGTTCTTTGACTTATTTTTGGGTAAAAAAGATTTCAATTGTTTTGAGTTGAACTTTAATGAGCACATTAGCATATATTCTGTGAGGTATGATATTTGAGCTTAATCATGTTCTTTTTGAGATTTGTTGGATGACCTATTGATGAACAACCTTGGCTTGGAAGATAAAGAGAGAAAAAACCAAAAAAAAAAAAAAGATCATTTTGAGTTTTTCACTTAGTAACCAGATCTCTTGCCTCATTAAGCATTGAGTACTGTTCGCGTGAAAAAGGTGTGAAGTTTAAGTTGATTGAAGGTATGGCTAGTTTGGCTTCGTACCCTTTTTGAATTGAGTTAATAAGCCCTTAGGGATGTTTTATATCTAGTGTCTTCCATTTGGTTTGGGAATCACTGGCCTAACACTTGTGACATGAGTCAGTTAGAAAGCTTAAGAGAGTTAAACATTGCACAGCCTACACAAAAAAAAAAGTTAGAAAAAGAAGAAAAATGTTTATCTTACCTTGGTTGTTTCATCTGTTAGGGATTCTTACAAATTTTGAGGAACTTCTTTTGAGTTTAAATTTGAAAGCTTCATGATTATATGCTAATTTCACTTTGCACTTTTGAGAACATATGATCTCTTAATTGTCCATTTTTGAGTGGTTTGATTGTGAATTTCCTTTTTATTATGATGATGGTGTTTGTCTTTTTAAGCTTGCTTATGAATAAGAACCATGGTTTGTGTGTAACTTCATTCTTGTTAACAACATAGTGCTTCAATGTTTGTGGGTATCATTCCTGTTAAACCCTCACGAAACTTTACTCATCCACTAGGGATGCCTAGGGGATTAAAAGGCTTGTTGCATATGCTAAATGCAATCGTGTCACCCACGAGAGAGGATTTGTGTTTCTTACTTTCATTTTGTTTTTTGTTTTGGTTTGCTAAGGCACTAGCAAAATGTAAGTTTGGGGGCGTTTAATGAGTGCCAGAAAGAGCGCACTCACGACCACTAGACAGCAATAGCGCACGAGCGCTGCGCCGCAGAGGAAGGAATGCAGGCACAAGTACAATCGAGCGCACTGACCATGCGCTCGAGCGCACTCGTGTGGTCAAAAGGCAGCAAGACTCATTTTCCAAACGAGATTGGAATTTCAAACTTCTATTTGGACTAGGTGGAGTGATTCTTAGATATCTTTTGTGATTCAAGGATACACTTGATGATTTAAGATAATTTCACATAATTGATTGCTTGATTTTATTTGCCTAAAAATTGGATATCCCTTGTGATTTGTTCTACCGATACATTTGGTGTTTCGATTAAAATTGGACATCTTTTATGATTTACGGATACATCTGATGATTTAATTGATATTGGATTCCTTTTGTGATTTGTGCAATGAATGGATACATGTGGTGGTTTTGATTAATTGTTTGAAGCATAGTAAAACATATCTAAGATTTTAATTATGAGAACTTCAGATTAATATTGATGAACATGGAAGTATGTTGTTATGATTCGGTAAGTGTGGATTCCTAAACCATAGTATTTTATCTCTTAGTTTATTTTATTTAGTTTATGTTCTATCTTTTAATTTTCAAAAACCCAAGTCAAACTCTTTTTGGAACTAGGTTAGGATAAAATTAGTTTATATATAAGTTGTTCTTTCAAAAACACAATTCCCTGTGGGTTCGACCTTGTATTTGCAAAACATTATATTGCAAACGATTCGTGTAATTGCGAGTATATTAAAATTTGTACAACAAGTGCGCTCGATCGCATGGCTAGTGTGCTCGAGCGCACTAACACATGCAGAACCCTCTATTGTGCAATTTTGTTTGAGATATGTTGCTCGGTGGCTTTCTTCCAAACTTTGCATTTTTTATCTTTAAATCCCCAATTTTTCTTTAGAAACCAACAAAACACTAAAAGCATAAACCTACCACAGAACATCAAATTATAATAAAGCTAAAGGCTAAACAAATGCAAATTAATGGGCCCAAATATGCGATATTTGGCACTCATCACAAAACATCTGTCAACAAAACTAACTACAATATTTTCCCACTGAAACAAACATCAAAAGATTAATTGCTGTTGGAAAAAAAAATGACGAAAGAAAAAGAACTCAGAAATGAAGTGCGAAAAATAAAAAAGAAGAAAAATACCGCACTTTCCCCAATCATTTGGGTGTCCAACCAATCCATTCCACCCTTTCTTCTTAAGAATTTTGTAGCATTCTGGATGGGTGTTTCACCCTCTCAGGTAGCTTACTTGTATGCTTCGAAGGATCTTCTTAGGAACATGGTTCCTAGATTTGTGGCCTTGTGTACATAAATCCTTAAGAAGTTTAGCATGAGATGGCTCTTTAAGACATTGAAGAATTGAAGCTTGGGGTTCATGAAGTGTCTCAGTGATGAAGGAAAGAGCTTCAGTACTCACTTCCTTGTCATTGGACAAATTTGGAGTTGACGGGGGCTCACTTTCCTTTAGGTGCTCAACTTGCTCCTCTTTTCTTCCTCCTCATTGTTCTCCACAATTTCTTCACTTCTAAATGTGGTGGTGGCTTGGGCATGCTCATGATAAAAATAACTGGACTCATCCTCATCAATCATGTAGTGCCCTCTTGCCATCAGCTGACCTTGAAGTTCCTCTTCCTCTATTCTGTTATATTCAGCAACTAGATGATCGACTTGTCCTTCCAACTTTACAATTTCTTGAGTGTTGACCATGGTGACATCCTTGAGTTCTTGAATGGCTTGGTTATTGACCATGGTGGAATTCTTAATCTCTTGTATGCACTGGTTAGTTGTTTGCCTGAATGCCTTGAGCATGACTTCCAATGATAATTTTGGTTGTGGCACTTGAACAGTGGATTGGCTGGTTAGTTGCCTGAAGGATTTGAGAGTCTTCCAACGAAGATTGATAGTCGTATGATGAAGGATTGGAAGATGGATTATCGAACCACGGATAGTCTAAATGGTGCAGTTCATGATCTTGTGGTGCATAATTTCCTGTAGTCTAAGTTGGCCATGAGAAATCAGAGTGATTGTTCCATCCTAGAGTGTAAAAATTTGAATTTGATTCAAACCCCAGGCTAGAGAAATTTGCGTTCATTTGCACATATGAAAAATTGGCAAATTGTCCCCAAGATGGACAATTACTAGAACTATGATAAGGGTTGGAGCAGTATGAACATGGTCCATATGAGTAAAAATTGTGAGGGTAGTTGGTAGGAGCTGGTGTCCTACAACTAGGCAAAGCATTAAAATTACCGAATGGAAAATTCGTGTTTCACCCTTACTCTTTAGCATGCACATATCCCACATAAAACAGTAACCAATGGTTTTTTTTTTAATTATTTTTTTTTATAGAAATAAAATAAAAAAAAATAAGCATTATAAACATACCTAAAATTAAACAAAAATACAGAAGATAAAAACCAAAAACTTAAAAACTCACAAAAAGGACCAAAATTAAATTTGGCAAATTCAAGAACTGATCTGTCTCGGAGTAGTTTACGGAGGTGTGCTCGAGCATAGGCTGGGTGGGATCGAGCACAGACGGGTTGATCCATCAGTGATGCTGCCTGCAATGTGCGTGTGTCCTACTTGGTGCTGCCCTATGCGCGAGTGCGCTCGAGCGTTGCCTGGATGGGATCGAGCACACATGCATTGATCCATCTGGTGCTACTGGTGCGCTCGAGCTGATGCGGAGAGTAGTTGAGCGTAGGCATGCTCAACTGGGCCAAATATTGCCTTGGCTACGAGTGCACACGATTGTAGTAGAATTGCACTCGATCGCACTTGCGTTCCGTAACTATAAAACAAGGAAAACAAAACAAAAAAACATAACAAAAATTTTCTTTTTTTTTTTTTTTTAATTTTTTTTATTAGCAACTGGAATTAAACAAAAAAAAAATTGCAGAATTAAAATCCTAATTAGAACTAGTAGAAGGATAAAATCAATTTTGACATAAATTAAATTAAAAAATAAAACAATTCCTCGACAATGGCGCCAAAAACTTCTTGTGAGTTTTAATTACTCGCAAGTGCATGAGTCGTTTGCAATATAGCTTTTGCAAGTGTGATGAAATTGCGTTTTTGAAAACTAAATATATCTAAATTAATTAAATCCTAATCTAGTTCCAAAATATTTTTGATTTTGAGATAAAGAAAACATAAACGACGAAAAATAAACAAATAATCAACTAAGAATGTACTAAGGTTGTGGAATCTACCATCACCAAATCAGAACAACACATTTCAAGTTCATCAATATTATCTGAAGTTCTCATAAATCAAATACTATGTATGTCTTACTATGCTTCACAAATGAATTAAATCATCTAATGTATCTGTCCATTACACAAATCACAAAAGATATCCGGATTAAACCAAATCATAAATTGTATCCGTAAGACAAATCACAAAGATATCCAATTTTATGTTGATAAATAAAGATCTAAGCAAAACAATTGAATGAAGCTTTCCTGAATCATCACATATATCCAGGAATCACAATAGATATCCAAGAGTAATATCAATAACTGAATTAAAGTAAAACAATTGAAACCTTAAAAAGCCATAAAATCATAATAATATTGACTTACAAAGAGTGTTGTCGTTCTTCATCAGTGAGACTTCATCCTCAACTCAACCTTAGTTGAGAATTTACCTCCACATAATTATTAAAAATAAAACCAAAACCTAAAAGTAAACTAAAAGGGAGAAAAACTGTTGAAATTTGGACTTGTCTCCCAAGTCTCCTTTTCTTGAGGCTTAGCCATCTTTTTCTAAGGGTTTCTAGGGTTTAAAACCCTAAAAAGGGCATTGACGCAAGTCTGTCAGATGAGTGCGCTCAAGAGCATGGCCAGTGCCCTTGATCGCACTCGGGCATGTACTTTTCTCTTGTGGCGCAGCACTTGGGCGCTTGCAGCTTGCTCATGGATGTAAGTGCGCTCGAGCGCAATCCAGTGAGGATCAAGTGCACATACGCTCAAGCACAGGATGGTGTGCATGATCCTACTTTGATGGCGCTTTTTCTAGCTTTCTTCTAAACTCCGTATTTTTCACTTTAAAGGCACAATTTTCCCTTAGCAACATACAAAACACTAAGACACCAAAACTAACACAATTATCATAAAATAATAAAGCTAAAGGCTTAGCAAGTGCAAATTAAAGGGCCCAAATATGCATTATTTGGCACTCATCAAAAACCTCTAGAGAATACCTGAATGTTCGCTACAGCCTTTGGACTGTTGTGTAAATAGTACTGGACGTCCACTACTTTTCAAAATAGTTGGCAGCCCCCCTTTGCTTTTTCTCACCTATAAATACCCCCCCCCCCCCCCCCCCCGTAGAAGGAGAGGTGATTTCTTGAAGGCTTGGCTTCAAGGAGGTAACGTTCTAAGCCACTCTTGTCGTTAAGTCGTTACTACTCGTTTTGCTTTCTAGATTACTTTAGTTGTTGGTTTGAAACTTTAGTTAGGTTATGCCTTTGATCTTGTTTAAAGTTAGGTTTAGCATTTCATTATGATCAAACGTGTTTTCTATTCCATGGAGACCTTATTTGGAGATAGGAGGTCTTAGAAATCCATTTAGATGGATTTAGAACCAGTTTGGGAGGATATGTGGACGTTTGGAACAATTGAGGTTCTACCTGAAACCTTCTGGGCAGACGTACGGTTAAAAGCATTTTAGGAGAAATGCCATTTTGACCAAGCCATCCAATAGCTCCTATTTTCATGTTTAAGGGTTGTTTTAAGTTATACTTAGGACTAATGGAAGGTTTTCCACAGATTTGGAGAACCCGGATCCCTTGGAGGAAAATTCTGAGACTTTGTTCGACCTAGGTGATTTTTAACTCACATAATGCTTGCCATTTATTTTCCCACATGCGCATGTCTACTTTGTGTACCAAAATATACAACTCTCATGATATATATAATGTTACACATGAACTCTAGCTTTTTATGAAAAACGTGGTATTTAACATGTTAACGAAATTGAGACTTGTAAAAGCATGCATGTAAAATACGGATAAGATAAATTTCATCGTATGACATGGTACACCAGTACGTGCGATATAATGGCCATGGGCTTACTATACATGTTAGCTTTATGGACAAATGTGTGTGTTATATGGGCCTTGGATCCAATGGTTGTTTCGTGACCGATGCAGCCTTAACGGGCAATCATTATCGGACGTACATCATTAGTAGTGTAGGCCACCTGATGTCAGACTTGATTAGGCAGCTAGTGTTATGGACGGTAGCGTTCCATATCTGGGGCACCGGTGTTGTATTACAGGTCCCTCGAGGCAGCACCAACCCTGCTGAGAAGGGGTAATATCTTAGGTAGACCATATTGTTGAACTATTACTGTTACTCTAAATCATATGCATATATCATATATCTATATCACGTCTATGGAAAACGGTCATGATTAAACTGTTGTTTACCTTATAAAAATAGAGTTCATCACTAAACTGGCATGGGTATTATCTACATTAACATTCACTAAGGCCCCGTTTGGTTCGCGGATTAGACCCTTGGATTGGACTAGTTAACACTAGGTATAGTTAGTCCTTTGTTTGGTAACACTCTATTCCTGGTAATAGTCTATTCCTGGTAATAGTCTATTCCCATGGGATTACTAATCCTATATACACAGGGTTAGCTAAGCCACTCAAAAACGAGTGGCTTAGCTAATCCTTTCCTGTGGGATTAAAATTATCGTGTAAATTGCCCACAAAAACCCCACCCTTCTAGCACCCACGTCTCTCAAGGAGACTCTACAAAACGATCTCCATCTCTCAAAGAGCAACGATCTCTCTTCTCTGGGCAAGGTATCTCTCTCCCCCTCTCTTCTCTTCGATTTTTCTTCTTTGTTTTTTGGTTATTTCATTCTCTCTCTGTTTCTTGAATTTTTTTTTTGTTTTCTCTGTAACGTTTCTCAGTTTTTTTATTTCTTTTGATTCTCTGTATCATTTCTCTTTGATTCTGTTTAGGGTTTTTTTTTTTTTTTTTAAAAAAAAAAAAAATTCTGTTTCTCCATCTCTCTTTCTCTATACTTTCTCAGTTTGATTTTTAATTCAGTTTTATATATATATATATATATAACCTGTGTTCAAGCGTGTATATATATACCCAAAATGTTTCTGAGTTTTTTTTTTATTTTTATTTATTTATTTATTTTTTATTTCTTTTGATTCTTTGTATCGTTTCTCTTTGATTCTGTTTAGGGTTTATTTATTTTTTATTCTGTTTCTCCATCTCTCTTTCTCTATTCTCTCTCAGTTTGATTTTTAATTCAGTTATATATATATATATAACCTGTGTTCAAGCGTGTATATATATATATATACACGCTTGAACACAGGTTATTCATACATGTTCAAGCGTGTATATATATATAAAATTATACATACATGACATAACTAAAAAAAAAAAATTATAGTAAAATTGTTTATCTTTCAATAAAAAGAAAAGTATGAAAGTCTTTAATAATATAAATTGTATTTATATTATAAGGGTATTTTAGGAAATAAGATCATAATACGATTCTATTCATCAATATATTGCATTGTACCAAACGAAAAAATGGGATTAGGTAGTCTATTATAGTGTTACAACCAAACAAAGGAATAGGACTAGCTAATCTATTCCCAGTGGTAGCTAATCCTTTTCCAATGGACTAGACAATCCGCGAACCAAACGAGGCCTAAGTCTTTAGACTTACCCCCCTTGATTTTATGTTTTCCCCCTCCATTATGAAGAATTGCGCAGTTTAGCTAGCCTAGGCAAAGATGCCTTCGGACCGGACATGGGTGATTACATAGGACGTGATATGAGTAATTTTTGAGGATATGGACTCAGTTTGGTTGAAGTCCATGTGGGATAACGGAGGAACTACCCAGGCAGAGATGATCGAGATTATTATTTCTTTAGCATTGCTTAAGCTTAGGATTTGATATATTGATATTTTGTAAGACAATTATGTTATGAGATGTAATCATTTATTTTGATGATGTTCTGTTGACCGATACATTTGACGACTACTTTTATATTATGAGGAATTTTGTTTACTATGGTGTATGAATGTGTGATTGCTTCATTATTACTCTCTATTCCTATAGTTTAGAAAGTCTTCCCCTGAGGACTCTCGCTTATAAGAGGTTGTGATTCCTCAGTCTTGTCAAGTGAGGGATAGGGCTGGGAGATGAACCATGGGGTCAATTACCTGTTAATTGATTTGCCCATCGGCGTCGTTACAGTTGGTATCAGAGCCTTATGCTTTGAAAGGACTAAAGGATAAAAGGAAAGGAGAAACCTAAGCTATGATAACACCAGAGTATAGGATAGATAAGTTGTTAGGACTTAACCCCTAGCTTGGTTGCTTGGTTCTAGACGAGTTAGTTCTATCTCTGCTCTTTGTTGTAGAGAATGCCGCCTCGAAGGAACCTAGCAACCGAACCTAACGCGCTAGAAATCGGAAGCCTTGCAGATGATGTTCACCCCGAGCTTGTAGACATCGCAGTGTATGAGGTAGTACCCCCGAGAAGAGATCACTAACGCAATTGGCCAGCTAGTGTCAGCTTTAGATCAAGATATGGTCGCAAGGTAGCAAGCTGAAGGATCTAGTTGTTCTTTGAAGGACTTCTATAGTCATCATTTAGAGTGTTTCGATGGGAGAGGCGATCATATCAGTGCGAAGAACTAGCTGAATGATATAGAGGAGTTGTTAGCTACTACTGGGTGCACCAATGCAGAAGGTGGCTTAAACTGCTTATAAGCTAACTAGAGAGCTGAAGCGTTGGTGGCAAGACAAGAATCTCATGCTAGTCACTGATTTGGGTTCAGAGACTGCCATCACTTGGGAAATCTCCAAGCATGAGTTCAATCTGCACTTTTTCCCTAAAGTCGTGCAAGAGGCGAAGGCATCAGAATTTCTAGACTTAGTTTAGGGAGGGATGTCGGTGATTGAATACACAGCAAAGTTTCTGCAGTTGTTGTGATTTGGCATGTACCTCATTCTGAATGAGGAGAAGAAGGTGAAGAAGTCTGAACGAGGTCTGAACTCTCGTATTCGGATTATGCTGAGTTGCTTGAAATTCATGATTTCTCCCAACTGGTGCATCGAGCTTCGATCTACGAGGAGAGTCTGAAGGAGAATGCAGCGGAGTATGCGTATCAAAAGAGGAGGGCTCAAGGACCTAGTACTTTAGCCAGAGGAGCTAGGCCAGCAAAGAGAACAGCGGTGGGGAGCTTCCCACCCAAGAGGTCACAAGGACGTACCTCCAGCAATCCTCAAGTTTCGCCGCAGAATAATTAGATGCTGGAGTTGTGCAGAAAGTGTAATAGGGTTCATTGGGGACATTGTAGGATGGTAACCGGGACTTGCTACCGGTGTGGCCAGTTTGTTTACTTTAGCAAGGACTGTGTGAACAAGGGAATCACCTAGAAGCCTTTGGCGCCAGCACTAGTTTAAGCTCCTGTTCCTGGAGAATCGGAAGGAGGATCAAAAGTTATGACAGGTACTGTCCCTATACTTGGATTTGAGGCTTCAATTTTATTTGATTCAGGGGCTACCCACTCTTTCGTATCTGTTATGTTTGTAAGACTATTGTTAAGTGCTAAAAGATTTATATTTTCAGCCCTTAACTTACATGTTTTAATCCTTTGGTTTTAGTTAATTAGGTTATTTTCATTCCTTTTTGTGTTTTCCATACTTTTGTAGGCTTTTGGAAGAAAATGAAGTAAATCTGGAAGATTTGGGCTCAAAGAGAGAAGAAGGGAAAAATGGGAGCCCCCTGACACTACAATCGATCACAGGTTCCTTGCGATTGAGTACAGTACCAGAGAAGACACTACACGAAGCAGGCCATGAGCGATCGAGCGCATAACAAAAGAGGATCGATCGCAGACTTGCGATCAAGCACACACAGGCTGCGATCGATCGCACCTATGCGTAGGAGACATATCAAGTGGTGGCCAGAGTGTCTTTCTTTCCATATTAGGGTTTTCCAACTCCCAATTGTAAAAGGTTTTGCAACCCTACGAAATCCCTAGGTTTACTAGTTTGTCAAGGACTTCTAAAGCCTATAAATAGACCCTTAAGCCTCTAGAATAGGGGGCTTTGAAAAGGAGAAGAATAGGTGCTCTTCAAGTTCAAGTCTCAGGTTTATTCTTTTCTTTTCTTTTATTTTATGAAGATGTTTAACATCAATTTTATGTGTAGCTAAATTATTTAGTAGGCCTAGATTGAAGCCTTTGTGATGATCGTGTTATGATATTTAACATGGTTAATACCTAGTTTCATGAATTCCTCATATGTGTGTGCCTGATCAGCATGTGCATGTGGTATGGACTAGTTAGTTAAATCAATTTGGATGACTGAGTCTTGGGTTTAACATAAGTAACGAAAGAATTCACACAGCGATTCTTGGGTTAATCAACATGGGGAACCGAGAGTATACACCCATGCCCTAGGCCTCATGTGTTTGTCGATTTCCATAGAACATATGCTTTTCTAAGGAACAACTTAGTATATACCATGCTAAATCCTTTAGGCAAGAAAAGAGTTAGAGTATACACCCATGTCTAACTCGTTGCTTAGGGAAATCTATAGCTTAAGGAGTATACACCATGCCCTTAGGTTGACAAACATTAGATAGACATAACTTGATCAAAACATTGGCATATTGATATTTTAACTTAATATAATTAGTGGTGGATATCAAAGCCCTACCTTTTTATCATTATCAATTCAATTCTAATCTTCGTTTTATTTCACTTTGGAAATTTAATTTAGACAAGATTCAGCAGTCCTCGTGGGAATGATCCCGTATTTGCACACTACACTACTATGTTGACCTCGTGCACTTGCGGGTAAAATATCCAGTTATTTGCCTATTAATTTAGGTGAGTAATTGTGGAACAACAAGTTTTTGGCGCCGTTGCTGGGGATTGAGGCGAATTTTGTTTAAATTATTTTCCTTTAGTTGTGTTATTTTAATTTAGTTATTTTCTATTTTTCTTGTAGTGACTGTTCTGCCTCTGGAGGTACGATCGATCACCCAGCCATGGCGATCAAGCGCACCAGTACGATCGAGCGCACCTCACAATGTGATCGATCGCACATCCGGAGAGCAGCACAGTTACTGCACTAATTATAGATCAGATTTTTTTCTTTTGTTTCATGCATGGTCAGTCGAGTCTGCAGATTAGTAAGTTTTTATTTTTAATTCTATTTTTATTTCCCTTTTAATTTTAACTTCTTTTATTTTTAATTTCACATATGTGGGGTGGCATTTCGATGCCCTATGGACCATGTTCTTTATGCCACGACCCTTATCACCATGTTAGAGAATGTCCTTCAACAAGACAAATTTCTAACAAAATTTTTGGGCATAATAACACATCGTTCTTTAGATCGGGGAAAGGCAGTTATTTTGATTCTTGTAACCAAACATGGAGCCAACAGTCCAATCTGTCATGGCAAGCTCAACTCTCGAAATTCATGATCAACAATCTCATGGACTGCAATATCACTCATATCAGCAAATTTATGGTCATATGCATATTCCTCTCAATCAGCTCCACAACAGTAATGTCAGGCTGAACCACCTTCTCTTATAGATATGGTAAATTCATTGATTAAGACTACACTGCAAGCATCTGAAGAGATGAAGACCTACTTCAAACCAAAAGGCAATAGTCTCAAAGAAGAAGAAGCATATCAAGACGAGCTATCTTCCACCTGTTGGCATCCACAATACCAAGAAGAGGAGCCATCTCCCATATATGATCATTTGGACTCTTCTCCACATCAACAATATCAAGAAGAATCACCTCCTCCAAAAAGGCCTGCTTTACAAAAAACAGTTCAACCAGCCCAAGACCTAGAAGAGGAGGACCTGAAGAGTCTTTTACGACAATTGGTGACTTCACAACAGCAATCTACAGCTGATCAACAACAATTCGATACAAAGATTGATCAAGCCATTCAAAGACTAGAAGTAGAAATGGGACAATTGACCAAGGAGCTGAGTACATTGCGCATCAATAGGCCTTACCAATACCAAGAAGAAGAGTGTCAAAGGCAGTTGATGGAACACCCCAATGAACAGTACATGGAGGAAGAATGCACCTTCTATCATGAGCAAGCAATTACCACATTGAGGATCGAAGAGGTGGCGGAAAATCAAGTGGAGGAGGAGAAGGAAGAGCAAGCCGAAGTTCCACAAGAGTCACATCAGGGAAAAGAAGAGAGCACTAAGATTTTTTCACCATTAGCTCTTATTCCTGAAACACCAAGAGGCCAAGAGAGAAGTCTGTTAGAGCTACCACATGAGCAAATTGAGGACATCAAGATAGAAAAACTCCCTGAGTTTTCTTCTTACTTTATTCCAGTTCATGATTTCCCACCGGATGAGCAACTGTTTGAGAAAACTCAGAGTGGTCCTCCTCGATCTAGAAACACTCAGAATCACCTTGCACCAGAAAAGATTCATTCCCTTTGGTGCAAGAGAAGGAAAGATTGGTGCTTCAAGTTTAAAGTGCCACAGTCTGGCTAAAGACGTTAAACTTAGCGCTCATGGGAGGCACCCCATAGTTTATCCTTTTATTTTGTTTTGTTTAAATATGTTTTCAGTTAATCTTTTTATTTATCCTTAGTTTTGTTCCTTTTTACTTGTTTGTGTGTCTTCTTATTTTGCAAGGACAAATGTGCTTCACTTCAAGTTTGGGGGCATGCTATGAGCCATTCTTTCCAAGATCATATCGACCATCTCCCGGGTACATTCTTTCCTTTACTTAGACACATTGGGGACAATGTGTCATTTAAGTTTGAGGGTATGGGCACACATGATTGTTCACACACGTTGTCCCAATTTCAAGTTATCTGTTTGTGTGTTTGTTTGTTCATTAAAAAAAAAAAGTTTATGCATGTTCATGTTGCTCTAAAATTTTAAGTTGATCTAAAAGAATTATGGCTTGAATTCATCAATAGGCTTAAAATTTTGAAGTTGATCTAAAAGAATTGTGGCTTGAATTCATCAATAGGCTTAAAATTTTGAAAACATGATCTGATGAGTGAATCTGTTAGTTTGGTTACTTGTTGAGGATAGTTGAAAAATCACATGTTTGATCTGATCACACAAAGCACATTAGCTCATAATCTGTGAGGTATGACATGAGGTCTGATATGTGTGTTTCTGAATTTTGAACTAAACTGGATGATTTATCAAATGGACACTATGGCATATATAGTGATGAAAAAAAAAAAAAAAAAGAGAAAAAGAAGAGAAACTATGAAATAAATGATCATTGATGACTTTTCACTAAGTAACTGGACCTCTTGCCTCAAAGCATTGAGTGTTCACATCAAAGGTGAAGAATTTGGATTTGATCAATGTTATGGTTAGTTTGGTTTTGTAGCCTCCTTGACTCGGTTAGTAAGTCCTTAGGGGTGTCTCTACACCTAATGCCCTAAAACCATCTGGCTTGGGAGTCATTGACTTAACACTCTTTACATGGGTCAATTTGAAAGCTTAAGAGAACCAAACATTGCACAACCTGACCAAAAAAAAGAAGAGAAAAAGAAATATGCCATTGTGTCATTCTAATAGGAATTACAGTGAATTTTGAGATATGGAGACATTACACATTCGAAAGATTTGGAAGCCTCATAATTTTGTGCTAATTCACTTTACACTGTTTTCAACTTGTGATGTTTTAGCATGTCCTTTGTACGTAATTGGACTTTGAGATTCCAATTCATTGTGAAGATGGAGTTCATCCTTTTAAGCTTGCTAATGAATGAAAATCATGATCTTGAACTGATGCTTTGCCTTTTGAAATAACATGAACTGTGCATGATGTTTGTGGGTAACATTTCTGGAAAACCCTCACGAGACATCACTCGTCCTCTAGGGAATTCCTAAAGGTTTAAAACGCTTATTGCATATGCTAAATACAATCGTACATCCCACGAAAGATGGATTTATCTTTTTGTTTTCTGTTTTTCCATCTTGCTTTTAGTTTTGTATTGCTAAGGGACTAGCAATATGTAAGTTTGGGGGTGTGTTAAGTGCTAAAATATTCATATTTTTAGCCCTTAACTTGCATGTTTTAATCCTTTGGTTTTAGTTAATTAGGCCATTTTAATTCCTTTTTGTGTTTTCCATACTTTTGTAGGCTTTTGGAAGAAAATGAAGTAAATATGGAAGATTTGGGCTCAAAGAAAGAAGAAGGGAAAAATGGGAGCCCCCTGACACTGCTATCAATCACAGGTTCCCTGTGATCGAGCGCAGTACCATTGAAGACACTGCACAAAGTAGGCCATGAGCGATCGAGTGCATAACAAAAGAGGATCGATCGCAGACTTGCGATCGAGCGCACACGGGCTGCGATTGATCGCACCTGTGCATAGGAGACATATCAAGTGGCGGCCAGAGTGTCTTTCTTTCCATATTAGGGTTTTCCAACTCCCAATTGTAATAGGTTTTGAAACCCTACGAAATCCCTAGGTTTACTAGTTTGTCAAGGACTTCTAAAGCCGATAAATAGACCCTTATGCCTCTAGAATATGGGGCTTTGAAAAGGAGAAGAATAGGAGCTCTTCAAGTTCAATTCTCAGGTTTATTCTTTTCTTTTCTTTTATTTTATGAAGATGTTTAACATCAATTTTATGTGTAGCTAAATTATTTAGTAGGGCTAGATTAAAGCTCTCGTTATGTTTTGTTAATATTCAATATTGGCGCCGTTGTGATGATCTTGTTATGATATCTAACTTGGTTAAGACCTAGTTTCATGAATTCCATATATGTGTGTGCCTGATCAACATGTGCATGTGGTATGGAGTAGTTAGTTAAATCAATTTGGATGACCGAATCCTGGGTTTAACATAAGTAATAAAAGAATCCACACCGCGATTCTTGGGTTAATCAACATGGGGAACCAAGAGTATACACCCATGCCTTAGGCCTCATGTGTTTGTCGATTTCCATAGAACATATGCTTTTCTAAAGAACAACTTAGTATATACCATGCTAAATCCTTTAGGAAAGAAAAAGTTAGAGTATACACCCATGCCTAACTCATTGCTTAGGGAAATCTATAGCTTCAGGAGTATACACCCATGCCCTTAGGTTGACAAACATTAGATAGACATTGCTTTATCAAAACATTGGCATATTGATATCTTAACTTAATATAATTAGTGGTGAATATCAAAACCCTACCTTTTTATCATTATCAATTCAATTCTAATCTTCGTTTTATTTCACTTTGGAAATTTAATTTAGACAAGATTCAGCAGTCCTCATGGGAATGACCCTGTATTTGCACACTATACTACTATGTTGACCTCGTGCACTTGCGGGTAAAACATCCAGTGATTTACCTATTAATTTAGGTGGGTAATTGTGGAACAACAACTATCTAGACTCATAGTGCGAACTTTAGAGCCTGGTCTCGCTGTAACTACCCCCGTGGGGAAAACTGTAGTTTGTAAGCGTGTAGTTTGTCGATGCCTTGTTAGCATCTGTGAAAGGGTACTTCCCGCAAACTTAGTTGTTCTTCCTATGGTTATTTACGATGTTGTTCTAGGAATGGATTGGTTGGCGAAGCATTTGGGGGTTATCGATTGCATTCTGAAGCAAGTTACTCTCAGGCCGTGGGGAGGAGAAGTTACGTACAATAGATTGCGAGTGAGGTCTTTACATCCAACAGTCTCGGCCGTTCGAGCCAAGAAGCTTATTCTTGGAGGAGGGCAAGCATTTTTAGTATTCGTTATCACCCCAGCGAAGGAAGAAAAGAAGAACTTGCAAGATATCCCAGTGATGCTGGATTTCCCAGATGTCTTCTCAACAGACTACTATGGATTGTCACCACATAAGGAGGTAGACTTTGGGTTTGAGTATGCGCACCAGGCACTAATCCTAGATCGAAGGCACCATATAGGATGGCACCGTCAGAGTTGAAAGAGCTAAAGGAACAACTCCAAGAAATTTTTTATAAGGGATTTATCTACCCTAGTTCATCATTGTGGGGAGCACTAGTGTTGTTCGTAAAGAAGAAGGACAGGTCGATGAGGATGTGCATCAACTACCGCGAGCTGAACAAGGTGACGATCAAGAACAAGTCTCCTCTGCCAAGGATTGAAGACTTGTTGGATCAGCTACAAGGGGTGCTCTTGTTTTCTAAGATTGATTTGCACTCAGGCTATCACCAAGTGAGGGTGAAGGAAGAGGACATTCCTAAGACATCCTTCAGAACTCGATATGGACATTATGAGTTTTTAGTTATGTCTTTCGGACTAACTACCATGACAGCTATCTTCATGGACACGATGAACAGAGTCTTTCATGATATCTAGATTAGTTCACCGTGGTCTTCATTGATGATATCTCGATCTACTCAAAGACGTCGGAGGAGCACGAAGCATCTACGGAAGGCACTAGAGAGGCTTCGAAGGGAGCAGCTCTATGCTAATTTTGAGAAGTGCGAGTTTTGGTTGGACAGCGTCTCTTTCCTTGGAGATGTGATTTCCAGAGAAGGTGTAGTAGTTAACCCGGAGAAGGTCAAGGCAATGGTGGAGTGGACTAGGCCAACCAGCATATTCGAGATCCGTAGTTTCTTAGGACTCGCTAGTTATTATCGACGCTTCATTGAGGGTTTCTCTAAGCTATCAGGACCACTCACTGCTTGGAAGAGGAAGAACGCTCACTATGTTTGGATGGACGAGTGTGAGAAGAGTTTTCAAGAGCTGAAGAGGCGCTTGATAACTGCTCCCGTATTGGCATTACCAACAGGATCTGGTAATTTCGTAGTATATAGCGACGCCTCTAAGAAGGGATTAGGGTGCGTGCTTATGCAGAATGGCAATGTTATTATCTACGCTTCAATTCCAACTAAAGACCTACAAGCATAGTAACCTTACACACGACTTGGAGATCTAGAGGCACTACCTGTATGGCAAGAAATGCGAGATCAACACGGACCACAAGAGCTTGAAATACTTCTTTACTCAGAAACAGCTCAACATAAGACAAAGAAGGTGGTTAGAGCTGATCAAGAATTATGATTGTGAGATCAATTATCATCCTGGCAAGGCTAATGTTGTAGCAGACGCGTTGAGTAGGAAATCAACGGTGAGCTTGCCGCTCTTGGAATTTCCCAACCTCAGTTGATCGAGGAATTCGCAAGGATGGGACTAGAAAGCAAGGGACCTACGTTCGAGCGCACTTCTAGAGAGGTCTAGACGAGCGAGTGTAGCCTTGTGCTCATGCTCACACAAGGAGACTCGATCGCGGATGTGCGATCGAGTGCACACGGGTTACGATCGATCGCACCCGTGTGCTGGAGAACAGTTAGCTGCGGCCAAAATTCCCTTTCCTTCCATATTAGGGTATTCTAAGTGCCACTTGTAATAGGACTAAACCCTATGAATTTTCTAGGTTTACTAGGGGTTCTAGGAACCGAGAGTAGACACCCATGCCCTAGGCCTCATGTGTTTGTCGATTTTCACAAATTTATTAAAGAACTTAGTAGACACCCATACTAAATCCTTTAAGAAAGAATGGAATTAGAGTAGACACTCATGCCTAATTCGTTGCTTAGGGAAATCAATAGGTTAAGGAGTAGACACCCATACCCTTAAGTTGCCAAACATTAAATATACCGGTATGATTAGCTCATTGGCATATTGTTATCTTAATTAGTCTGATTAGTAGTGGATATCAAAACCCTAATCCTTTTTAGTTTTAGTTTTTCTTCATTTTTAATTCAATCGTGACAATTGAATTTTTTCTGTTAATTAAATAGGAAATTACTTCAAAACATAATTTACCAATCCTCGTGGGAATGATTTCGTATTTGCCTGTTATACTATCGTTTGATCTTGTACACTTGCGAGTAAAACATACCAAGTATTTGCCTATGAATTTAGGTGGGTATTTGGCATAACAATCATCTTCATAATAAAATAAAAGGAAAAGAATAAACCCGAAAAATGCTTCCTTAAAGAACCGTCAATCCTTCTCCTAGAGCTTCCTTTGAAATTGTCTGTCTTTTTTCTAGAGGCCTAGAAGTCTATTTATAGGTTTAGAAAAACCCTAGAAGTCCTAGAAACCCTAGTAAACTCGTAAGTTTAAGTCCTACTTCAACTAGGACTAGGAAAACCTAGTTTGGGAAGGAAAAGGAGTGTTGCCGCATGTCTTTTTTTTTCTCCAGCGCACGAGTGCACTCGATTGCAGTGTTGGTGCGCTCGATCGCACACTTGCGAGCGATCTCTGGTGTTAGGCGCTCGATCAGATCGATCGATGCTTCTTCTTGTGTGTGCGAGAGCACACTACACTCGCTCCTTGGTTGGGGTGCTCGAGCGCACTACACCTGAATGCTTGTGCTTGAACCAAAACTTCTAGCTGTTTCCCAATTGCTCTTTAAGCCCGAAACTTCTAGAAATGCTTCATTTTCTTCCATGACCTATAAAAAAACACAAAAAACACAAAAAGGAAATAAAATAGCACAAACTAACAAAACTAAGATTAACATATATAAATTAAGGGGCTAAAATATGAATATTTTAGCACTTATCACACTATGGAATTGGTCCTTCAACCACTCTCAGTTGTAAACAAGCCAAGTTGAACATTGCTGAAATATGACATCAACGTTTGGGACATTTGAATTTCAAGGATCTCTTTAGGGCATCCAAGAATGAGTTGATCAGTGATCTGCCCAAGCTAGGCAAGCTTAAGAGGTATGTAGACCCTGTTAGTTGGGAAAACAAATCAAATCCTAACACAGAGCAACAAAGTCCATTCACATCAAATATTCTCTGGAGTTGCTTCACATGGATCTGATGGGCCCCATGAGAAGTAAGAGTATGGGAGGGAAGAAATATATCAAGTTGATTGTGGATGACTATTCTAGATTTACTTGGGTGATATTACTGAAGGACAAGTTTGGAGCATGTGATCAAGCCAAAATTTTGTTCAGAAGGATCCAAAATGAAAAGGGATGTGCCATTCAATGGATAAGAAGTGACCATGGAAGGGAACTTGAGAACTCATGTTTTGAAAAGCTCTGTGAAGAGACAGGCATAAAACATGAATTCTCCTCACCCATCACTCCTCAGTAGAATGGATTTGTTGGAAGGAAGAATAGAGTCGTCTAAGATATGGCTCGAGCTATGTTACACGGGAAGAACCTTGCTCCCTATTCTGGGGAGAGGCTATCGATACCGCCTGTCACATTATTAATAGAGTTTATCGAAGGTCCAGCCCTAAAAAGACACAGTATGAGATTTGGAAGGGGAAGAAGCCAACAATGAAATATTTCCAAAGTAAATGCTTCATATTTCATGATAGGGAAAATCTTGGTAAATTTGACACCAAGAGTGATGAAGGAATCTTTCTCGGATATTCTCATTCGAGTAGAGTATATTGGGTTTACAACAGTCAAACAGACACTGTCATGGAATCTATAAATGTTGTGATTCATAATGAATCCTCTAATGTCAAGATTCAACCACTTGAAAGTGAAGTGAAGCCTATGGAAGTTGAAGAACCAGCTGTGGAGGAATTAGAAGAACTAGTGGAATTTGGTTCTCCAGAGGCAAATGATGAGCCCAATAGTCTTAAAGTTTTGTATAAAGATACTCCTTCACGTCTAATCTTGAATCATCCTAAGTAAAATATTTTAGGAAAAATTGGAGAAGGAAAGATGCTTCGGAACAGGGTCTTAAATCCAATTTCTCACATGTTTTATATGTCTCAACCCAAACCAAAGAAGGTTGAAGAAGCACAACAAGATGAAAGTTGGATTGAAGCTATGCACGAGCAGTTGAATCAATATACCAGAAACGATGTTTGGACCTTGGTACCCAGACCTAATGACCAGAATGTCATAGGTACAAAATGGATCTTCAAGAACAAGTCTGATGAACATGGCATTGTGACACGAAATAAGGCTAGATTGGTTGCTCAGGGTTATACTCAAATTGAAGGGATAGACTTCGATGAGACATTTGCTCTAGTTGCCAGACTTGAGTCTATTCGGACTCTTCTTGGAATAGTGTGCAATTTTTGTTTTAAATTGTATCAAATGGATGTTAAAAATGTCTTTCTAAATGGAATTCTACAAGAAGAAGTCTATGTGGAACAGCCTAAAGGGTTCAAGGATCCTCATCACACTGATCATGTGTACAAGTTGAAGAAAGCCTTGTACGGGTTGAAACAGGAGCCTAAGGCATGGTACGAGAGACTCATAGCTTATCTTGTCTCACATGGGTTTACTTACGGAACAGCTAACTCCACTCATTTCATTCGAAAGAAAGGAAAAGATATGTTGATTGCTCATATATATGTGGACGACATAGTGTTTGGATCTACAGTTGACTCTCATTCTCACTCTTTTGCTGAGGAAATCAAGAAAATGTTTGAAATGAGCAAGATTGGAGAGCTGTCATATTTCCTTGGTTTACAGGTTCAACAATCCGATATGGGAATGTTTGTTTCTCGAACCAAATATGCCAAGGAGCTTGTGAAAAAATTTGGTCTTGATGGAAAGAGTCACGTTCGGACTCCAATGAGCATTAGTGTAAAACTTTCAGTAGATCTTGCCAAAAAAAGTGTTGATCATACACTCTACAAAAGTATGATTGGAAGTCTTCTGTATCTCACTGCTAGCAAGCTTGACATCTCTTTCAGTGTTGGTGTGTGTGCTCGCTTTCAGCAAATCCCAAGGAATCTCATTTAACAACTGTTAAATGCATCATCAAATATGTGAATGGTACTGTAAATCATGGAATTTGGTATTCCAGGAATACTAATCTAAGAACATTCTCAGTAGCTTCCTCGCCATTTTCCCTACATTTAAGGATCCAAACTACTTTTTACTTCCCTATGTCAAAATACACCTTAATAGCTTCCCTTAACCATTCTCTATATCATTAAAATATATATTTTTAATTATACTATATATATGAGAGGAGAGATGAGAGAGAATTGTGAGACATGAAAGAAGAGAGGAGAGAGTAGAGAAGAGAGATAATCTTTTTTTATTATTATTTTAATAATCATAAGGATTGCAATAGTGGAACCCAAAACATTGGGTTCCATTGTAGCAATCCTAATGTTTAGGGTTCATTTAGGGAGTTTGCTGTGGCATGTTTTTTGGGATTTTTTGGACATATTCCCTAAACTTAGGGAACAGACTCCCTTATAGGGAGTCTGCTGGAAATGCTCTAAACTTGGCAGGATATTTTGATGCTGACTGGGCAGGATGTGCTGATGACAGAAAGAGTACCTCAGGTGGATGCTTCTATGTGGGAACCAATCTAGTGGCTTGGTTGAGCAAGAAACAGAACTCTATATCTCTCTCCATTGCATAAGCTAAATACATTGCTGCTGGAAATTGCTGCACACAACTCCTATGGATGAAGAAGCTTCTGATAGATTATGGGCTTGATTAAGAGAAAATGGTGGTGTTTTGTGACAATCATAGTGCTATTAATATTTCAAAGAATCCAGTTCAACACTCTCGTCTAAAACACATTGACATCAGGTATCATTTCATTCGTGATTTGGTTGAAACTAATGTTATTACTCTTGATCATGTCGCTACAGAACGTCAATTGGCAGATTTGTTCACTAAACCTCTAGATGTGTCTCGTTTTGAATTTCTGGGCTTTGCAATTGGTGTTTGCGAACTGCCTGAGAAAGCTTGAATGAGATCCAAGGAAGGTCTTTGGTAAATGGTGTACATATTTTTTTTGCAGTTTGCTTATCATCTTGTTGTTTATTGGGATTCTCTATTGTTGCCTTTGTCTAAAATGGGAAACTTGTTGTATTCTTGTTTAAATGTATTCTCCATGCTCACAAGGTAGAATCTTTGATTGGAGTGTAAGGACAGAAGAAGTCGTATTTCCTTGTCTGATGTAACCAGAGTGGCTCATCTCTTGTTTTCTTTACTCTAACCTGGTTCTGAGAGCAAGTTTACCTTGACTCGATTCTTTTTAAAGCATGTTTAGTGTAACCTCTTATGTCTAAGAATGAGAATGTGGGACTTGTTTTATGGACTCTATTTAACCTTCAAATATACTTTTGTGTGGGACTTGTCTAACAAATATACATTGTGAGAGAATGTGGGACTTGTCTAACAAATTTACCCCACAAGTTTCACTTGTTTGTAAAAGTGTTCATGGCATCACCTCTCTCAATGACAAGTTTGTTTTTGATCAAAGATCAATGCTCATAATGAGTCCTAATGATGACATGCTTTCTTATCCTTATAGAAAAAGCCGGTGTCTTTGCATTATGGAAAAAGGTGAAACACTCAATGGATTGTGATTTCTTAATAACTCTTGGACAATTGAAAAGGTATGGGTGTGTGACCTTCTATTGACTAATAAGGGTTTGACTTTTTTGAAAACCAACTTTTCTTTGAAGATATATCTTTGTCCTGAGATTTTTTTCATTGTCCTATTTCTAAGAACCTCGTTTTTTTTTGTTAGATTGAACATGTATTATCTTCATATGCTGGTTCAGGTGAACTTGCTTTAACTATGGAAACGAGTGGGCTTCAAGTCAGAATCACCTCTGTGTTGTTCAGACAATGTTATGTTGTCTCTCCTTGCATCTTCTCTACGGTTGTGGCTTGTGATTTTCTTGTGAGAATATGTTTATTCTTGAATATGCCTTGTTAGATATCCCTTTGTCCCTTATGAAAAAAAAGGAGAGTTGTTATGAAAGGGTTTTATTGTGGTGGGTTGCTTTGTCTTGCTCTTGAGTTTCTTGTAGATATCTTCTTCCGCAGTAATGTTGTTTTATATAAGATGCAGTAATGTTTCTTGTGTGACATGTTTCAGATTATGCTTTCTTACTCCTTGTTCTTGAGTATGGCTTGAGAGAATTCTTTTTGGGTGAAGTCCCTTGCTCTCATTGTGAAATAGTGCTACAATGGTCATTGGTGAACTATGGCTGGTTGCTTTGTCTTGCTCTTGAGTTTCTTGTAGATATCTTCTTCCATGTTTTGAATAAGATGCAGTAATGTTGTTTTGAATAAGATGCAGTAATGTTTCTTGTGTGACATGTTTCAGATTATGCTTTTTTAACTCCTTGTTCTTGAGTATGGCTTGAGAGAATTCTTTTCTTACTCTTTGTGAAATAGTGCTACAATGGTCATTGGTGAAGTGTTCCATGACCTAGCATTTTGGTTTGGTGAGTTCGCTTTGGTTGTCCTTATGGTTTGTTGGTTTTTGTGGCTTTGTTCCTTGTAAGAGTTTTAAACCTTTGTTTTAGGATTTTGTCATTGAATGGCCAAAGGGGGAGATTGTTAGGTTGTAGATTGGCCTAATTCAATGACTGTTCTTGGAATGCCTATGTGTTTAAAACTTTGAGTGTTTGTGTGTAAAAACTTAAGGGTTGTTTGAGGGGTAGTCTGTGTTGCTTTTAGGGTCTTCAAAGGAGTTCCCTGATTTTCCATCAAAACCCCAGTCAGACCGGGATATGTAATGGGACTGAGTGAAGAGCTTTCTAGTCTCCCGTCAGGAGTGCTGTCAAAATGGGACATGCAATGGGACTAAAGATGGACTTCCTAGGTTTTGTCAGAAACTAGGTCAAGACAAGGATGAGATGTGAGCAAAAGTTGAACTCCCTAATTTCCCATCAGGAAGCTTGTTAGAACGGGACAAGTGACAAGAGCAAAATATAAACCTCCGTTTTCTCGTCAGGAAGCTCGTCAGAACGGGAAAAGTGACGAGAGCAAAATTGAAGCCTCTGTTTTCTCGTCAGGAATCCAGTCAGGACGGGGCACGTAACGGGACCAAAGTTGGACTCCTTGATTTCCCATGAGCTGGTGCATTAAGACAGGACATGTGACGATGAGGAGACATTTGTTCTTCCCGTTATAATGGAACTGCTTTCTCGTTAAGACGTGAAATTCTCAAATCAACGAATTTGTTCTTTTCGTCATAACGGGAAAGTGTCCCATTAAGACGTGACAAAATGGATCTCCTATAAATAGTTTTTGTCACTGTTGTAATACCCCGAAAATAAATTAGGGTTAAGTACACTCTAATTAAGGTGCTAGGGATTGGTTCCCATTTGGTAAAGTGTAAGACCTTGGACTCTTTAAGAATTTACTATTGCACCAAACTTTCAATAGAGGTATCAATGCCTATAGTACTGAAGAATCAGCTTATAGATGGTAACCAATGAGTATGGGATCAATTACGATTTGAAGGTTAAGGAATAATTCCTAAATGACGAGAAAGCATTGGGAAAAACATCTTAAGAGGGAATCTTGGATTTTTTAATCCCAAGAATGCACTCAAAAATATTGTGATGCATACCATAACGTTCGTCTCAAAAAGAGCTTTCCGAAATGGGGTCACATGCGCAATTCTGAGACCCATAGCAAAAGTTATGCCCGTTTTAGCACTGCTGATGAGTCGACTGTAGAGCCAAGCGCACGTTTTGGCCAAGCACTCGCTAACCAACAGTACAGACACGCTTCTCAAAGCATAAAAAAGGTACAGACAAGCATAAGTCTAACAGTACACCGAGCACTTGGTCGGGGACCACTCGAGCGCTCGTTGACCACTTGTTGGACTCTGGATAAGGACCAAACGCCTGACAAAAGCTGTGACCCATACCCGAGCTCTCGACCCTATGTACCGAGGCTCGTTCCCTTTAAGAACTTTTCCTACGATACCTCAAAAACATTTTTTGGCCCATTGTGAATAATACATGAGCGCTTGATCCTTTCCTGATACTTTCCATTTTGCCCTCAACCTCTTCCCTATAAATTCCCCCCACCCTATTCGAGTTTTCTCATCTCTGGAGCTTGGGGAAACTCTGCTAAATTAGTTTTGTGAGTGTGGTGAGATTTTGTGTGCTTTTGGTGGAGAAGGAGGAGTCTTCTTGAAGGACTTGCTTGTGAGGTAATCTCTACCTTTTCCATTGAGTTTTTTTTAAGTTACTTCCTGTTTTAGTGGCTTAATGCTAATACCTAGGAGTTGTAGGCTTTGATCTTTTTTATTCATTCTTTTTCCATTAGGCTTAATCTTGTTATTGGGAGACCCTGTTTTGCTTAGAATAGTGTTAGAAAACCGTTCTATAGCATAAGAGACCATTGGAAGGCTCAGGAGCATGTTGGACCAAATGAGGTTCCACCTGAACCTCTCTGGTCGAACACTCACCCTAAGAGCGGAACGCTCGCCCAGAGACATTCCAAGGAAAGCCATCTTGGCCCGATGCTCCACGACCCCTATTTTATGTTCTAGGTTCATTTTAGCTTGGGTTTAGAACTAATGATAAGTCTTTTCTCAGTATTCGAGATTATGGAGTCTCAAAAGGATTTTATGGAGGTGCCTTACAACCCGGGTGAGTACAAACTCACATGGATGCTTGTTGTTACTTTTCCCGCAATGCACACGATTATTTTATATATATGAAACATGCATATTTACAACTCTCATGAAATACATTTAAGAACTACTATGAACTCTCTTTTGTGAAAACGTATGCTGCTTAACAAGATAATGGAACAATGAGACTTTTAAAAAATGCACGTAAAATACAAATAAAATTAATTGCATTGTATGACATGGCACACTAGTATATGTAGGATAATGGCCATGGGCTTACTATATATGTTAACTTTATGGTTAAATCTTTGTGTGTGTGTGTGTTGGATCCAATGGTTTTCATAACCAGCGCAGCCATTCCCTAATGGTTGGTCACTGCAGGACGTATATCATTAGTAGTGTGGGCCACCCGAGGTCAGACTCAGTCATGTCACTAGTGTTATGGATGGCAGCGTATAATATTCGGGGCACCGGTATTGTATCAAAGGTCTCTCAGGACAATACTAACCCTGCTGAGAAAGGGTAATATCTCAAGTAAACCATATTGTTGAACTATGACATGATTCTCATATTACAGCATATATTATATCTATATTGCATACATAATAAACTGTCAACTCATAATGCTACATGTGCTTTATAAACAATTGAGTTCACCTTTTAATGATAGGTACATCATGTGTGTTTATGTCAGTAAGTCGTCGAACTTACCCTTGTATTATTTCCCCTTTTTCTCCATACGCACAACTATGCTATTATAAATAGTTTGGCAGAAGAAGGATACCACGAAGCATCTGGTTATTGTGGAGGATTTGATCCGGGAGATGCTTGAGGACTTATTGCAAGCTTAGGCGGGTACTAATGGTAACTGGTACTTTTTAGTTATGCTATAGACTTAAGAACTTTAATGCATGCTTCCATATTAAGGTATAACATAAATCCCTTGTAATGATGATATTTGTAGTATTTCAGTTGTTGTGATGAAACTTGATAGATGCTCTGGTTGTAATGATTAATGTTTATAGAATTTTGATATTTCCTCTACTTAGTACCCCCTCTTTTCGAGGATTATAGATCCCTGAGTCTTGTTCTTCACGAAATAAGGCTAGGAGACAAACCATGGAATTAGTTACCAGCTAATTAATTTGAGGGGCATTGCAACTATTCACTGTTGACTATGCAAATTTATTTTGTTGAGCTCTCTCTTCACTAAAGTCTCTTTTTCTCCACTAGCATTGGGTTCTGGTGGTATCGATATTCAAGAGGGGACGTGATATAGCTTGAAGCTACCTTTTCTCCTGTTTGGCGTCTTAGCCTTTGGCGTGTTGACTTGCTCAATTGATGATGTTAAAGATGGTGTCTTTGATTGGTGTTTGTTGAAGAAAGTATACCTAAGGGTCGGTGATAAGCGTCGAATGAAGCACATTCAAACCCCTTAACTTGCATATGTTAATTCCTTAGCGTTGTTGATTTTGTTTTGTTTTTGTGTTTCAAGGTTTTATATGAATGATGGAAGAAATACCATTTAGTTTAGGCTTAAAACGTACTTTGAGAAGCATTAGCAGCAAATTTGGATCAAGCAATGATTCGCACCTGACGAGTCCTACTAAAAAAGCCATATATAGAGTTTTAGAAGTGTGATTGGAGAAAGCTTTGAGGCTTGGAAAGCTAACTCAAAGATCTACAAAGTCATGTTTCACAGGAGTTGGCTAATGTCAATGTTTACTAGGTCAAAAGAGCCTCCGTTCGAAATTCATCCGAACGGTTAAGTTCCCGTCAAAACAGGATAGGTCTCTGTCCGAACGGAGGTGCGCTCAAGCGCAATCGAGAGCACCAGAAGTGGGCTCGAGTGCACTCGGGTTTTCAAGGCACGCATGGACTCCAAATCGACATAGTAAAGGGTTTTCCATCTCCTACTTGGACTAGGAGACTGACCTAAGATTTTCCTAGGGTTTCTAGTGTAGTGCCCCATCTTTTAAAACCCTCATTTAAAGATATTACTTTGAACGTAAAGATTTTTTTTAATATTCGTATTAGGTAAGAATAGTTATTCTTGATGAATATATAAGTTTATATGAATATTTTAAGTATGAATATTGATTTGAGATTAATATATCATAAATCTTGATTTTTATGAGAGATTACTTTCAGATGATTTTATTGGGTGATTTAAGAGGTATGATGATTTTAATTAGGCTAACAGAATGTTATAGTATCAATTTAGATGAGGATTTTTACAATGGAGGATTTATTAGTAGAGAGAATTAGATGGATTATTTTAAGTGTGATGGATCCGTTTTGGGAAAAGTTGCACTCAAACCATTTCCAATTTTTCTCCTTTTTCCCATTTTTTTAAGATTTGCCGACACATTCTTCCCCTTCCTTTTATTCTTGTTTTTATTATTTGATTTTATCGTTAATTCCTTCAATCACGCAATTTTCTCCTTTACCATTTTTCTTTTCTTTTCTTTTTACTCTTCCGTTTTTACCCCTTGCCCTATCACTTCTCACTTTTAACTTCTTTTTCTCAATTTTCCTCATAGCCGCCCATCCCCCTTTTCCCTCTTCTTTCTCCTTCTTTTCCTACCTTGCTTTTCTTTCTCTTGAATAAACAAAGAGTGGAACGGAGAAATTGAGGAGAGGGAGAGAGAGAGAGAGAGACAGCGATCAACGCAGAGATTTAGAACGAGTTGTGAGAGAGAGAGAGAAGGGCGGAGAGTGAGAGATTGAGAGGGATTCTGAGAGAGAGACAACAAAGGACGACAAGAGAGGGCATTGTTGTGCAAATTTTAATACTCGCAAGTGTACGAATCATTTGCAATATAATGGATTGCAAGTGCAAGGTCAAACCCACAGAGAATAGTATTTTTGAAAAAGCAATTCAAATTTAAACTAATTAAATCCTAACCTAGTTCCAAAAAAGTTTTGAATTTTTATTTTTTCAAATTAAAAGACAAACATAAACTAACTAAAATAAACTAAGAGATAAAATACTAAGGTTTGGGAATTCACACTCACCGAATCATAACAACATACTTCCATGTTTATCAATATTAATCTGAAATTCTCACAATTAGAATCTTAGATATGTTTTACTATGCTTTAACAGTTAATCAAAACCATCCCATGTATCCATTCATTGCACAAATCACAAGAGGAATCCAATATCAATTAAATCATCAGATGTATCCGTAAATCACAAAAGATGTCCAATCTTAATTGAAACACCAAATGTATCCCTAGAACAAATCACAAGAGATATCTAATTATTTAGGCAAATAAAATCAAGCAATAAATTATGTGAAATTATCTTCAATCATCAAGTGTATTCCTGAATCACAAAAGATATCCAAGAATCACTCCACAGATTGAAAAGTAGTAAAACAATTGAAATATTAAACCCAATAAAATCAGATAAATAAAGACTTACATGAAAGTATTGATGTTCTTCATCGGTGAGACTTTATCCCCAACCTTAGTTGGGAATTTAGCTCCACATAAAAATAAAACCTAAATCTAAAGAAAACCTAAACTAAAAAGAGAAAAACTATAGAAATTTGTTCTCTGGAATTCTATTTATTTTCTTAAATGCAAAGAAGTTTATTTATAGGCTTAGGGAAGTCCTAAATGCCTTATTATACCTAGATAATTCGGAGGTCTGTCTCTCAATCAAAATAGAAGTTTGAAATCGGAATCCGGATTTGTGATCTTTTATTGCGGGGCAATTTTGGCATAGTAACCGTCCGAATTAGGAAAATCCTATTTCACAATGAATTGTAGTATTTTGAGTTCGCTTTCCAATGCCCATTGAATCACTTCAATCCAATATTTGAGCAAAAAGGTATGGTCAAAATATTGAGACGTGTACAAAATCTAAATTTGAATCCGATCTAAAATCTTATCCAATCTGATCTTTAATCGGATTTAACCTTTTTCTTGGATTTGGTTGAACTTAACCACATGATCTAGGTCTTCTCAAAGTATGCTTTCTTCCAAACTTCGCATTTTTCTGTTTAAAGTTGTAGTTTTTCTTTATTGACCTACAAAACATTAAAAACACAAAACTAACACAAAATATTAAATAACGACACAGCGAAAGGATTAACTAATGTAAATAAAGGGGTCCAAGTATGCAATATTTGGCACTTATCAGGCATTGATTGAGAAGGCGAGAGAGAGAGAGAGAGATCAAGGGAGAATAAAAGAAGAAGAGTCAGAGAACGAGATGATTGAGAGAGAGACCGAAACAGACTGAGATAGAGAGCATAAGTAGAGAGAATCAGAAGGGAAACTAGTATTTTGGGGTAGTTTGGCTTTATGGGCTGATTGGGTTCTTAATGAAACATTCTGATTTAATTCATGTAGCTTGTGGGTGGGTTGGTTGGTTGAGTGTGTGTGGGTTTGCTGGGTAACTGATTGGGTCTTGAGGTTTCAAGTATGGGAGTTCTTGAAGGTTTCATGTGTACCCTAGTGTTCTCTGTCATGGCTATTTATGAGTGTAAAATCTGGGCAATTCTAGTGTCTTGGTGGATGGAACTCTTGAAGTGATTTTGGTAGTTTTGATTTTGGAGTTGGATTTTTTTTTGGGTAGTTCTGGTTTATTATGGCTGAATGAGTCTTTAGGTGCTGCCATGACCGAAATGGGAGGCTTTAGAGCTTCTAAATGTTGATGAGTTTTCTGATGGATTTAGTGGGTGTTTAACGATGAAGCTGGTGACATTGATGATAAGTGCTAAAATATTCATATTTTTAACCCTTAACTTACATGTTTTAATCCTTTGGTTTCGGTTAATTACGTCATTTTAATTCATTTTTGTGTTTTTCATACTTTTGTAGGCTTTTGGAAGAAAATGAAGTAAATCTAGACGATTTGGGCTCAAAAGAGAGAAGATGGAAAATTGGAGCTCTCTGACACTGCGATCGATCACAGGGTACCTGCGATCGAGTGTAGTACCCGAGAAGACAAAGCACAATCCAAGCCAGGAGCGATCGAGCGCATGCCAGAAGAGGATCGATCGCAGACCTACAATCGAGCGCATACGGGCTGCGATCGATCTCACCCGTGCGCAGGAGACACATCAAGTGGCGGCCAAAATGTCATCTTTCCATATTAAGGTTTTCCAACTCCCAATTGTAATAGGTTTTGAAACCCTACAAAATTCCTAGGTTTATTACTTTGTCAGGGAAGAAGAGGAGCTCTTGAAGTTCAAGTCTCCGGTTTATTCCTTTCTTTTCTCTTTTTTTCTTTTATGAAGATGTTTAACATCAATTTTATGAGTAGCTAATTTAATTAGTAGGGCTAGATTGAAGCCCTAGTTATGTTTAGCTAATATTTCAATATTGGCGCCCTTGTGATGATCTTTTTGTGCTATTTAACTTGATTAGTGCCTACTTGCATGAATTCCTCATATGTGTGCGCCTGATCAACATATGCATGTGGTATGGACTAGTTAGTTAAATCAATTTGGATGGCCGAGTCCTGGGTTTAACATAAGTAACAAAAGAATCCACACTGTGATTCCTAGGTTAATCAACATGGGGAACCGGGAGTATATGCCATGCCCTAGGCCTTATGTGTTTGTTGATTTCCATAGAGTATATGCTTTTCTAAGGAACAACTTAGTATAGATCATGCTAAATACCATAGAAAAGAAAAGAGTTAGAGTATATGCCATGCCTAACTCATTGCTTAGGAAAATCTATAGCCTTAGGAGTATACGCCATGCCCTTAGGTTGACTAACATTAGATATGCATAACATGATCAAAGCATTGGCATATTGTTGTACTAGCTAAATATAATTAGTGGTGGATATCAAAGCCTTACCTTTTATTATCATCACTTAACCAATCAATCTTTGTTTTACTTAAGGAATTGATTTTTAAACATAAATTCAGCAATCCTCGTGGGAATGATCCTGTACTTGCACCATATACTACTATGTTGACCTTGTGCACTTGCAGGTAAAACCTACAATTATTTACCTATTAATTTAGGTAGATATTTTACACATCAAGTTTTTGGCGCCGTTGCCAGGGATTGCGGCGAATTTTGTTTAAAATTATATTCCTTTAGTTGTGTTATTTTAATTTTCAATTTTGAATTTAGTTGTTAGCAAAAATCAAAAAGAATTTTTCGTTTTCCCTAACTTTCTGTTTTCTGTTTTAGGTTGCGGATTGGCATTTTGTGATTGCGATCAATCATTAGCCAAGTGCGATCGAGCACACTGCGATCGAACACACCAACCTGCAATCGAGCGCAGTTCCAGGGAGCATCCGGACCAGCCGTACTGAAGCTGGCTAACTGAAGAAGTAATTCAGTTGATGCAAGGTCGTCGATCTCAAGCCTTAACCGTTATTCCACTCGATCCTGAAATTAAGAGGACAATTTGACAATGACCTAGAGACAAAGAGGAAGAAGAAGAAATTGAGATGGAAGATTTGTAAGAGAATCCAATTGGGCCAAGACCATTATAGGCAAATCCACCACAGGTGAGGAGACCAATGAAGCAGCATACGTTCCAGTAAACCTCCATCAACCCTCATGCATAGCATATCAACTGGAGGTGGATGGCAGCTATTATATCTCTCCTCAAATCCTTAATGCATTGACTCACTTCAAAGGCACAGCTACTGAGGATCCCAACTTGCATCTTAAGGAATTCGTTGATTTATGCAAGTTGCAGCATGTCCAAGGCCTAACTCCAGATAGACTCAGGTTAGTCCTCTTTCCTTTTTCCTTGAAAGATAATGCTAAACTGTGGTACAATTCCTTCCTTGCAGATTCCATCCATACTTGGGAAGAATTAACCACCAAGTTTCTGAAGAGGTTTTTCCCAGCCCAGAAGACAAAACAACTTAAAAGAGAACTTCAAATGTTCCAACAGCGAGATGGAGATTTGTTCTTTGAGGCCTGGGATCACTTCAATTCCTTGCTTCTAAAGTGCCCACATCACAACATCCCTCAAGATGAGCAGGTACAAATTTTCTATGAAGGATTGGATGATACTAACAAAAGGATGGTCGATTCAGCTTGTGGAGGAACACTTATGGAGAAGAGTAGTGAGGAAGCTGTAGAACTTTTTGAGACATTAAGTGAGCATTCACAGCAATTCTGTTCAAGAGGAAGGAGAGGAATCAAAAGCAAGGGCATGTATGAAGTAAACCTTAGTGGAGGATCAACCAATCAATTGGCTGCCGTAGAAAAGAAGTGGGACATGATGGTCAAGGCCATGACTGTTCAGAAAATCTCACCTCTGCAACAGGACACACCAATCCAAGTATGTGCTATTTGTTCCCATTTACATCACACTACTGAGATGTGTCCTTTTGCAGCGCAAGAAGATGTGAATTTTGTGGGACAAAACAATTATCCCCACAAGAACAACCCATACTCCAATACTTACAATCCAGGATGGTGCAACCATCCAAATTTCTCTTGGAGCAATAATCAAGGACAGCAAAAAGGGCCCCAAGAAGCAAGCCAACCAACTCAAGAGTCAAAGATGAACCAACTGGAGAATATGATACACAACCTGGTGACTTCACAACGGCAATTCATGGCTGATCAAAAACAGTTCAATACAAAGACTAATCAAGACCTACAAAGACTGGAAGTGCAAATTGGTCAGATGGCAAAGGAGCTGAGTGAGACGAAGCAGGGAGAATTTCCAGCTCAAACAATACCTAACCCAGGAGTCACAATTCTAAGAGGTCCTGTGTTGTGCAAAAATCTACCTAAATTAATAGGTAAATAATTATACGTTTTACCTGCAAGTGCACAAGGTCAACATGGTAGTATAGGGTGCAAGTACAGGATCATTCCCACGAGGATTGCTGAATTTATGTTTAAAAATAAATTCCTTAAGCAAAAGCAAAATAAAGATTGATTGTTGATGTGATGATAACAAAGGGTAGGGCTTTGATATCCACCACTAATTATATTAAACTAGTATTTCAATATGCCAATGCTTTGATCAAGTTATGCATATTTAATGTTTGCCAACCTAAGGGTTAAACTCTAACTCCTTAAGCTATTGATTTCCCTAAACAATGAGTTAGGCATGGGTACATACTCTAACTCTTTTCTTTCCTAAAGGATTTAGCATGGTACATACTCTAACTCTTTTCTTTCCTAAAGGATTTAGCATGGTACATACTAAGTTGTTCTTTAGAAAAGCATATGTTCTATGGAAATCGACAAACACACAGGGCCTAGCTCATGTCTACTCCCGGTTCCCCATGTTGATTAACCCAAGAATCGCGGTGTGGATTCTTTTGTCACTTATGTTAAACCCAGGACTCAGCCATCCAAATTGATCTAACTAACAAGTCCATACCACATGCACATGTTGATCAGGCATACACATATGAGGAATTCATGCAAGCAGGTATTAATCAAGTTAAATAGCACAACATGATCATCACAACGTGCCAATATTGAAATATTAATTTAAAATAACTAGGGCTTCAATCTAGCCCTACTAAGTAAATTAGCTACACATAGAGTTGATGTTAAACATCTTCATAAAATAAAAGAAATAAAAGAAAGAATAAACCCGAGACTTGAACTTGAGAGCTCCTATTCTTCTCCCTTCTCCAAGCCTACCTATTCTAAAGGCTTAGGAATCTATTTATAGGCTTTAGAAGTCCTTGGAAAAGTGGTAAACCCTAGGGTTTTTGTAGGGTTTCAGTCCTATTACAATTTGGAGTTTGAAAAACCCTAATATGGAAATAGGGACATTGTAGCCGCCACTTGGAATGCCTCCTGCGCACGGGTGCGCTCGATCGCAGCCCGTGTGCGCTCAATCGCAGGTCTGCGATCGATTTTTCTTTTGCCTGCGCTCGATCGCTCCTGGCCTGGCTCATGTAGCATCTTCTCTGGTATTGCACTCGATCGCAGGTACCCTGCGATTGATCGCAATACCAGGGAGCTCCAATTTTCCCATATTCTCTTTTTGAGCCTAAATCACCCAGTTTTACTTCACTTTCTTCCAAAAGCCTATAAAAACATCAAAAACCCAAAAAGGAAGTAAAATTACCTAATTAACCAAAACCAAAGGATTAAAACATGTAAGATAAGGGCTGAAAATATGAATATTTTAGCGCTTATCATCCTGCTCCTACAAGGGCACTTGAGCAAAATTCTAAAGAGCTCAAGTGTAGCTCTTCACACTAGGAGCATTACAGTCACAAGTAGACGCGTTTGAGCGGTAACATTTTCCCTCTTGTTTTCTTCATATTACTTTCTTTACTTTACATATGTCTCAAATATCCTTTATGTTTCATTTTCATTATTGACTTTTATTATACTTTTCTTTTGTTTTGTTTTTAAACAAACAAAAAAAAAAGTTTTGACATTCTATTACTACGATCGATCGCAACAAGTATGCGATCGAGCATAGTAACTGAATGAGGGCCTTAACATTCTGTTAGTTCGATCGAACGCACCCTGGGTACAATCGAGCGCACCGTACCTACACACGCACACCTCTGGCCGAATGAGATCGAGCGCACTCGGACAGCAGGGGCACATGACCTATTTTAGGTCACTTTCCCCTAATCCCCCTCATAATCACTCAGCGCCATACAAGCCACCCAAGCACCTAACTCCGGCCACCTCCAATACTACCACACTACCACCATTTTCCACAACTTAAACCACCACAGCTGCACCACACCACATCTTGCACGGCCCCATTTGGCCCCACAGCCATCATCCTTACACACTTCTTCCCATCAACAACCCAACTCCGACGACCTCCATTTCCATTTTTCTTTTCAATTTTAGAACAGTGTGGGTGTTTATCCACCCACATTGTCGCTATGTGATGGTTTTTGTTGTTTTGCAGGGAGTTTTGGGCAATTGTTGCCGTGCCTTGGAAACCTTAGTCATCAAAAGTGCGCACCACCTGTTCGACAAAAGTCCCCAGTCAAGCTCAAAATGCCTAGAACCCGTGCTTCATCCTTCGGGGGGTCCGAGGCCCAAGCCGTTTCTCCCCCGCCAACTTTTGAGGAGCGGGAGTTGCTGTTTGAGACTACCTTCGCCATTCGCAAAGACTTTCAAAACCATGAGGCGACTCAATGGGCGGTCGCCAAATTTAAGCGAAGAGGACTTAAGAAGCTCTTCAAACCGGTCACCCCCACCACTTATTGGAAGTTGGTCATTGAATTTTATGCCAAGCTTTCCCATGACTGTGACACCTCGGCTGCTCTCTCCTCATGGGTGCAAGGCCAAGTTATTAAGGTGACTAGGGCTGACATTGCCGCCGCCCTTCAATGCAACGATGAGCATCCTCTAGAAGCTGCACGTCTTGCCGAACAACCGCCCCGATACTATGTGGCGAAAATCATTGAAGATATGTACCGAGGGCACTATGCAGACACCCACCATAATGCCGGCAGCCGGTCCAAGCTACCTCGAAGGCTGTGGTTTGTGGACTCCATTTTGCATCGCAATGCCTTCCTCTTGGGACACAAAACTCAAAGGCGTGATCAATTTCTACAGACCCTCTACGCCTTCCACAAGGATGCCTGGTACTCCATTCCCGACATCATTTGGAACCAAATCCATCAATTTTGGAATGTGGTGCACATTGGGGGAGTGGAGTCCACACACTCATGGGGGTTGCCTTTCCCATACTTGATCACATACATTCTCTGAAAAGAGGGCATCAAGGGCACTACAGTTAATGAACCGGTCACTACTACTCCAATATTTGGCATTCGCCAATGGAACAAGAGCTGCTCTCATATGCCTCTGGCACCTCCAGAAGCTAGTAAAGAGGCGGATGAGGCCGAGTCAATGGCAGAAGATGAACCCGCAACTGAGCCGGTAGCAACAGATGAGGAGGAGGCCTCGTTTGACTTTCGAGCCGCCCAATACTGCTCCCTTTGTGAACAAATGGCGGGCCTTCGGAGAGAGCTGGCTGGTCAAAGAAGGGAGGCTCGGTAAGATAAGGCACTAATGGATCAACGCTTAGCTACCTTGGAAGAATTGATGCAAACCATCCTAAGCCGTTTGCCACCACCATCTGGAGCATCTACTTCTGGATAGCACTGAGATGGGACCACTAGCTGGCTGAAGACGTAAAACTTAGCACTCATGGGAGGCACCCCAGAGTTTATCTTTTTCTTTTGTTTAATGAGTTTTCAGTTCAATTTTTATTTAGTTTTAGTTTTGTTTCTTTTTACTTGTTTGTGTGTTTTATTATTTTGCATGGACAAGTGTGCTTCAATTCAAGTTTGGGGGTGTGCTATGAGCCATGCTTTCCAAGACTATGTCGACCATCTCCCGGGGACATTCTTTCCTTTACTTAGACACATTGGGGACAATGTGTCATTTAAGTTTGGGGGTATGGGCACACATGTTCACACACACTTTGTCCCAATTTCATGTTATTTGTTTTGTGTGTTTGCATGTTTATTTGGAAGAAGAAAAAAAAAGTTTATGCATGTTCTTGTTTGCTCTAAAATTTTAAGTTGATCTAAAAAGAATTGTGATTTGAATTCATCAGTGAGCTTAAAATTTTGAACACATGATCTAATAAGTGAATCTGTTAGTTTGGTTACTTGTTGAGGATAGTTGAAAAATCACATATTTGATCTGATCATACAAGCACATTAGCACATAATTTGTGAAGAATGACATGAGGTCTAATATGTGTGTTTCTGCATCTTGGATGAAATTGGATGACTTATTAGATGATACTATGGCAAATATAGTGATGACAAGAAAAAAAAAAAAAAAAAAAAAATTTAATCATTGATGGCTTTTCACTGAGTAACTGGACCTCTTGTCTCAAAGCATTGAGTGTTCATGTCAAAAGGTGAAAAAATTGGATTTGGTCAATCTCATGGTTAGTTTGTTTTGTAGCCATTTTGACTCGAGTTAATAGGTCATTTGGGGTGTCTTTACACCTAATGCCCTAAAACCATCTGGTTTGGGAGTCATTGACATAACACTCGCTACAAGGGTCAAATAGAAAGCTCAAGGGAACCAACATTGCACAACCTGACAAAAAAAAAAAAAAAAAAAGAGAAGAAGAAAGAAAAAGAAATATGCCAGTGTGTCATTCTAATAGGAATTTCAGTGAATTCTGAGATAAGGAGACATTGCAGATTGGAAAGATTTGGAAGCCTCATAATTTTGTACTAATTCACTGTATACAAATTTAAAACTTGTGATGATTTAGCATGTCATTTGTAAGTAATTGCACTTTCAGATTCCAATTCATTGTGAATATGGAGTTCATATTTTAAAGTTTGCTTATGAATGAAAATCATAATCTTGAAGTGATGCTTTAATTTTTGAAATAACATGAACTATGCATGATGTTTGTGGGTAACATTTCTGGAAAACCCTCACGAGACTTCACTCGTCCACTAGGGAGTTCCTAGGGGTTTAAAAGGCTTGTTGCACATGCTAAATGCAATTGTACATCCCACGAAATATGGATTTATCTTTCGTTTTTCCATTCCTATTTTTAGTTTTGTATTGCTAAGGGACTAGCAATATGTAAGTTTGGGGGTGTGATAAATGCTAAAATATTCATATTTTTAGCCCTTAACTTACATGTTTTAATCCTTTGGTTTTGGTTAATCAGGTCATTTTAATTCATTTTTGTGTTTTTCGTACTTTTGTAGGCTTTTTGAAGAAAATGAAGTAAATCTAGACGATTTGGGCTCAAAAGAGAGAAGATGGAAAATTGGAGCTCTCTGACACTACGATCGATCACAGGGTACCTGCGATCGAGCGTAGTACCCGAGAAGACAAAGCACAATCCAGGCCAGGACCGATCGAGCACATGCCAGAAGAGGATCTGCGATCGAGCCCATACAGGCTGCGATCAATCGCACCCATGCGCAGGAGACACACAAAGTGGCAGCCAGAATGTCCCTCTTTCCATATTAGGGTTTTCCAACTCCCAATTGTAATAGGTTTTGAAACCCTACGAAATCCCTAGGTTTACTACTTTGTCAAGGACTTCTAAAGCCTATAAATAGACCCTTAAGCCTCTAGAATAGATAAACTTTCCAAGGAGAAGAATTGGAGCTCTTAAAGTTCAAGTTTTGGGTTTATTCTTTTCCTTTCTTTTATTTTATTTTATGAAGATGTTTAACATCAAACTTATGTGTAACTAATTTATTTAGTAGGGCTAGATTGAAGCCCTAGTTATGTTTAGTTGATATTCAATATTGGCGTCCTTGTGATGATCTTGTTGTAATATCTAAATTGATTAATTCCTGTTTGCATGAATTCCTCATATGTGTGTGCCTGATCAACATATGCATGTGGTATGGACTAATTAGTTAAATCAATTTGGATGGCCGAGTCCTGGGTTTAACATAAGTAACAAAAGAATCCACACCGCGATTCTTTGGTTAATCAACATGGGGAACCGGGAGTATATGCCATGCCCTACGCCTCATGTGTTTGTCGATTTCCATAGAGTATATGCTTTTCTAAGGAACAACTTAGTATAAATCATCCTAAATCCCGTAAAAAAGAAAAGAGTTAGAGTATACGCCATGCCTAACTCATTGCTTAGGGAAATCTATAACCTTAGGAGTATACACCATGCCCTTAGGTTGACAAACATTAGATATGCATAACATGATCAAAGCATTGGCATATTGTTGTATTAGCTAAATATAATTAGTGGTGGATATCCAAGCCCTACCTTTTATTATCATCACTTAACCAATCAATCTTTGTTTTACTTTAGGAATTGATTTTTAAACATAAATTCAGCAATCCTCGTGGGAATGATCCTGTACTTGCACCATATACTACTATATTGACCTTGTGCACTTGCAGGTAAAACGTACAATTATTTACCTATTAATTTATGTAGATATTTTGCACATCAATTGAGGGGGAGAGAAAGGAGAATAGTGAGAGAAAGAGAACCCATGTGATGAAGAGAGAGAAAATTTGAGAGAAATAGTCGGTGAGAATTATTAAAAGAAACAGACTATAAAATTGAGAGAGAGGGGTGAGCAGTCTGTAAAGAGTTAAGAGAGACGGTAATATAAAAGAGAGAATTGGTTAAATCCGATTTTACTGATTAAAATTCATCTGAGGTAAACCCACTCCTTGTATTTTTGATTAATTAGCTAATTTCAATGGAGTTTAAGTTTAAGTAGTTATTAATTTTGAAGTTGTTAACCAGAATGGGACAACTATATTTTCAAGGTGTTTATTAGCAGTTAAAGGACTGCTCATAGCTACAGTCTAGAGGTAAATAAATTCACTACCCCTTCTAAAATTATCATGTCACGCTATTTATACATTTATGTATCGAACTATAAATACTTAATTTTATTTACATATTATGAAGTTATGATGCATGCATGAAAGATTTTCTAACAGTTTTTGGATGAGATGCTATTAATGTCAAAGAATTATTTAGAAAGTTCTCATTTTTTAAAAATGCTTTATAATTATAGCAAGTTGATATTTAGAAAATTTCCAAAATGAGAAAAAGAAATTTTGAGAAAATTATGAGAATAAGAAATAAGAATAATGATAAACCCTCCTACATGTTGCCTAAGAGGTATCAAGAGAAGTACAAGAAACGAGAAAAAGTTATAAAGTGAAGGCACATGTATGGAGAGTACTTTTGGCCCCAAGAGAAAATATAAAGAAGCTCGGTACAGAGGCTCTGTGTTGTCACAAATATCTAGCTAAATTAATAGGCAAATAATTGGATGTTTTACCCGCAAGTGCACGAGGTCAACACAGTAGTATAAGGTGCAAGTACGGGGTCATTCCCACGAGGATTGCAAAATTTTGCTCAAAATCAATTCCAACAGTAAAATAAAACAAAGATTGGATTTGAGTTGATAATGATAAAATGGTAGGGGTTTGATATCCACTACTAATTATATTTAGCTAATATATCAATATAACAATGTTTTGATCATGTTATGAATATCTAATGTTTATCAACCTAAGGGCATTGGTGTCTACTCCTTAAGTTATTGATTTTCCTAAGCAACAAATTAGGCATGGGTGTCTACTCTAATTCTTTTCTTTCTTAAAGGATTTAGCATGGGTGTCTACTAAGTTGTTCTTTAAGAAAGCATAAAACTAAATCGACAAACACTTGAGGCCTAGGGCATGGGTGTCTACACCAGGTTCCCCATGTTGATTAACCAAAGAACCCGGTGTGGATTTCTTTTGTGACTTTTATTAAACCCAGGACTCGGTCATCCAAATTGATTTAATTAACTAGTCCATACCACATGCATATGTTGATCAGGCACACACATATGAGGAATTCATGAAAACAGGAATTAATCAATTTAGATATTACAACAAGATCATCACATGGGCGCCAATATTGAATATCAACTAAACATAACTAGGGCTTCAATCTAGCCCTACTAAATAAATTAGTTACACATAAGTTTGATGTTAAACATCTTCATAAAATAAAATAAAAGAAAGGAAAAGAATAAACCCAAAACTTGAACTTGAAGAGCTCCAATTCTTCTCCTTGGAAAGTTTATCTATTCTAGAGGCTTAAGGGTCTATTTATAGGCTTTTAGGAATACTCTAGAAACCCTAAAAATCGTAGGGTTGAGCCCCAGTTCGCACTAAGTTACAAAACCCTAAAAAATTGCTCTTTCCTTATTAAGGCTAACGGCTGTCTTGGCCATCATGCACAAGTGCGCTCGATTGCAACCCGTGTGCAATTGATCGCAGGTCTGCGATCGATCTTCCTTGTGCTTGCACTCGATCATCGATGCCTTGCGCATTGTGGTCCTCGCCTATAGTGCGCTCAATCGTAGCTCCCATGCGATTGATCGCACTACTAGAGCCTTCCAATTTCCAAAATAGCTCTTTTTAAGTCCAAAACTTCTGAGATTGCTTCTTTTTCTTCCAATGACCTAGAAAATAAAGAAAAACACATAAAGGAACTAAAATGGCATAAATTAACTAAAACTAAAAGATTAAAACATGTAAGTTAAGGGCTAAAAATATGAATATTTTAGCACTTAACACACCCCCAAACTTACATATTGCTAGTCCCTTAGCAATACAAAACTAAAAACAAAAAGATAAATCCATCTTTCGTGGGATGTACGATTGCATTTAGCATATGCAACATGCCTTTTAAACCCTTAGGAATTCCCTAGAGGACGAGTCAAGTCTAGTGAGGGTTTTCCAGAAATGTTACCGACAAACATCTTATACAGTTCATGTTATCCCAAAAAATTAAAGTATCATTCAAGATCATAATTTTCATTCATTAGCAAGCTTAAAAAGATGAACTCCATCTTCACAGTAAATTGGAATCTCAAAGTTCAATTACTTAAAGAGGACATGCTAAAACATCACAAGTTTGAAAACAGTATAAGGTGAACTAGCACAAAATTATGAGACTTCCAAATCTTTCCAATGTGTATTGTCTCCATATTTCAAAATTCACTGAAATCCCTATTAGAATGAACAACCATGGCATTTTTTTTTCCTTTTTCTTTGGTTAGGTTGTGCAATGTTTGGTTCCCTTAAGGTTTCTAATTGACCCATGTAATGAGTGTTAAATCAATGACTCCCAAACCAGATGGTTTTAGGGCATTAGGTGTAGAGACACCCCTAAGGACCTACTAACTCGAGTCAAAAAGGCTACAAAACCAAACTAACCATGACATTGATCAAATTCAAATTTTTCACCTTTTGACGTAAACACTCAATGCTTTGAGGCAAGAGGTCCAGTTACTCAGTGAAAAGCTTATCAATGATCATATATATATATATATTTTCATCATATATATGCCAAAGTGTTCATCTAATAAGTCATCCAATTTCATCCAAGATACAAAAACACACATATTAGACATCATGTCATACCTCATAAATTATGTGCTAATGTGCTTGTATGATCAGATCAAACATGTGATTTTTCAATTGTCCTAAGCAAGTAATTAAACTAACAAATTCTCTCATCAGATCATGTGTTTAGAACTTTAAGCTCACTGATGAATTCAAGCCACAATTCTTTTAGATTAACTTAAAATTTAAAGGCCACATGATCATGCATAATAATTTTTTTTTTTTTTTTTTTTCAAGTAAACAAACAAACGCACAAATCATGAAATTGGGACGAAGTGTGTGTAACAACATATGTGTCCCATACCCCCAAACTTAAATGTCACATTGTCCCCAATGTGTCTAAATTAAGGAAAGAGTGTACCCAGGATATGGACGACATAGTCTTGGAAAGCATGGCTCATAGCACACCTCAAACTTGAATCGAAGCACACTTGTCCCTGCAAAATAAGAAAACCCAAAAACAAGTAAAAAGAAACAAAACTAAAGATAAATAAAAAGATTAACTTAAAACACAGTAAACAAAACAAAATAAAAAGATAAACTATGGGGTGCCTCCCATGAGTGCTAAGTTTAACGTCTTCAGCCAAACGGTGGTCCCTGCTCAGTGTTGTCAAGAAGATGATGCTCCAGATGGTGGTGGCAACTGGATGAGAATGGATTGCATCAATTCTTCTAAGGCAGCTAGTCCTTTGTCCATTAATTCTTTATCCTCCTGAGCCTCCCTTCTTTGATTAGCCAGCTCTCTCCGAAGGCCCACCATTTCTTCACTAAGTGAGCGGTATTTTCCTGCACAAAAAATGATCGGGGCCTCCTCCTCTACTGCTGCCGGCTCAGCTGTTGGTTCATCTTCTACCATCGGCTCGGCCTCGCTCTCTTCTGCACCAGCTTCTGGTGCTGGAGTTGCCCAGTCATATGGGAGCAGTTCTTGTTCTATTGGCGAATGCCAAAGATGGGGGTAGTAGTGACTGGCTCATCAGTTGTGGTGCCCTTGATGCCTTTCTTCTGGAGGATGTAGGTGATTAAGTATGGGAAGGGCAACCCCCATGATTGTGTGGACTCAGCTCCTCCAATGTGCACTCCATTCCAAAATTTGTGAATTTGGTTCCAAATGATATCAGGAATGGAATACCAGGCATCTTTATGGAAGGTGTAGGTTTGGAGAAATTGATCCTGCCTTTGAGTCTTGTGCCCCAAGGGAAAGACATTACGGTGCAATATAGAGTCCACAAACCAAAGCCGTGGAGGTAACTTGGACCGGCTGCCGGCATTATGATGGGCATCGGCATATTGCCCTTGGCACATGTCCTCAATGATTTCCGCCACATAGAATCTAGGCGGTTGCTCGGCAAGTTGTGTTGTTTCTGGAAGGTGCTCATCATTGCATTGGAGGGCAGCGGCAATGTCAACCCTTGTCATGTCAACAACTTGGCCATGCACTGTGGAAGAGAGAGCATCCATCCAGTTGCAATCATGGGACAGGTGGGCATAAAATTTGATCACCACTCTTCGATATGCAGTGGAGGTGACCGGCTTGAAAAGCTTCTTGAGCCCCTGACGCTTGAACTCGGCGACCGCCCATTGCATCTCCTCAAGGTTTTGAAAGTCTTCGCGAATGGTAAAGGTCGTCTCAAGTAGCAGCTCCCGCTCCCCAAAAGTGGGCGGGGGAGAAATGGCTTGGGTATTGGACCCCTAGGAGGATGAAGTGCGAGTTCTTGGCTTGATGAGCTTGATTGGGAACTTTTATCGATGACCTAGTGTGCACTGTGATGACCAAGGTGGCTAAGTCACGGCAGCAAGGGCCCGAAACCCACTGCAAAAACAATAAACCCAACCACAGGAGCAAATGTGGGTGGAAAAACACCCACACTTTGCTAAAATTAGATGAGAAAAGTGAAGGTTGGGGGGGGGGGGGGGGTGGAGTTGAGTAGGGGAGATGTGAAGGGGAGAAGCGGTTGTGTGTGTGTGTTGTGTGGGAGTTTTCTGGAGGTGCGGTGGCCAGAAAGGGGGACTTTGTTGCGGTGGTGCAGTGGCGGTGATGGTGGAAGAAATAGTGGAGGAGTGTGCCGGTTGCGTTTGTTGTGCAAATTTATTTAACTCGCAAGTGCACGAATCAATTGTAGTTAAATGGATTGCAAGTGCGAGGTCAAACCCACAGGGAATTGTATTCTTGAAAGAAATTTTAAATCTAAATTAATTAAACCCTAATCTAGTTCCAAATTTTAGAGAGATTTTTTGTTTGAATGAAGAAGCAAAACCATGAGCAATTTAAAGTGATTGAAATCTTATGACGAAGCCCTAAGGTTTCGGAATCTGCACCTCACAAATTCATAACAACATAATTTCATGATCTATAATATTCCCCAAAGTTCTCACATATAAATCTTAAGTTTGTGTTACTATTGCTTCAAAGAATTAATCAAAAGATCCCATGTATCCATTCATAACCCAAATCACAAAATAAATCCAATATTCGATCAAATCATTAACTGTATCCGTAAATCACAATAAAATATCCAATCTTAATCAAAACATCAATTGTATCCAGAGAATAAATCACAGGATAAATCCAATTTTTAACAAAGAAAACCAAGCAATCAATTGTATTGAATAATCGTAAATCATCAAGTGTATCCTTGAATCACAAAAGATATCCAAGAATTATTCAATCCAATTGATTAGAAGTAAAACAATAAAGCAATTAAACCATTAAATTGGAAAATATTACATACATGAAACAAAGTTGCTAATCATAAGTGAGGCTTCATCTTCAACCTTAGTTGAAGGTTTAGTCTCTCATGTTATTGAAAGACAAAACAAGATTGATTGAATTCATAATGTAAAATTGAGTATTTACAAATAAGAATCACAAAGTTGAGATCCAAAGGCTAGGAAAACCTTAAACTCCCTTCTTTCTCCTCTGCAATCTTGAAATTCGTAGCCTCTCTAACTAATCTCATAATTCCCTATTTATAGACCTAAAACATAGGGTTTTACAAGTTGAAATCGGATAAAATTCATCCAAGTTTGTACCCTTTAATTGCGGGACAATTTTGGAATAGTAAACGTCCGAATTAGGAAAATCCTATTTCAGAATGAATTTTAGTATTTTGAGTTCGCTTTCCAATGCCACTTGAATGAGCTCAATCGGATATGTAAACAAAAAGTTATAGTCAAAATACTAAGACATATTCAGAATTTGAATCCAATCCGAAATTTTATCCAATCTAAACTTTAATCAATCTTATCTTTAATCCGATTTAACCATTTCTTGGATTTGGTTAAGCTTAACCACATCATCTAGGTCTTCTCAAAGTATGTTTACTTCCGTAAAGTAGTTTTTCTTCAATGACCTACAAAATACTAAAAACACAAAACTAACACAGAACATCAGATAATAACACAGCTAAAGGATTAACACAAGTAAATTAAGGGGTCCAAATATGAAATATTTGGCACACATCAAACACCCTGAAACTCAACTTTTGCTAGTCCCTTAGCAAAACAAAATGAAAAATAAAATGAAAACAAAACAAAACAAAACAAAACATAAATCCTCTTTCGTGGGAGAAACGATTGCATTTAGCATATGCAACAAGCCTTTTAAACCCCTAGGCATCCCTAGTAGACGAGTGAAGTCTCGTGAGGGCTTAATAGGAATGATACCCACAAACATTGTAGCACTATATTGTTTAACAAGAAAGAAGTTTCACACAAACCATGGTTCTTATTCATGAGCAAGCTTAAAAAGACAAACACCATCATCACAGTCAATAGGAAATTCAAAATCAATTCACTCATAAATGGACAATTTAGACCTTATATGTCCTGAAAAGTGTAAAGTGTAATTAGCATATTGCAACACCCCGATCCCATATTGGGAAGATGAGAAGAAGCTGACATAGAGTGTGTAGTTTATAAAGATAGTCATGGGTGCTAAGTCCCACATTGCCTAGTTACTAGGTGAAACTGGGTTTTATAATGAATTCTAGGAAAGCTCCAAATTGACTAGTCCTTTTGGGGTAATAGCGCAGATGTGGCTAGCACTTTTCTCTAGGTCGTTACACATACAATCATGAAGCTTTCAGTTTAAACTCAAGATAAGTTCCATAAAATTTGTAAAAATCTCTATCAAATGAAACAACCAAGGCAAGATATGCATTTTGTAGAATGTCTAACTCCCTTAAGCTTTCTAATTGACACATGTAACAAGTGTTAAGCCAATGACTCCCAAGCTAGGTTGCATTAGGACACTAGATGTAGAACATCCCTAAGGGCTTATTAACTTAAGTCAAAAAGGCTACAAAGTCAAATTAGCCATATCATAAATCAACACTGAACTTTACACATTTTGTCGCGAACACTCAATGCTTAATGAGGCGGTTACTCAGTGAAAAACTCAACATGATCTTTCTTCTCTTTTTCCTTCCCTTTTTTATTTATTTTTTTCTTCTTTTTTTTTTTTCTATCTTGCAAGCCAATGGTTATTCATCAATAGGTCATCCAACAAATCTCAAAGAGAATAAGCTTATGCTCAAACATCATACCTCACAGAAAACATGCTAATGTGCCCATAAAAATTTATCTCAAAACAAGTGAAATCTCTTTTACCCAAAAATAAGTCAAAGGACTCGGACTCCTAATGACATAATGATGTGTTCAACCCTTCAAGCGAGCTAATGAAATGCAAATCACAGTTACAGTTTAACTCAAACTTGACAACAACATAGCACAATTTTTTTTTTTTTTTTATTAAACAATACAAATAAGCCCAAAAATAAACAGACGAAATGTTTTTTGATACCCCCAAACTTGAATCACACATTGTCCTCAATGTAGGCAGAAATACAATACCAAGAGGTATAAGGAACCAGAGTGAGCAAAGAGACAACCCACAAACTTACTCATGACAACACCCGTCCTAAAAAACACAAAAATAAAACATAAATGAACATAAATGAAACAACACAAAAAATGACTAAAAATACCAAAGAAAAAGGAATGCCTCCCATAAGCGCCAAGTTTACAGTCTTCAGCGAGACTTTTCACCATTGATGATTAAGTAGATGACGCAGGATCTTCCAAAGGCAATTCCTCACTCTCCGAAATTTTCAGTTCCAAGAACGGCTTCAACCGCTGACCATTGACCTTGAGAGTACTTCCATTCTTAGGATCCTCGATTTCGATGGCTCCATGAGTAGAAACTGCACGCACTATGAATGGTCCAGTCCATTGGGATTTGAGCTTTCCTGGAAACAGATGCAAACGTGAGTTGTAAGGGAGGACTTTTTGACCAACTTCAAATGATCTTCTCAAAACGTTTTGGTCATGAATCTTCTCCATCTGAGCTTTGTATAGCTTACACAGTTGTAGGCATCATTCCTCAACTCTTCTAATTCATCTAGCTGTAGCTTCCTTTGATCACCAGCCTTGGTGAGACTAAAATTCGGCTGCTTTATAGGCCAATAAGCCCGGTGCTCTAATTCCACAGGGATGTGACAAGCCTTTCCATACACGAGTCGGTAGGGAGACATGTCAATTGGAGTCTTGAATGCAGTCCGGTATGCCCACAAAGCGTCATTGAGTCGAAGAGACCAATCTTTCTTTGTCGGGTTCACCGTGTTTTCTAATATCCTCTTGATTTCTCTGTTGGATATCTCAACTTGCCCACTTGTCTGAGGATGGTAGGGAGTTGCAACTTTATGAGTAATGCCATACTTCTTCATGGGTTACTCAAAATATCGGTTGCAAAAATGCTTCCCCCCATCACTAATGATGGCTCGTGGTGTCCCAAAATGTGCGAACACATTTTCCTTCAAAAATTTCAACACGATTCTGTGATCATTAGTCTTGCATGCAATGGCCTCCACCCACTTGGAAACATAATCCACCACCACAAGGATGAAAAGATACCCATAAGAATTAGCGAAGGGCCCTATGAAATCAATGCCCCAAACCTTAAATAGCTCCACAATAAGGATCGGGTTCAGCGGCATCATATTCCTTCTTCCAATGCTCCCCAACTTCTGACATCTATTACAAGTTGAACAGTAGGCATGGGCATCGAGGCCAATAGAATCCACTTTGAAGAATCTTCGCCGCGGTATTTTTTGAACTAAAGTGGCCTCCACATGCATGATCATGGCAAAAAGATAGGACATTTTGCTGGTCATTTTCAGGAATGCATCTCATTATAATTTGATTTGGGCAGTATTTGAACAGGTAAGGATCATCCCAAAAGAAGTACTTCACCCCAGCCAAGAATTTTGATCTGTCTTGCCTAGTCCAATGTGATGGCATTTGGGCAATGACAAGGTAGTTCACTATATCTACGAACCATGGTGCAGTAATTTGAGAGATGTGCATAAGTTGTTCATCAGGGAATGTCTCAGCAATTGGCACAACATTTTCATTGAAGTCTACAACCAGCCTGGATAGATGGTCAGCTACCACATTCTCGAAACCCTTCTTGTCTCGAATTTCAATATCAAGCTCTTGCAGCAACAGAATCCACCGAATGAGATGAGATTTAGCATCTTTCTTTGACAATAGATATTTCAATGCAACATGATCCAAGTAGACTAAGACTTTAGATCCTAGCAAGTAAGATCTAAACTTATCTAGAGCAAACACTACAGCTAACAACTCCTTTTCAGTAGTAGAGTAGTTGAGTTGTGCATCATTCAGAGTCTTGTTGGCATAGTATATGACATGTGGAATCTTCTCTACTCGCTGACCCAAAACAGCTCCCATAGCATAATCAGAGGCACCACACATTATCTCGAACGGAACCCCCAATTAGGTGGCTAAATGATTGGTGTAGAACTTAAGGTCTTTTTCATAATCTCAAAGGTTGTCTGGCACTTGTCATTGAAATCAAAAGGAACATCTTTTGCCAGTAGATTACATAGAGGTCATGCTATCTTGCAAAAGTCCTTGATGAATCTTCTATAGAATCCAGCAAGTCCTAGAAATGACCGAATCTCCTTAACTATCCACGGAGGTGGAAGGTTACAGATCAGATCAACCTTAGCTCTGTCAACCTCAATACCTTTGTGGGAAATTACATGCCCCAAAAACAATTCCTTGTTTTACCATGAAGTGGCATTTTCCCCAATTTAGAACCAGATTCTTCTCCTTACACCGTACTAGCACCAATGTGAGATGATGTAGACACTCCCCAAATGATGAACCGAAGACTGAGAATTCATCCATGAAGATCTCTAGGTGACATTCAACCATATCTGACAAGATGCTGATCATGCATCGCTGAAAAGTTGTGGGTGCATTACACAATCCAAACGGAATACAACTATAAGCAAACGTACCGAACGGACAAGTGAAAGTAGTCTTCTCTTGATCTTCGAGGTCCAGTGGAATTTGGTTGTAGCCGGAGTAACCATCAAGGAAACAGTAGTACTCATGGCCTGCCAATCTCTCCAACATCTGATCGATGAAAGGTAGAGGAAAATGGTCTTTTCTTGTCACGGCATTTAACTTCCTATAGTCAATGCACACTCTCCATCCCGACTACACATGAGTGGGCACCAACTTATTTTCCTTGTTCTTGATAACTGTAATCCCTGCCTTCTTCAGCACCACATGAATGGGACTCACCCATTTGCTGTCAGAGATTGGGTATATGATTCTTGCATCCAAAAGTTTAATTACCTCCGCTCGAACTACCTCTTGCATGGCCGAATTTAACCGTCTCTATGGCTCGCAAGAAGTTTTAGCATTTTCTTCTAGATGAATCTTATGCATCACTACTGTAGGGCTGATTCCTTTAATATCTTCTATTGACCACCCGATTGCTTCTTTATGCTCTCTCAAAACTTTTAGCAGCTTCTGTTCCTGATCACTATTCAGGTCGGCAGCAATAATCACTAGCAGAGATTCTGTAGGATCCAGATACTTGTACTTCTGGGTGTGTGGTAGAGGCTTCAACTCCCACTTGATAGGCTTAGCTACTAATGAAGATGGATCAGGGGACAATCTCAAAGTAATTTCTGCAGTCTCCATCTCTATCTCAGGAGTTGAGTTTAACAAGGCGTCAGCTTGTTCCAATAATGTGTCCAGTTCCATATCACTTACCAATGCAATCAGGCATTCTCCCAAGGGGTCTTCAATATCTGGTTCATTGACAGTTTTCTCTACTATTTCCTCAATTAAGCATGTGCTTCTGACCTCCTCATACTCAAATGGCTGCCTGCTGATATCAAAGATGTTCAGCGCCATTGTCTTGTTTCCAAATGATATCTTCATGACTCCAGTTCTACAATTGATTAGGGCATTAGCCGTAGCTAAAAAGGGACACCCTAATATGATTGGAACTTGAATTTCTGCATTTTCCGTCTCTGTATCTAAGACGATGAAGTCCACAGGGTAATAGAACTTATCAACTTTGATCAACATGTCTTCAATAATTTCCCTTGGAAACTTCATAGATCTGTCGACCAACTGAAGTGTAATTGAAGTGTAATTTACATTGGCCCCCAAATCCAACAGAGCTTTCTCAACTCGATTGTCACCAATCTTGCAAGCAATGGTAGGACATCCAGTGTCCTTATACTTTACAAGCGTCTTGTATTGCAAGATAGAGCTGACCTGCTCAGTCAAGAAAGCTTTCTTGGGGACGTTCGTCTTTCCCTTGATGGTGACCAAATCCTTCAGAAATTTGGAATAAGAAGGCACTTGCTGGATGGCATCTAGGAATGGAATGTTTATCTGCACTTGCTTGAACACTTCCAAAATATCATCAAACTTCGAGCTCTTCTTTGGCGCTATCAGTCTTTCTGGATACGGAGCTTTGGGTATATACTTTCTGGAAGGGTCCTCAGCAATCATAATGATAATGTCTGGTCCTGTGTCTTCCGCAGGCTTGTCATGGTTTTCCTTCTCTTCTGCAGCCTCAGTGGCCTCTTCAAGCATGACCACTTGATTATCCACTTGTTTGCCTGACCTCAAAGTGGTGATGGCTTGTACATGATCCTAACCATGCGTAGAGGTAGAGGAACTTCCAATCACAAATTACCCTTTTAGTTTAGGCATAGGTTGACTAGGGAACTTCCCTCTTTCTCTTTCCCCCACTTGCTTTGCTTTCTGACCAACTTGTCCTTCTACCTTGATCAAGGCCTGCTTAAATTATTGTATGTCTCTATTGTTAGCCATGTTGGAATTCCTCATCTCCTGTACGGCTTGATTGGTGAAACCTTTTAGCTCTTGTATATCTTGGGAATTGCTCATGGTAGCATTCTTCATATCTTGTATATTCTTATCCATTGATTGCATGAATGCTTTCATCATGTCTTCCAGTGATGACTGTGGTGTAGGCTGTGGCCCTTGAGTGGTGGATTGATAAGTAGGAGGTTGAGTTTGGTGAGATGGCTTGAACTGATTCTGAGCTTGAGTGGATGTATCTCTCTGGTTCAATGGTTGATTCTGCTTCCAAGAGAAATTGGGGTGATTCCGCCACCCTGGATTGTAAGTTTCAGAAGACAGTCCAGTTGTGGGTTTTCTGTACTCATTGAAGGCATTGACTTGCTTAGTTGGATACTCAATTGACAGAGTTTGGCAGTTTTGAGTGAAGTGCGTTTGACTCTCACATAACCCGCATGCATCAACTTGGTAAGTATCTACTACATTCACTGGTTTGTTTAAGACCATGGTGTCAAACTGACACCTGAGAACCTTGAACCCCTACCTTAATTCAACATCGTTCCTCACCTCATAGATGCCTCCTATCTTGGGAGTGAGTTGTTGTTTGTCCCAACTATCTTGAAAATCCCATTGTTGTGCTCGTTCAGCCATTTCGTCCAAAGTTTTATAGGCTTCATCCCCAATAAGACTTAAAAATTCTCTACCATTCATCGTCTCAAGCGAGTTTCGCTCACTTGATGTTAGTCCCCTGTAGAAAATGTGAACAAGCACCGCATTCTCAAACCCTGGGGTGGGATTTTATAGTAAGCTCTTTAAACTTCTCCCAGCTATCGGTGAATCTTTCCCCTTCTTTATGTCTGAAATTGGTGATCTGTAGACGGAGGGCATTGATTTCGAAAATTGGGAAGAACTTGTGGTAAAACTTGCTTTGCAGCATATCCCAAGAAGTGATAGATCCATGCCTATTGCCGAGTAGCCAGGATTTCACCCTATCATGTAGGGACAGAGGGAATAACCAAAGATGCACCGCTTCTGCTAGGGCATTCTGCGTATTAACAATATCGTAGATTTCCAAAAAAATCCTCACATGAACATATGGATCCTAATTCTCTAACCCTTTAAACGCTGGAAGGTGACTTATTGTACTCGGCTTCAGCTCGAAGCGAGTAGCTGGCAACATTATACACGACGGTGTGTTGGTAATATTGGGTACGAATAGCTCCCTAAGGGATCTAGGTTGATTTCGTTCTCCCATCTTAACAGACTTTTTCGAATCAGACTCGGAACTTTGAGAATTGGTGGGTGAGTTTGGTGGCAGTCTTAGATTCTCTCTTGCAGTCTGTCAAGCGGGAGTTGACCAAATCCTTCAGAAATTTGGCATAAGAAGGCACTTGCTAGATGGCATCTAGGAATGGAATGTTTATCTGCACTTGCTTGAACACTTCCAAAATATCATCAAACTTCGACCTCTTCTTTGGCGCTATCAGTCTTTCTGGATACTCATTCTCTAATCCTCTAAACGCACGAAGGTGACTTATTGTACTCGGCTTCAGCTCGAAGCAAGTAGTTGGCAACATTATACACGACGGTGTGTTGGTAATATTGGGTACGAATAGCTCCCCAAGGGATCTACGTTGATTTCATTCTCCCATCTTAACAGACTTTCTGAATCAGACTCGGAACTTTGAGAATTGGTGGGTTAGTTTGGTGGTTGTCTTAGATTCTCTCTCGCCGTTCTTTCAATTTCGGGATCAAAAGTGTTTAACTCCAGATTTAAAGATCTACGACCAAACATGCAAAAAGGAACTAACAAGCTAATAACCTAACAAACTAATAAACTAAAAACTGAAATGAATTGAACTAAATTAAATTATATTAAACTAACTAAACACAATTGCAAGCAGAAATTAATTTAAACAGAAACTAAAAACTCACGAAAAAGGACCAAAAGATTTTGGCTAAAATCTACTGAATTGTTGCGGTTGATGTCTTGGCCACAAGTGCGCTCGATCGTAGCAGGAATCTAACACAAACAAAACAACAACAACAACAACAACAACAACAAAAAAATCTTTTTTTTTATTTTATTAGTAACAAGATTAAAACAAAACAAATTACAGAAAAATAAAATCCTAATTATAACTAGTAGAAGAATAAAACTAATCTAGAAATAAATTGGTTTCAAAAAATAAACAAATCCCCGGCAACGGCGCCAAAAACTTGTTGTACAAATTTATTTAACTCGCAAGTGCACGAATCAATTGTAGTTAATGGATTGCAAGTGCGAGGTCGAACCCACAGGGAATTGTATTCTTGAAAGCAATTTTAAATCTAAATTATTTAAACCCTAATCTAATTCCAAATAATTAAGAGATTTTTTTGTTTGAATGAAAAAGCAAAAGCATGAGCAATTTAAAGTGATTGAAATCTTATGACAAAGCACTAAGGTTTCGGAATCCACACCTCACAAATTCATAACAACATAATTTCATGGTCTATAATATTCCCCAAAGTTCTCACATATAAATCTTAAGTTTGCTTTACTATTGCTTCAAAGAATTAATCAAAAGATCCCATGTATCCATTCATAACCCAAATCACAAAAGAAATCCAATATTCGATCAAATCATTAAATGTATCCATAAATCACAAGAAAATATCCAATCTTTATCAAAACATCAATTGTATCCAGAGAATAAATCACAGGGGAAATTCAATTTTTAACAAAGAAAACTAAGCAATCAATTGTATTGAATAATCTTAAATCATCAAGTGTATCCTTGAATCACAAAAGATATCCAAGAATTATTCAAGTCAATTGATTAGAAGTAAAACAATAAAGCAATTAAACCATTAAATTGGAAATATTACATACATGAAACAAAGTTGCTAATCATAAGTGAGGATTCATCTTCAACCTTAGTTGAAGGTTTAGCCTCTCATATTATTGAAAGACAAAACAAGATTGATTGAATTCATAATGTAAAATTGAGTACTTACAAATAAAAATCACAAAGTTGAGATCCAAAAGCTAGGAAAACCTTAAACTCCCTTCTTTCTCCTCTGCAATCTTGAAATTCATAGCCTCTCTAACTAATCTGATAATTCCCTACTTATAGACCTAAAACTTAGGGTTTTACAAGTTGAAATCGGATAAAATTCGTCCAGGTTTGTACCCTTGAATTGTGGGACGATTTTAGAATAGTAAACGTCCGAATTAGGAAAATCCTATTTCACAATGAATTATATTATTTTGAGTCGGCTTTCCAATGCCGCTAGAATCAACTCAATCGGATATGTGAACGAAAAGGTATAGTCAAAATACTGAGATGTGTTCACAATCTAAATTTGAATCCAATCCGAAATTTTATCCAATCTGAACTTTAATCCAATCTTATCTTTAATCCGATTTAACCATTTCTTGGATTTGGTTAAGCTTAACCACATCATCTAGGTCTTCTCAAAGTATGTTTTCTTCCGAAAAGTAGTTTTTCTTCAATGACCTACAAAATACTAAAAACACAAAACTAACACAGAACATCGGATAATAACACAGCTAAAGGATTAGCACAAGTAAATTAAGAGGTCCAAATATGCAATATTTGGTGCACATCAGCGTCTGTTGCAGGTGGAGATTGTATGGTGCAGTGAGAGTGCGAGGGGGAATGGGGGAGAAAGTGACCTAAAATTGGTCACGTGGCCTGCTGCCTGAGTGCGCTCGATCTCACGCATGGTGCGCTTGATCGCACTTGCACAAGGTTGTGCGTGTGCGGGTTATATGCGCTCGAGCGCACACAAGGTGCCTTGATCACACTAACAGAATGGACAAGGCCAAAAATTAATTACTGCGCTAGATCGCATACAGGTTACGATCGATCGTAGTAACCAAATTTTTTTTTTTTTTAATGCATAATGTACAACAACTTTCTGTAATGAAAAGAAAATACAAGAGATAAGTGCAAACACTAAAAGTATTGCTGAAATTATGTAAAGTAAAGAAATTGACACGATGGAGAGCAAAGTAAGAAATGGAAAAGTGTACCGTCTCCAGTGGCCTCAGTGTCACTATTCTAGGTAGATGCGCTTCAGCACCTGGCCTGCTCAAACGCTTCTACTTGTAGCTTCAGTGCTACTAGTGTGGAGAGCTGCACTTAAGCTCCACAGAATGTGGCTCAAGTGCCCTAAGTGGTGCAGGGACAAGACTTTCTTTATAGGTCAACAATTTCGGTCCCACATAGAACTCCTTCTTGACATGCTTTCTGTGATGATAAGCCTTGGGTCTTTTCTTGTGGAGCTTGGTGCACTTATTTGCTTCATACCTCAATTCGTCCTGTTCATGCAACTACCGCTTTCTCTTGGCTTGAAGAGGGTGACTTGGTCTACTGATGTCATTAGTAACAGCTGCATAGACTGGCCTAATGTCCTGCCTTGTGAGCTTGTGAGTGAGGGGGGTTTTTACTGGATTTTTCTGTGGATCTTACAAAACTGGCTCACTAACATCTTGGATCATGCAAACATCAAAGCACTCTAAATCACCATGAGGTAATTTCATTGCATCAAATATTTTGAATTCTATTGTCTGACCATTCACCTTCATACTTACAGTACCCTTTTTCACACCTATTGTAGTATCAGCAGTTCTCATAAAGGGTCTTCCTAAGATGATAGGCAAGGGTGATGGCATAGGGGATTCTTCCACATCCAACACAATGAAATTAGCATGTAAAATAAATGTAACTACCTTTACCAACACATCCTCAAGTATACCTCTTGGTATTTTGATGCTTCTGTCTACAAATTGCAAGGTGACAGAGGTTGGTTGAAGTTCCCCCAAACCTAACTTTTCATATACCATGTAAGGCAGCAAATTGACCCCTGCTCCCAGATCTAGCAATGCATGCTCAAAAAGATGGTCTCCTATCCTACAAGGAATGGTAAAACCACCCGGATCTGTTAGCTTTGGTGGTAATTCTCTTAATAAAACTGCACTTACCTCTTCTGTAAGGGCCACTGTCTCATGCTCTTGAAACTTCATTTTGTTAGTGCAACAATCCTTTAAAAATTTAGCATAAGAAGGAATCTGTTTAATTGCATCTAACAAAGAAATATTGATTTTTACTTTCCTCAAAGTCTCAAAGATATCCATGAGTTGCTTATCTTTCTTTGGTTTGACTAACCTTTGAGGGAAGGGTGGTGCATTCACCTTCCCCATTTTGTTTACCTTGGAAGTTGATGCTTCCTCTGGAGATGCTGGAGGTGGCTCTTCATTTCCTATGACCTTGCCATTTCTGAGAACTGTGACTGCTTTCAGCTGCTGGTGACTCCCTAGATTGGGTATTGTTTGGGTTGGAACTTCTCCCTGTTTCCTTTCACTCTGCTCCTTTGCCATCTACCCCATTTGCACTTCCAGTCTTTGGATGGCTTGATCGGTCTTTGTATTGAATTGTTTTTGATCAACCATAAATTTCTATTGTGAAGTCACTAGGGTGTGTATCATATTCTCCAGTTGGTTCAACTTGGACTCTTGAGTTGGCTAGCTTGCTTGTTGGGGCCCCTTCTGCTGTCCTTGATTGTTACTCCAAGAGAAATTAGGATGGTTAGGCCATCCTGGATTGTAGGTGTTGGAGTACGGATTATTCTTGTGAGGGTAATTGTTTTGTCCTACATAATTCACCTCTTCTTGCTCTGCAAATGGAGATAAAGGACACATTTCAGTAGTGTGATCTAAATGGGAACATATAGCACATACCTGGATTGGTGTGTCCTTTTGAAGAGGTGAGATTTTCTAAGCAGTCATGGCTTTGACAATCATGTCTAACTTCTTTTCCATAGCAGCCATCTGATTTGGAGATCCCCTATTGAAGTTCACTTCGTACATGCCTTTGCTCTTTAATCCTCGCCTTCCTCTAGAGCAGAATTATTGGGAATGCTCACTTAATGTTTCAAAAAGCTCCATTGCTTCTTCACTACTCTTTTCCATAAGTGCTCCTCCACAAGCTGAATCAACCATCCCTTTGTTAGTATCATCTAACCCTTCATAGAAAATTTGTACCTAATCATCTTGAGGGATGTTGTGATGTGGGCACTTTAGAAGCAATGAATTGAAGTGATCCAATGCCTCAAAGAAAAGATCTCCATCTCTTTGTTGGAACATTTGAAGTTCCCTTTTAAGTTGTCTTGTCTTTTGGGCTGGGAAAAACTTCTTCAGAAAGTTTGTGGCTAATTCTTCCCAAGTATGGATAGAATTTACAGGCAAAGAATTATACCACAGTTTAGCATTATCTTTCAAAGAGAAGGGAAAGAGGACTAACCTGAGTCTCTCTGAAGTTAAGCCTTGGATGTGCTGCAACTTGCATAGATCAAAGAACTCCTTAAGATGCAAGTTAGGATCCTCAGTAGGTGTGCCCCTAAAGTGAGTCAGTGCATTAAGGATTTGAGGAGAAATATAATAGCTGCCTTGTACCTCTGGTTGATATGCTATGCACGAAGGTTGATGGAGGTTCGTTGGGACGAACGCCTGCTTCATCGGTCTCTGCACCAGTGGTGGATTTGCCTCTAGTGGTCTTGGCACTATTGGTGGATTCTCTTGCAAATCTTCCATTATGTTCTCAATTTCTTCCTCTTCTTCTTTGTCTCTAGGTCTTTGTCGAATTGCCTACTCAATTTCGAGATCAAGTGGAATGACGGTTGAATCTTGAGATTGATGACCTTGCATCAATAGAATTGCTTCTTCAGTCAAAGCAGCTTCAGTGCTGCTGCTCCGGATGCTCCCAAGAATTGCGCTCGATCACAGGTTTGTGTGCTCGATCGCAATACGCTCAATCTCACTCGGCTGAAGTTCAATCGCAATAACAGAATGCTAGTCCGCAAGCCTGAAATAGAAAACATAAAAAGTTAAGAATCAATAGAAAATATTTTCGATAAAAACAAAATTGAAAATTGAAAATTAAAGTAACACAACTAAAGGAAAATAATTCTAAACAAAATTCACCGCAATCCCCGGCAACGAGGCAAAAAACTTGCTGTCACAAATATCTACCTAAATTAATAGGCAAATAATTGGATGCTTTACCCACAAGTGCACGAGGTCAACACCGTAGAATAGGGTGCAAGTATGGGGTCATTCCCACGAGGATTGCTAAATTTTGCTCAAAATCAATTCCCAAAGTAAAATAAAACAAAGATTGGATTTGAGTTGACAATGATAAAAAGGTAAGGCTTTGATATCCACCACTAATTATATTTAGCTAATATATCAATATGCCAATGTTTTGATCATGTTATGAATATCTAATGTTTGTCAACCTAAGGGCATTGGTGTCTACTCCTTAAGCTATTGATTTCCCTAAGCAACAAATTAGGCATGGGTGTCTACTCTAATTCTTTTCTTTCTTAAAGGTTTTACCATGGGTGTCTACTAAGTTGTTTTTTAAGAAAGCATAAAACTGTGAAAATCGACAAACACATGAGGCCTAGGGCATGGGTGTTTACTCCCGGTTCCCCATGTTGATTAACCTAAGAACCCGATGTGGATTTCTTTTGTTACTTTTATTAAAACTAGGACTCAGTCATCCAAATTGATTTAATTAACTAGTCCATACCACATGCATATGTTGATCAGGCACACACATATGAAGAATTCATGAAAACAGGAATTAATCAATTTAGATATCACAACAAGATCATCACAACGGCGCCAATATTGAATATCAACTAAACATAACTAGGGCATCAATCAAGCTCTACTAAATAAATTAGTTACACATAAGTTTGATGTTAAACATCTTCATAAAATAAAATAAAATAAAGGAAAAGAATAAACCCAAAACTTGAACTTGAAGAGCTCTAATTCTTCTTCTTGGAAAATATATCTATTCTAGAGGCTTAAGGGTCTATTTATAGGCTTTTAGGAATACCCTATAAACCCTAAAAATGGTAGGGTTTGAGCCTTAGTTCGCACTAAGTTACAAAACCCTAAAAAATTGCTCTTTCCTTATTAAGGCTGGCGGCTGTCTTGGCCATCAAGCACGGGTGCGCTCGATTGCAGCCCTTGTGCGATCGATCCTCCTTGTGCTTGCACTCGATCGTCAGTGCCTTGTGCATTGTGGTCCTTGCCTGTAGTGCGCTCGATCACAGCTCCCCTACAATTGATCGCACTACCAGAGCCTTCCAATTTCCAAAATAGCTCTTTTTAAGTCCAAAACTTCTGAGATTGCTTTTTTTTCTTCCAATGACCTACAAAATCAAGAAAAACACAAAGGAATTAAAATGGCATAAATTAACTAAAACTAAAGAATTAAAACATGTAAGTTAAGGGCTAAAAATATGAATATTTTAATTCTTAACACTCTGCCGGAAGGTGGTTCCATCATTTTTTCTCCATGCTGAGTGCACCTAGAGTTAATAGGCTGGCCAAGGGGACGAGGCTGTGGCCATAGTATCTCATCCCAGGTTGCAAGGGACGCGCAATCCTAGTACACAAGGGTAAAAGTGTACATGGGCCGTATTATGAGATAATGATAATAAGAAATTTCTTGATTTATGAGATGTTTTATTGCTAGACGTATCAATATGCATATGTGACTGGTATGGCTGGTTTGCATATATATATATTATTGTGCTTTCCGATTTCAAAACAAAATATTTTTTTTCAAATCTGGCAACAAGGAGTAAAACTATTTATGGATAGGGGTGGATATAATTTATCCAATAATTTGTATTAAGCACTCTCATAAACCTTATAGATCTTTGCAAAAAAAAAAAAAAAAAACTTGTTGTAAAAGAGGAAAAGTGACAAACCTAGCCTTGACGGGTTGGGGATGTTACATCGAGGGCTTCTAGGGCTCTCCTAATCCATATAAATAGGCATCTAAACATTGAAGAAAGAAACCACTACCTAGGGCAAAAATTCAAAAAATAGTTCTTGGGGGCTTAGCAGAGTCATGAGCGACTAAACCCCCTAGTGGTGTATTGATGTAACCCCATCCGAGCACGATGGTTTGATTGTATTTAAATTTATAGATTTTCAATTCATGCATATTGGTTGTATAATTATGAGAATTGCTACAATTTGATTTTGTTCTTCATGTTTAAATGAAATTGTTCTTAAATTCCAAAATCAATATTTGTAAAATTCATATCTTGTCTTAGAAAGTCTTTTACTTTTATTGAACTCAAATCATTCTTACTTTCTGTAATTATGGGGATGATGATTATATAATGGTTTTAACTGACATATAATCAAAAGGGTTAGATAGGTCATACTTAGGGAAGACCGGTCGTACTGCATCTTAGTGGTCAGGTGGATGATATGTGCCAACCAAATATGGGTTATACTTACTCTCTTGATTTTATGGATCCTATTAACGAATTAGATAATCCAAACCTAGGGAAGACGGATCGTACTGCATCTTAGTGGTTAGGTAGACAATTCGTGCCAACCAAAGATGGATTATACTTATTCTATAATATGGTAATTTCTTGTTTATTTATAACATGCATAGAATGAATTTTTTGAGTAAATATGAGTAACCATTTTTGTGTGGATGGAGGTGAAGTCAATACCTTACACTCACTCTTATATTCAAATTCTCTTTTATATTCATGCACTTTAGTTACAAAACAACTCAATCATCTTTTAAATTAAATTACTTTTAATCTTCATAAACTTGATAATAACACTCCTACAGTCCGTAAGGTTCGACACCCTCTCTATAGCCTTATCCTACAAAGATTCGTACTATTGCAAATAGTATTTTATTATTGATTACTTTTACTTTGAAAACACCACATCAATTTTTGGAGCCCTTGCCGGGGACTGCAAACGATTTCGTTATTAAGTTTTAAAGATTAAATTTAGCTTAATTATTTTTTGTTTTTATTTATTTTGTTTTCTAATCTTTTCTTTTGGTTTAGTTAGTGTTTTTTTGATTTTCAGCTTTCAAACTCGTAGCTGAGCAGCCCAGCATCATCAGTCGAGCGCATATACAATAGACCGCCCAATCCCAGCAAGTTGGGCTCAAGCCCCTCTGCGCTCGAGCACACCTATCTTCGGCAGTGCGCTCGAGCACAACCACCAGTGCAATCAAGCACACCAGCACCTCAATTCCAACACACATACGGGTTGTCTTAGTTTTTATTTTCTGTTTTTATTTTTATTTTTATTTTTATTTTCTTTTAGTTTATGTTGGGTCACCGTTCACTATCTTTGCCTTTAATTACTTGTGACCCCGACATTGAACACACTCTTAGACAACTTAGGGCCGAAAAGAATTCTAATTTGCTAGAAGAGCGTACCATAGAGACCATGGGTGATCCTATAGCATTGAGAGATCATTATCTCCCGACCACTTTTACTTCCCCCCCATGTCTCAGACTGCAGGATATTACGGCAGCTGATGTACAAATTTAATTGTACTCGCAAGCGCACGAGTCGTGTGCAGTAAAGTGTGTGCAAGTGCGAGGTCGAATCCCCAGGGAGTCGTGTTTGCAAAAATTAATTTTCTAGTTTAACCTAACTTTATCTTAACCTAGTTCCAATTTTTATAATTGTTTCGTGCAAAATCATAAACTAAATTAAACAATTTGAGAATAAGTAATGTCAAATTACTAAGGTTTCCAAATCCCCCTCGCCAAATGAAACAACATGTCTTGCATTTTATGCATACAATATTCAATCCAAATACATTGTTCAAAAGCTGTAAACATGCAAATGAAATCATTCGATGAATCCATCTGTTAAAAGAATCACAACGAATATTTAATTGAGATCAAATCATCCACTGTATTCGTAGATCACAATGGATATTAGTCTCAATCCAATCATTCGATGTACCCCCAGACGAAACACAACGAACATTAAATTAAGCATGAGTAGATTACCAACATTTAATCAATTAAACTTAATTAAACTGTTAAATTGGCTTTTAAAGAACACTTTTATACCAACATTTAATCAATTAAACTCAATCAAACTGTTGAATTGGCTTTTGAACAATACTTTTATAAAATAATCTCATTGTATGTACAAAACGACAAGACATGTATGTTTATCAATGACGAGGCTTCATCTTCAACCTTAGTTGAAGGTTTTAGCCTCTCATGATAACAAAAACAACAAACAATTGAATTGACATCATGAGAAAAATAAAACTTCCAATGGAAAACGAAGCACAAGCTTCCCGACGACAATACGTCATATTTTAGCTTAAAACGGCGCCTCCCAAAGTGTGTTTACAAGAGAAAAACGTTGTATATAAATAATAAAAAATAGGGTTCTGCACTGCTAGGTCAGCGTGAGTGCGCTCGATCGCACTCGAAGTGCGCGCGAGCGCACTCCGCTCTTCAGGGCTCCTGCGGCGCAGTACTTAAGCGATGCATGCTAGGGTTGACGTGGTTATTCGCTCGAGCGTGCCGTGCATGGGATCTAGCGCATCGTCGCTCTTGTGCGCTCGATCGCACTTCTAGGGAACTTCAACTCCTTTGTTTATTTCTACCCTTAAACCGCAATTCTCTCTTAATGACCTGCAACACATCAAAATACCAAAACTAACAAAAACATCATAAGTTAACACAGCTAAGAGCTTAACAAACATAAGTTAAAGGGGCCCAAATATACAATATTTGGCACTCATCAAATACCCCCGAACTTACATTTTTGCTAGTCCCTTAGCAAAACAAAATGAAAACAAGAAACATAAGTCCGCTGTCGTGGGTGAAACGATTGCATTTAGCATATGCAACAAGCCTTTTAAACCCCTAGGCATCCCTAGAGGACGAGTGAAGTCTCGTGAGAGTTTAACAGTAATGATACCCACAAACATATATGCATTATGTTAATTGACAAACAAGGACTTCCACACAAACATATGGTTTTTAACATCATGAGCAAGTTTATCACAGTGAACACTACAAACACATCATCAAGACAACCACAAATCATTCAACTCAAAGATGTAAATTTGAAACAACACATGTTCCAATAAGTGCAATGTGAGACTAACATATGATCATGAGGCTTCAATTTATTCTCAAACTCAAGTGTACCTTAAAAGTGATAGGAATTCGCTTGAATGAAACAACCGAGGCTTAAAATTTATTTATTTATTTATTTATTTTTTTATGTGTGTAGGTTGTGCAATGCTTAGCTTCCTTAAGCTTTCTAATTGACCTATGTAACGAGGGTTGGGCCAGAGACTCCCAAACCAAATGGTTTTAGGGCACTAGATGTAGAAACATCCCTAAGGGCTTAATTACTCAAGTCAACTAGGCTACGAAGCCAAACTAGCCATACAACCAACCAGGTTACGTTTCTCATCCTTTTACACGAACACTCAATGCTTTGTAAGGCATGAGGTCCGGTTATTCAAGCCAAGGTTTCATCATACTTCATCCTACCTATCTCAAAATACACCCTAATCAAGTCAAATCTTATACTTCACCGATTTTATGCTAGTGTGCTCGTGGTGATAAACTCAAACATGTGAAGTCTTTTCAATCCAACAATGAGTCAAAAGACTCAGGTTCCTAATGACATGCTGTGTTCAAAATGCTAAACTGACCAATGACATGCAAACCACAGAATAGGTGTTACCCTTGCTTAACCAATAACATAGCAAAATTAATTTTTTTAATTAATTTTTTTTTTTAACAAAACAACACAAATAATCAAGGAAAAAGACAGAGAAATGTCTACCCAAGGAAAAAGACAGAGAAATGTCTACCCCACCCCCCAAACTAAAATGACACATTGTTCCCAATGGGTCCAAAGATACAATACTAGGTGAGCGGCAAAAGTCAATTGGAAAGTAGGAAAACACTCCCCCAAACTTGAACGGCAAACACTTGCCCAGAAAAACACCACAGAAACAAACAAACAAGATAAAATGGTAAGGAAAGAATTAGGGTTGCCTCCCAAAAGCGCTAAGTTTTAAGTCTTCAGCCAGACTCTCCACAAAAGACGACAATCACTCAGGATAACTCGGATCCTCCAACAATGTCGTCTCGATCTCCTTACTCCTCAACTCTAAGAATGGTTTTAATCTCTACCCATTCACCTTGAAGGTGTTACCATTCTTAGGATCCTCAATCTCGATGGCCCCATGAGGAAAAATTGACCAAATGATAAATGGGCCTATCCACCGAGATTTCAACTTGCTTGGGAAAAGATGTAGCCATGAATTGTAAAGAAGGACTCTCTCACCCGGCTCAAAAGACCGTCTCAATATGCGCTAGTCATGAGCCTTCTTCATCTGTGCCTTGTACAACCGAGCAGAATCATAAGCATCATTTCGCAACTCCTCCAATTCATTGAGTTGGAGCTTCCTTTGTGAGCCAGCCTTCAAAAGATTGAAGTTCAGCTGCTTGATGGCCCAATATGCTCTATGCTCCAACTCCACAAGAAGATGGCATGCTTTCCCGTACACAAGCCGATAGGGTGACATCCCAATCGGGGTCTTGAAAGTTGTCCTATATGCCCACAATGCATCACTCAATCGTAGAGACCAATCTTTTCTGTTGGGGTTTATTGTCTTTTCCAAAATATGCTTGATCTCTCGATTAGAAACTTCAACCTGTCCACTCGTCTGTGGGTGATACGGGGTGGCAACCTTATGTGTGATGAAATACTTTTTCATCAACTGCTCAAAAATCCGATTGCAAAAATGCTTACCGCCATCACTTATAATTGCTCGAGGTGTACCAAAACGAGCAAAGATAGTGTCTCTCAAAAACTGGACCACCACTCTGTGGTCATTAGTCTTGCATGCAACCGCCTCCACCCATTTGGACACATAGTCCACAGCAACCAAGATGTACAGATACCCAAAGGAGTTTGGGAAAGGTCCCATGAAATCGATGCCCCATACATCAAAAATCTCAACGATCAAAATGGGACTGAGGGGAATCATATTCCTCCTGGAGATACTCCCGAGCTTCTGACAACGCTCACAAGATATGCAATAAGCATGGGCGTCTCTAAAAAGGGTAGGCCATAGAATTCACACTGTAAAATCTTGACAGCGGTCTTCTTAGCACTGAAATGGCCTCCACAAGCACCATCATGACAAAAGGAGATGACATTGGATTGGTCATGCTCAGGTATACACCTCCTAATGATCTGATCAGGACAATACTTGAATAGGTAAGGATCGTCCCAGAAAAAGTACTTCACCATGGACAAAAATTTGGACCTATCTTGTTGACCCCACTGCTGAGGCAGTTTTCCGATGACGAGATAGTTCACTATGTCAGCAAACCATGGTGTAGGCTCATGAGCAATGTGCATCAAGTGCTCATCAGGGAAAGTCTCTGAAATGGGGCTAGCGTCCTCGGTGTAATCCACAGTCAATCTAGACAATTGATCCTCCACCACATTTTCGAAACCCTTCTTGTCCCGAATTTCTATGTCAAACTCCTAAAGTAGCATAATCCATCGAATCAGACAAGATTTAGCATCTTTTTTGGAAAAAAGATACTTCAATGCTACGTGATCCGAAAAGATGATGACTTTAGATCCTAGCAAATAGGATCTAAACTTGTCTAGTGTAAAAACGACTGCCAACAACTCCTTCTCCGTGGTGGAGTAGTTGAGTTGTGCATCGTTCAGAGCCTTGCTCGCATAGTAAATGACATGGGGGAGTCTATCAACACGCTGCCCCAAAACAGCTCCAACTGCATAATCCGATGCGTCACACATAATCTCAAAAGGTACACCCCAGTTGGGTGGCTGAATAATAGGTGTGGACGTCAGAATGCTCTTAAGGTCCCCAAATGCTCTCTTGCAATCCTCATCGAATACAAATGGGGCATCCTTCACCAACAACTTGCACAAGGGCCTTGCAATCTTGCTAAAGTCATGGATAAACCGCCAGTAGAATCCTGCATGGCCCAAAAAAGAACGAACCTCCTTCACTGTATGTGGGAATGGAAGGTTGGAAATCAAATCCACCTTTGCTTTATCAACCTCTATCCCCCTCTGAGATATGACGTGCCCCAATACAATACCTTGCTTGACCATAAAATGGCACTTCTCCCAATTGAGCACCAGGTTCTTCTCCTTGCACCGTACTAATACCAAAGTCAAGCGGTGCAAACACTCATCAAAGGATGAACCGAAGACAGAGAAGTCATCCATGAAAATCTCTAAGAAACGCTCTACCATGTCAGAAAAAATACTGATCATGCACCACTGAAAAGTAGCGGGTACGTTGCATAACCCTAAAGGTGTACAACGGTGGCGAAAGTCCCAAAAGGACAGGTAAACGTCGTCTTCTCCTGATCTTCAGGGTCCACAGGGACCCGGTTATATCCAGAATAACCATCCAAAAAACAATAGTACTCATGCCCAGCCAAGCGCTCCACCATTTGATCAATAAATGGAAGCGGGAAGTGATCCTTTCTGGTGGCAGCATTCAACTTTCGGTAGTCTATGCATACTCTCCATCCTGATTGAATACGAGTTGGGACCAACTCATCGTCTTCGTTTTTCACTACCGTCAATCCAGCCCACTTGGGCACAACATGAATCGGGCTCACCCACTTGCTATCAGAGATGGGATAAATGATCCCTGCATCCAACAACTTGATCACTTCAGTCCTCACCACCTCTTGCATAGCTAGGTTAAGCCTCCTTTGTGGCTCCCTCGATGGTTTGGCATTCTCCTCCAAATGTATCTTATGCATCACCACCGAGGGACTGATCCCCTTGATATCCTCAATAGTCCAGCGGATAGCTTCTTTGTGCTCTCTTAAAACCTCTAACAATTTCTCCTCTTGAGCATTAACCAAGTCTGAAGCTATAATCACAGGCAATGAATCTACTGGACCTAGGAACTTATACTTGAGAGTGTCCGGTAGAGGTTTAAGTTCCTTCTTAGGGGGATCAGGTACTGCTGACTCCTTCTTCTCACTGCTCACCATAGGAGCAGTCTCCAAAATTGCATCTGCTTGCTCAAGCAACTTGTCCAAGTCCAAATCTTCTCCGAACTGAGCAAAGCATGCCTCCAGGGGGTCATCTATGCTTGATTCTTCAACAACCTCCTCAATGATCTCCTCTATCAAGCATACTTGTTGCATTTCCTCATATTCCAATGGTTGCTTTCTAATATGGAAAATATTCAGCTCCACTGTCATATTTCCAAAGGAAATCATCATCACCCCCATCCTACAATTGATTAGGGCGTTAGCCATAGCTAGAAATGGTCGCCCTAAGATCACCAGTATTTGACTCGCCACATTTGGAATCGGCTCCGTGTCAAGCACAATAAAATCCACGGGGAAATAAAACTTATCCACCTTAATCAAGACATCCTCTATTATTCCCCGTGGAACCTTCACTGACCTGTCAGCTAATTGCAGTGTCATGGAAGTGGGCCTCAACTCTCCTAGCCCCAACTGCACATAAACTGAGTAGGGTAACAAATTTACACTTGCTCCAAGATCCACTAATGCCCTCTCAATTTGGCTGACTCCTATCATGCAAGAAATAGTGAGACATCCAGGGTCCTTGTACTTGAGGGGCAACTTGCATTGCAAGATTGAACTAACCTGCTCGGTCAAGAATGCCTTCTTCGGAACATTCGTCCTCCTCTTCACTGTTATCAAGTCCTTTAAGAACTTGGCATATGAAGGTACTTGTTGGATGGCGTCCAAAAATGGGATATTGATTTGGACCTGCTTGAACACCTCCAGAATGTCCTCAAACTTCCCTCTTTTCTTGGGTGCTTGCAACCTTTCAGGGTAAGGTGCTTTCGGCACATATAACCTAGGAGGGTCCTCACTAATGGGTGTGGCTGTAGATGACTCGGCATCTCTCTTCTCTTTGTTGCCACTCTTTTCCTTTTCTTGCCCCACAGGGTCTTTTTCTTGCTCAACCACCTGATTGTCCACTTGTCTCCTTGACCTCAGTGTGACAATCGCTTGCACATGTTCTTGCCCGTGTGCAGAACTCGAGGAATTTCCAACCATATAATGTCCTTTTGGGTTGGTCATGGGCTAACTGGGCAACTTCCCCTTTTCTCTCTCACCCAAGTGATTGGTTATCTGTCCAATCTGACTCTCCATCTTCGCAATTGCTTGGGTGTTAACCATGGTGGCATTCTTCACTTCATCTATTGCTTGGGTGTTTGCCATGGTAGAGTTCTTGAGCTCTTGTATGGTCTGGCTATTCGATTGAATGAATGCCTTTATTGTTTCTTCCAGCGATGATTGTGATGACGATGTAGAAGGTTGCGCTGGTTGAGCTGAACGACCATGATTCTGAGCATGTGGGGGAAATCCTTGATTCATTGGTTGGCTCTGCTTCCATGAGAAATTAGGGTGGTTTCGCCACTCTGGATTGTATGTCTCCGCATAGGGCCGCTTGCTTGCTTCCTAAAGTCATTGAAAGCGTTCACTTGTTCCATGGAGCACTCAGCAAAAGCCGGTGAAAATGGACAATTCTGTGCTAAGTGGCATAGGATTAGCATAGATGGAACAGCCATCAACATTGAATGTGTTGGCAACATTAACGGACTGACCCACTGCAAGAGCTTCAACCTTCTTGGTCAGGGCATCTATCTTTATCCTTAAATCAGTGTCCTCCTTAACCTCATACATGCCACCTTTCTTGGGGATACGGGCAAATTTATCCTGACAACTTCAAAAATCCCACTGCTGTGAGCTGTCGGACAACTTGTCTAATGCCTTATACGCTGCATCCCCTGTTAAACTTAAGAATGCTCCTCCATTCATTGACTCGATCATACTACGGTTGGATTGGGTCAATCCTTGGTAGAAAAACTGAATGAGTCTCCACTTCTCATAACCATGTGGAGGGCATTTTATCAACAAATCCTTAAATCTTTCCAACACTCCGAAAATGTCTCGTCCTCCTCTTGAGTGAAGGAACTTATTTCCTTTCTGCATTCATTGACCTTCAACATTGGGAAATACTTGTTATAGAACTTGCTTAACAAGCTTTCCTAAGATGTAATGGACCCGGGCATGTTGGAGTCTAACCATGCCCTGGCTTTGTCTTGCAGAGAGAAAGGAAATAGTCTGAGATGGACAGACTCTTCAGAGCAATTTTGAAATTTGAAAGTGGCGCATATGTCCTTGAATTTCTTAACATGACTATAAGGATTTTCAAGTTCTAGGCCATGGAACGATGGTAGGAGTTGGATGACAAGAGGTTTTAAATCAAAATGAGTAGCATTGGTTGGTGGCAACACTATGCACGAATGGGATGTAGTGAAGTCCACAGGTGCGAACAACTCCCTAAATGACGTAGTGAAGTCCACATTCCAAGCTCTACCTTGCTCCGGATTTCCAGCTCTAGCATCCTCATGCTCACCCCTAGGTTGCTCTATATTATGGGCTATGTTATCTTGTTAGTCTCCCATTTCACCTCTATCCTCACTCTCAACAGGTGCTCTCCGCGTTCTCCTAAGAGTTCTATCAATGTCGGGGTCTAAGGGTATCAATTCTAGGTTCAAGGATCTCCGACCAAGCATACACCAATCTCAAGTGCTCAAACAAACTAACTAAACAACAATGAATATTCACAAAAAGGAAACGAACAACCAAAACATAATAAAATAGAAACAAAATTTTAACAAGAATAAACCTAAGAAGTTGCAGAACAAAACAGAAAATTCACTTAGCTGCTTCTGCTATGCTGATGCTACCAGCGGCGATGCGCTCAAGCGCAGGAATTTGCGATCGAGCGTGAATGTGTGCCCTCTGGGAGTGTGCTCGATCGTCACAGAGGTGCGATCAAGCGTATACGTGCTTTCAATGCAAGTGCAAGTACACTTGCTCGCTGTACTAGGCCCAAGTGCGATCGAGCATAGGTAAGCTGCACTCGATTGCTTTGACAATGACTAAATTTCGCCGAACTGCACAAAACACTCTTTTTTTTTTTTTTTTTTAGATCAATATAGAAAACAAAATTAAATAAAATCAAAACCTACCTAAACTAGTAGAAAAATAAAATTAATTCAAACAAAGAGAATCAATTTTTACAAAATCAAACGCCTCCCTGACAACGGCGCCAAAATTTGATGTACAAATTTAATTGTACTCGCAAGCGCACGAGTCGTGTGCAGTAAAGTGTGTGCAAGTGCGAGGTCAAATCCACAGGGAGACGTGTTTGTAAAAATTAATTTTCTAGTTTAACCTAACTTTAGCTTAACCTAGTTCCAATTTTTGTAATTGTTTCATGCAAAATCATAAACTAAATTAAACAATTTGAGAATAAGTAATGTCAAATTATTAAGGTTTCCGAATCCCCCTCGCCAAATCAAACAACATGTCTTGCATTTTATGCATACATTGTTCAAAAGCTGTAAACATGCAAATGAAATCATTCGATGAATCCATCCGTTAAAAGAATCACAACGAATATTTAATTGAGATCAAATCATCTACTGTATCCATACATCACAATGGATACTAGTCTCAATCCAATCATTCAATGTACCTCCAGACGAAACACAACGAATATTAAATTAAGCATGAGTAGATTACCAACATTTAATCAATTAAACTTAATTAAACTGTTGAATTGGCTTTTGAACAACACTTTTATACCAACATTTAATCAATTAAACTCAATCAAACTGTTGAATTGGCTTTTGAACAACACTTTTATAAAATAATCTCATTGTATGTACAAAACGACAAGACATGTATGTTTATCAATGACGAGGCTTCATCTTCAACCTTAGTTGAAGGTTTTAGCCTCTCATGATAACAAAAACAACAAACAATTGAATTGACATCATGAGAAAAATAAAACTTACAATGGAAAACGAAGCACAAGCTTCCCGACGACAATACGTCGTATTTTAGCTTAAAACGGTGCCTCCCAAAGTGTGTTTACAAGAGAAAAACGTTGTATATAAATAATAAAAACTAGGGTTCTGCGCTGCCAGGTCAGCGTGAGTGCGCTCGATCGCACTCGAAGTGCGCTCGAGCGCACTCGGCTCTTCAAGGCTCCTGCGGCGCAGCACTTAAGCGATGCATGCTAGGGTTGACGTGGTTATCCGCTCGAGCGTGCCGTGCATGGGATCGAGCGCAGGTGCGCTCGATCGTCGCTCTTGTGCGCTCGATCGCACTTCCAGGGAACTTCAACTCCTTTGCTTATTTCCGCCCTTAAACTGCAGTTCTCTCTTAATGACCTGCAACACATCAAAATACCAACACTAACAAAAACATCAGAAATTAACACAGCTAAGAGCTTAACAAACATAAGTTAAAGGGGCCCAAATATACAATATTTGGCACTCATCAGCAGCTTACTATGAGATTAAGCCTAGTACGATTCAGAGTTTACCATCTTTCCTACGGCTTAGTGCTGAAAACCGTTACAACTTCCTCAATGAATTCTTAGCAATATGTTCTACCATTAAATTGACCGAATTCACTGAGGACTCCTTAAGGATGAGTCTCTTTCCTTTCTCCCTCAAGGAAATAGCCAAACATTGGTTTCATTCCTTAGCACCAAACTCTATCACTTCTTATGCTCAATTGCAACAAGAATTTTTTTAAGAAGTATTTCCCCATAGGAAAAACCAATGACATTAGGAGAGCTATCACTAGTATCTCCCAATATGAGGGTGAGCAATTCCATGAGACCTGGGAGAGACTGTGGAACCTTCTTAGATCATGCCCACACCATGCTGTCCCGAAATGGTAGCTGGTGCAAAGCTTCTTTGATGGCTTGACCGAGCCTCATAGACATATGGTTGATGCATCATGTGGGGGGACCTTTATGGTGAGGAGTGAGGATGAAGCATGGACCCTTTTTGAGAACCTTAGTGACAATTCTGTACATCATGCTTCAACTAGCCATAGGCGACCGGCACCCAAGGCCCCAAAGGCTGAAGGTCTTTTTGAGATAGGAAAGCCTAGTAATAGTGTCCTTCCCGAGATGGCCATTCTATCTAGAAAGATAGCCAGCTTATGGCAGTGGTAGTCGCTTCCTCTCACAGGACGACAATGCATGACCCTTGTTCAGTATGTCTTAGTCCTATGCATCAAGATACTGATTGTCCCTTTACTGGGAATTTTTTTGATGTTTCTAATGAGTAGTTCAATGCAACATTCTCAGAACCGGGTAATGATCTGTACTCCAATACTTATAGCTCGGGGTGGAGAAATCATCCAAACTTCTCATGGAAGGCTCAAGCTTCAGGAAATTCAGCTCCAGGTCTGCACAATCAAGCTCAAGTCAATAGGCAGCCCTATCAACCTTCCTCCACATACCGGCCTCCACAACAGCAATATCAGGACTAACCACCTCCTCTGTCATAGACTGACTTCCAAAAGACGGTATTAAAGGCAATCAGCAAAATGGAAGATAATGATGAGATACTGAATTCTCACACTCAATCCATTTCCAAAATGGAGATTCAACTTGGACAAATGGCTAATACCCTCAACAGGATGGAAGAAGAAAAGCTTCCAAATAAGTCTGTAGCCAATCCTATGGGCCAATACATGGTGGAGGAGAGTACCTCTAATCTAAAGCAAGTCCAAGCCATCACGACATTGTGGAGTGGAAGAGTGGTAGACAGTCATTTGGAAGAGATGATGGATGAGCAAACTGAGGCTCCACAAAATCTGCATCAGGACAAGGGTAAGCAAGTGAGCACTGAGGCATCTTCATCAGCAGCTCCTACTCCTGAGATACCATATGAGCCCTAGGTCCCATTCCCAGAGCGCCCCAAGGTACCCTCCCACTTCGGGAACCAAGGAGAGAAAATACAAGACATGATGGAGGTCTTCAAGCAGGTCAAAATCAACATCCCACTCCTTGATGCCATCAAGCAAATTCCGGCCTATGCAAAATTTCTCAACGACTTGTGCACTCAAAAGAGGAAGAATCAGGAACACATCCCCAAGAAAGTCATTCTCACCGAGCAAGTAAGCTCCTTAATTCAACATAGCACTCCTCCAAAGTTCAAGGACCCTAGAGCCCCTACAATTTCATGCATCATTGAAAACATTGAGATTGAGAGGGCTCTCCTCGACTTAGGAGCTGGTGTGAATTTACTTCCTTACTTGGTGTATCAGCAACTTGGCTTAGGGGAACTGAAACCCACAACTATTGCCCTGCAACTAGCTGATTGATCTATCAAGAAACCCTAAGGGATTGTGGAAGATGTCATCATCAAGGTGGACAAGTTTTACTTCCTAGTTGACTTCATAGTTCTGGACACAGAACCGGTCCTAAATCGAGAAAAACATATTCCAGTCATCCTCGGGCAACCTTTCCTAGCCACAACCAATGCATGCATCAACTGTCGAACCGGAGTAATGGAGATCTCCTTTAGGAATATGAAGATCAGACTAAAGATCTTCAATGCCTTCTAGCATGCACCTGATCAGAATGAATGTTTCTTCCTGGATGACATTGCAGACACTATTGAAGATCCACTTGCTAATACTCTAACTGAAGCCCCATCATGGAGAAACCCACCGGAGCCTATGCCTCTCACTTCAAGTACTCCACTACCTGGTGACAACCCCGAAAGGGACATATTTCATTCAAAGCTTACTGATGTTGATTTCATTGGGGTGGAAAATATTTTGTCAACGTCCTTGGCTACCCACATGTTAGAGGACCCCCATAGATACAAAAGGTTGATCACTAACCCTGTTCAAGACAAACACATTGAGTATTGCCATGGGAAATCTCAAGGTCTCCCAGTTGATAGAAGTAGTTTTGGGGTATTAAGAGGAGTCCTATTCCTTGTGGAATGCTACATGATCATAAAGAAGAAGGGATGGAAGAGCTTGATTGGACTTTTGAAGGATCGAGGTAAGATCCTTCGGAACTCGGATTTACTTTGAGCAATACCTCATAGGATCGAGCGCAGGCCCTGTTCACTCGACTCCTCACCTCATCAGGGTACATGATCTCCTTCCAGGTTTTATCTTCTCCATTGTTGTCCCATTTTTACAGTTTGATTATATTTTGACAACAATGTGTGCATTTGATTGTTTCTTAGTTGGAGTATCACTTTCTTTTTTTAGGACTTGTGCTTTTGCATACAAGTTTGGGGGTATCATATGCCCCACATCTACTCATTCAGGTATTCCTATACTCTTGATCTCATTTTTTAATTTTATACATACATTAGGGACAATGTATGATTCAAGTTTGGGTGTATGGAAGAACAAAACACGGTCCATTATTGTTGTTATGTCATTCTTATGCATGTGGTTGAGCTTTGATTTTGATTTGAATTTCATTGATAGGCTTAAAGTTATGAACACTTTATCATTTGACTTAGGAATTTTTTAGTCTTGTTACTTACTTTTGGCAACATGAGATGCATCTTGTTTAAATTTAAGATTTACCTTGAGCACACTAGCACATGTTTGTGATGTATAAAATTTGAGACCACTTATGTTTGTTTTCAATATCTTGAATTCAGTTGGGTGACGTATTGGATGAATAACCTTGGAATGCTGTTATTAAAAAAAAAACAAAAACAAAAACAAAAAAAAAAAAGAGAAAAAAAAATCAAGTTGAGTTTTTCACTGAGTAACCGAACCTCTTGCCTCATTAAGCAGTGAGTGTTCGCGTCAAAAAGTGAGAAGTTTGGTTTGATTAATAAAATGGCTAGCTTAGCTTCGTAGCCTTTTTTACTAGAGTTAGTAAGTCCTTAGGGGTGTCTTTACACCTAATGCACTAAAGCCATTTGGTTTGGGAGTCATTGGCTTAACACTCGATACATGGGTCAATTAGAAAGCTTAAGGGAGCTAAGCATTACACAGCCTACCAAAACAAAACAAAAAAGTGTATGCCTTTGGTATTTCATCTCATAGGAAGTCCAATGAATTCTGAGATATTGATTCATTTAAATTGGAATTATTTTGAAGCCTCATGATTCAGTGTTAGTTCACTTTGCACTAATTGGAGCTTGTTGTATCTCAAACTACCATTTGTAAGTAATTTGACTTGTGATTTCTTGGAATTTTGAAGATGGAGTTTGTCTTTTAAGCTTGCCAATGAATGAGAATCATTATTTCTGTGATGCTTTTTCCTTTTGAATGACATAATGATGACAATGTTTGTGGGTATCATTCCTGTTAAACCCTCACGAGACTTCACTCATCCTCTAGGGATGCCTAGGGATTTAAAAAGCTTATTGCATACGCTGAATGCAATCATACATCCCATGAAAGAGTGATTTATCTTGTTCTTTCTCAATTTCATTTCCTGTTTTCTATTGCTAAGGGACTAGCAATATGTAAGTTTGGGGGTGTGATAAGCGCCGAATGATGCACATTCAAGCCCCTTAATTTGCATATGTTAATTCCCTAGCTTTGTTATTTCTTTGATTTTGTTTTGTTTTTGTGTTTCAAGGTTTTATATGAATGATGCAATAAATACCATTTAATTTGGGCTTAAAACGCACTTCGGGGAGCATTGGTAGCAAATTTGGATCAAACGATGATTCGCACCTAACGAGTCCTACTAAAAAAGCCTTATCTAGAGTTTCAGAACTCTAATTGAAAAGCTAACTCAAAGATCTACAAAGTCATCTTTCACGATAGTTGGCTATTTTCGATGTTTACTAGGTCAAAAGAGCCTTCGTTCGAAAGCCGTCCAAATAGGACAGGTCTCCGTCCGAACAAAGGTGCGCTCGAGCGCACCAGAAGTACGATCGAGTGCACCAGAAGTACGATCGAGCGCACCAGAAGTTGTTCCAGCGCACTCGGGTTTCCAGAGCACACAAGGACTCCAAATCCACCTTGAAAGGGCTTTCAGTCTCCCACTTGGACTGGGAAACCGACCCACGATTTTCCTAAGGTTTCTATGGCTTCTAGGACTCTCCTAATCCATATAAATAGGCCTCTAAACATTGAAGAGAGAAACCACTGCCTAGAGCAAAAATTCAACAAATAGTTCTTGGAGGCTTAGCGGAGTCATGAACAGCTAAACCCCCTAGTGGGGTATTAATGTAACCCTATCCAAGCACATTGGTTTGATTGTATTTAAATTTATAGATTTTCAATTCATGCATGTTAATTGTATAATTATGAGAATTGATACAATTTGATTTTGTTCTTAATGTTTAAATGCAATTGTTCTTAAATTCCAAAATCAATATTTGTGAAATTCTTATCTTGTCTTTGAAAGTCTTTTACTTTTGTTGAACTCAAATCATTATTATTTTCCAGTGATTGTGGGGATGATGATTATACAATGGTTTTAACTTACATATAATCAAAAGGGTTAGATAGGTCATACCTAGGGAAGACAGGTCGTACCGCATCTTAGTGGTTAGGTGGACGATCCATGCCAACCAAAGATGGGTTATACTTACTCTCTTGATTGTATGTATCCTATTAAAGAATGAGATAATCCATACCAAGGGAAGACGGGTTGTACCGCATCTTAGTGGTTAGGTGGACGATCCGTACCAACCAAAGATGGATTATATTTATTCTTTAATAAGGTATTTTCTTGTTTATTTATAACATGCATAGAATGAGTTTCTTGATTAAATATGATTAACCATTGTTGTGCGGATGGAGGTGAAGTAAATACCCTACACTCTCTCTTATATTCAAATTCTCTTTTATTTTCATGCACTTTAGTTACAAAACAACTCAATCATCTCTTAAATTAAGTTACTTTTAATTTTCATAAACTTGATAACAACACCCCTGCAGTCTTTGAGGTTCAACACCCTCTCTATAGCCTTATCTTACAAAGATTCGTAGCATTGCGAGTGGTCTATTATTATTGATTATTTTTGCTTTGAAAACTCCACATCAGTCAGTAAAGGAAGTCACTGTTTGAAAGCGGTCACGATGGAGATAAGCTGAGAGGTTTGTCGTTCTTACAAAGTTTAGAGGTGCTCAAGGGTGTGGGTATTGTCTATTCAGTAACTGTGAATCTTCTTTTAGTGATTTTTTGGGTTTGGCTGCACCAAAGTGGTTTTTACCTTGAGGTGCTCAAGGGTTTTCCACTTCGTAAACAAACCTTGTGTTGTGGTTGTGTTTGATTTATACTTCCGATGTGCATGTTTTTGTGTTTGATAATATGGCTTAGTATTTTCTATTGAATACTTGATTGCAGGAGGTAGAACACAATCCTTATATAGTTTCAAAGAAAAGCAACCAAAACTATCCAACTTTTAAGTGAGGATCGAACATTCGTCTATGGACCACCAAACGTTCGATCAAAATCCTAACACTGAACATTCAACCCTGGACCACACCAACGTTCAATTTGCAACCCTAGAACCATTGGGTAATAGTACACAGAACATTCGAAGCATAGTATCGAACATTCGAGCCAGTCTGTAAAGCAATTTTAACCTACTATCCACCTGACCTAGCCTTATCCACCCACCCCTCCTATAAATACCATCCATTTTTCGCCCTTCAGACTTCACCCCTCATGCCTACAACCTAACAACCCTAAACCTAGAGAGAGAGAGAGATTCTAGAAAGAGGAGGGGATTTTGAGGTTGTTTTGCCATCTTCAAGGTAAACCTAGATGCACTAAGCTTGTTTTCAAGTTGTTTATATGATTTTCATACTTGTTGCAAGTTTGAATGTGCCATGACGAGTTTATGCTATTATTTTTCTCAAAAAGCATAAAGGTTTTTAAATGTTATAAACCTACTCTCATATGTTGTGGTTTATTATGTCTTTATTAAACTATTTGGAGCTTAGGATGATAATTACTATGTGTCCCGTAAGAAATACGAACCTCGCATACATTTTGGCACTCTGACCGAACATTTGCTACAATCTGACCGAACGTTTGACCTCGAGTCTGAACGTTCGATCTTGAGCCTAAGCATTTGGACAGTGCCCATAATGGGTAATTAGAGTTTTGTGATGTTTTAGTAGAGCTCTCAACTAGGATTTTGAGCCAATTGAGTAATGCTATAACGACTAGAGTCCTCATTGAGTCCTCCCATGTTTGATGTGGCTTTTAAAATCACCTATAGATCAAAATTTAATAATGATCATCTCAAATTTAATGGTGATTTGAAAAGTTATATCATACTTAAGATGACTATAGGAGGACTCTAGTCCTCCTTATAACACTACTCTTACCAATGTAGATGAAATGAAAATTGATAGGAAAATTGCTCATCCTTATCCAAATATTTCATCTTCTTAACAAAATACATATTTCCCATGGAAGCACATAAAATGCAAAGGCGAGTTTGGCAAAACAATTCCAATAACATCATACTTGAGAGGACTCAAGGAAGACTTTAGTCCTCCTTATAACATCACTACAAGACATTTTAAATGTTTGACAAGTTTGAGATTCTATACAAGTAGTAAATTTGAAAAATAATTGTTTAATTTCTCTCTTTTTATCATTATTTTTTTTCCCAATCAAGTTCTCTTGTTTATAAACACAAATTGAGTGCTTTTTTTTTTTTTTTTTAGCCACCATTCAATGCAAGTATAATAATGAGTCATATGACAAATCTTATCCAAGAGTAATTCTATTAATCATCTCCCATCCCTCAAAGCATATGAAATAAACTTTCGAAAGATATCTATTAATATTATTTTCCCGATTTATTGTAAAACAATTATATTTGTAAGTAATCTCACAAATATACACGAAAATGAATAAAAAAATCATATAAAAATAATAATGTGATGATGCCGTATCTTAGTTTATCCTTTGAATAAAAAGAGAAAATATATATATATATATATATATATATATATATATAATGCACCAAAGATACGACATCTCGTCATCTCGTATCAACAGTTGCGCTTCCTTTATTTCCACTCCTGTTAGGCTGTAATCGCACGTGACTGCTCGTGCATGTAGTGAAGTAAATAGAAATGAGCCCTTAAAAAGAAAAAAAGTAAAAAAGGCCAACCTGTTTGAGAATCAATTGGTAGCAGCTAAAAAGGAGCAACAAAGCACCGCCAAAAAACCTCCATGCCTTGGAAAATACGCCCAAATAATCTTATGTTTAACTTTACTTGGTTCTACGCATTTGACTTTAGAGAAATGCTGCATGTTATACTTAGGGCCGACAATTTTTGATATAATTTGCGAATCTAACGCGAAATTAAAACATTAGGGTTTAGAGGTCCGACCCATTTAAATAAATAGATCGAGTTAGAGTTGATCTATATAGTCATTTACCAATGTTTTGGTATGACTCGAAGTTGATACACAACATTTAGGTTTTGAAAATTTTGACTCGACTCGCGCACCTGGCATAAAATTAGTGGGTTAGAAAGCTTTAGTCATTTAATTAAATAGATCGGATTAGAATTGGCACATATAGTCTTATATCCATTATTCAACAGGCAAACCCAAATTATTACTCATAACTACATCCCCTTCCTGTTGAGCTGGTGTGATAGTGCCTACTAACCCTTGAGATGAAGGTGGAATAAGTGTATAGTATTTAGCATTACTCTGAACTTCATGGTATTATTTATCTTTCGGATTTCCCATAAGTCCTTCAATTCGGCTTCTAAATTGGACGTAAGCATCTTTTTAATTTAACCTTGTCGTGTTACTTGGAGGTTCTATTTTACCTGAGTGGACATTTTGCTGATTTCTTCATTCCTTGTAGAAAAGGGATGGACTATAATGGCTTCGAGCCATCATAGATGTGGGAGTTAAGTAATTTATGAGATTATGGGATAAAAACATATTCTACGATTTCAAATTAAAAATTTAAATTTAAATTTCAGTTTTTTTTATAAAAAAAAAAAAAAAAAAAAAAAAAAGAAAAAAAGTACGAACCATTAATATTTTTTTGTTGGACTGGAAGGGACACTTCAACCCAAAGAATTGCATAATGGGTATAATGGTCCCACTGTAACCCATTTAAACGTGCCGTCTCAATTTTTGGTATACCTTTTTCCTTTGGAGTTGGTATGATAGTTTTTTTGGTTTTTTTTTTTAGCAAATGTGAGATTCCTTAGAAACGAAAGGCATCAAGAAGAATCTTTCCTACCATATCCAAAAGATAGAAGAAGGGAAAGGATAGGATAAGAATGATTACGGTGAAGTTATTGGAGGTTAGTCCACTTTAAGAGGTCATACACTATTGATATCACTGATAATGGGCGAAATTTGCCAATTACAAGTGAGATTTTGGCTCTCTAATAGTGGAAAGGGAGAACAAATGAGTCACTCTTTTGCTACCAGCCTACCACGCATTTAGTATGTTGCCTTCAATTTCTCAAAAAGTATGTTGCCTTCAAAATTCCGGCTTACATTAGCAAATAGCAAGCATAGTTACATTTTTTTTTATTGATAGGCAACTTTTTTTCCACATTTATTGCATGGAAAGATAACAAGCCTATGGAGATGGGAAAAGGATCCTAAATGAAAAAGGAGGTAAAATGACAATTTTACCTCTCTAAAAAACACTAGCGAAATATTCTCCATTTAAATGAAATGAAGATGATTCAATTCCCATGAAGATGATCCATCGAAAAATAACATGACAACATATTTAAATAATACGATACTATTAAATACAACGAAACAAAATCTCGTATGTTCCCAAAGGTAAAGTCATCCATATTCTTTCGCAAGTCTTGATTAACCGTCATGATGAGACGAAGGTTAGAATTAGGCACCGTTCAATCTTCCGCCCAAAAGCCCTAAGCCCCTTTTTTGGGGATTACATTGGGTGTTGGCCAAAGGGGGGCTTTTTCATTGAAATCTTCTCTTGCTTCACCCCACCTTTCAGGGTTCCAGACACCATCTTCATGGCATTAACTCATTATCAGTTGACGTCAAATTATGCATTTTGTAATAAATGGAATGAACATTAAAAGTTACCCACTACCAAGTGGACATAAAGACTGAAGCAACATTGTTCGGCATTGATGATCAAATCAAAAACAACTCCTGATACTAACAAATCTGAGGGCCAAAATACAGTGCGGCGGTACCATAATAATTCCCACACTCTTTAGATACATGTGCACTAATCTGTTTTCTACAAGATTGGATACAGGCCATATAAGAGAAGAGAAACAAATTCATCCTAGAAACTCAAAAATCCATCAAGGCCGAAAGAAAGATGACAAAATAATAATAACATACCAAGAAACTACCCGCCAAAAGGCACGTAAACAGCTATCGAATGCAAAATAGTTGATTCAAGCAAACTATAAAGAGGGATGGGATGACTTCAAACACTACTGATCAGCATTATCGGCCGGGGGACTGGTGTTACCTGTCTCTTGCCTGACTGTTTCAGCACCCCTCCTATTGGTATCATCAACATCCAGTACATCATCCATCATGTCATCCTCACCAACATTGATATCTTCCACATCATCCTCATCATCTTCACTGTTGTTTCCACCAGGGATCTTTCTTTTCTTGGGACCATGCTCAAGCCTGTGGGTATCCAATTCTTTGTCCATTGTTTCCTGTAAGTTCAACAGATCATTATTTGCTTTCCTTGTTTTTCTTGCATTTTGCCATTTCTCCAAATCCTTTTCAACATTGGCAACATACTGCTCCTGAGTCTGTTTCTGATATTCAGACAGTTCCTCCCTCCTGGCAGCCTTCCACTCTAGAAATGTCTGATAGTACAAATTTGTAAGAGATGGGCGGACAAGTGCAAAATATTTCACATGAATTCATATATAACCAATATAAGTTTCAGTTCAAACTCTGATTCTGCCTTCACCCCTTCCCTATGGTTTTGCATATTGCCATTATTTCACCTTCACAAGGTCAATTCCCTAATAGCATCATTAAGGTCTATGACCCTGGGCAGGGATGTAAAAGAGCCAAGATGACTGAGCATATGGATGCTGAGACTTTGCTCAATCAAATTTGAAAAACTGCTGAATCTTGACGAAAATTTTAAATTAGGTTTTGGATATCCTGATTTAGATCTGCTCCTGAGCTTCATTAGAAGTTTGACAATTGCTCAACTTGCTCACTATGGTCAAATAGATCTAAGCTCCAGCAACACTCAAGTCAAAGACAATGTTCAACTTTATTACCTTCTTTTAATAACCTAAGGTTTAAGCCCATGAAATTAATAAGATTTGAGCTCAAGTGTGAGCCCTCTACTGAGTTGAGCTGCATTATTTCCCAACCTTGGCTAGGAAAATTGACAACCTGAAAATTTGCTCAGCTCAGATTATTTGTGTATGAGGGAGCCTCTAGAAGTGGAAAGTTTTATAGCTCAACTCAAATGCAGAGCACAATTTTATTAGGAGTGGCAAAACAAAACCATCCACGCAAATAAAGTATACACTAAATTCAATATTTTGGAAATACAACTGATTAACATTCAATAAACAATGAATAAAAAAAAAAAAAAAAAGTTTTCATTTCTTTCCAATAACTTTCAGTAAATAAGGAGAGCAATGGAAAAATGTTGAGAAAAGAAGTATTGGACTTGCCTATGGCAACAGATAAAGATTCCAACAATATTATCAAAAGGAATAGGACAATGTAAAGCTAGCCCCTGAGGCATGGATTGTGGATGCATAACTTTCTGTTCTGTTGTGATGGACAGAAGTACACTCACATAGTTGCAAAACGCGGGGGGGGTGGGTGGGGGGGAGAGAGAGAGCTACAGACAGAAGACATACCTATAAGGAGTTTAATATCACAATAGGTAAACAATTGGGTCAGGTTTGGGTATCCAAGGATCTCAAACCAAAACTGGTCCCCAAATCTGATTGGGTTTTCATAATTGTTTCCCCCAAACCCATCCCACATCTTAGTCGGGTTTCCTAAACCCAACCTACTAACATGAAGCATTTGGAGAGAAAGAAATCAATGTCTTTTCGAGGACCACAAATCTAATGTGCTTCAACTAAAATTCTCCTTCTTGAGTGCCCTCTTAGATTGAGCTGCAACTTTTTTCCTAATTTCTCTTCCTCTAATCTTGTAGATCTTGTTGACTTTGTAGATTTTCGACCCAATAAGGTGGTTGCTTCTCTTGTATACTTTTCATATGCGTGAGCTTTTCTTTCTAATAAATAATTATTCATAATATATATATATATATATATATTTTAAGTTTCATAATATATATGGTGGAAATTTCAACTTAAACTGGTGCAAAAGGAAAATCATCATCTAACTTTTCAAACATTCAGCTTCTTCTGAAATATCAGGGCAATTAAATGACCTTTAATTCAAAATGTTGGCCCCATTTGTTGATATTCCTCAATTAAAGACCCCCTATCACCAGAGAAGTGTTACAAGGGACTAACCTGTTCTTTACGCTGCTGAAACAAGGTTTCATCTTCTTCTAAAGGTTTGTTGGGTAAAAAATATATTGGAGGCTCTGCCTTGGTTCTGGAAAAAACACATCCCATAACCAATCAGTATTAATTGGAAAATAAAGCATAAAAGAATTCTGTCATTCTACCTAAATCATGCAATGAACAGGAAACATCCGCTAATCAAAATGCTTCAACACTACCATCCACATGAACAGAAACTTATCTTCGTCTCAATAAAATGTGAATATGGACACTTTTGGACCAAAATTAAAAATAACCTGCAGCAGAAAAAGAGTACAGAAAGATTTCATTAGTGCTAGGGCTCTCAACTGTCAAGAAGGGTAGCATACAAATAAGATTTGTACTTAGAAAGAATATTGGCATGGTATATTGTTATCTGAAGAAAATGCACCTTATAAAATTGCTAAGTTTTTTATGGTGCTCACTCCACCGAAGAAACAGCAATTCCAACTTCTTTTCTTCTGTCTTGGCAGCAACGCGTGCCCTGAGAGTCTGATGAAAATAAAGACACAAGAAAAAGATAATGAGTAAGGACAATTTTAAGAAAATATCATTTCAAGGTCTCACCAACAAAGGTGCAACAACTAAGTTTTGATAAACAACAAACCAGATCTCTTCTCCTCTTTTCTGCAATTTGCTCACGCTCTTGTTGCCTCAGCCTCTCACTTTCTTCACGTGCTCGTTGCTCGGCCTGAAAAATATTAGAGGCATTACGTATCATAATAGTCTCATTGTTAAATTCAAGATGAGAATAGGCCTATTGTTCAAAGAACTTGTGGGCAAAATAGCCATATCTGAATTCCTCAGTCATTGTGCAATTATCATAATTCACTTTAAATGCTTGTTCTCAACAAGATTAATATTCCAGTCATAGTGCAATTATCATAATTCACATTAAATCCTTGTTCTCAACAAAATTAATATAGTGATAGAACCTATGAGTCCTTAAATACACTCACTCTTTGTAGAGAATTAGACCTTCTCATGTACGCCTCCGTTACTGACAGTTGCGTATCTTCTTTCCTGAATTTCTGGATCACAATTTCCAAAAATTGGTAAATATGAGCACCAATAAATCAGGAACACAACAACACAAGCTTCAATGGATAATATAAAGCGGAGATGTCTGCTCATGAAACAAATTTCAGCAGAAGCAACACTAGAGCATTTTTTCTGATACCAACACGTCATGATTCTTGAAAATTCAGACAAAAACTAATTCAAAGTAACTCCTCAAAGCATCACTAATCACCCCTTGAATGTAAAAATCCCTCACACATCTAAAATTTGAAACCTATCTCAATGTGAAATCAAATCTATTGAGACCAACTAGGCAAAAACCACCACTACTTAGCAACTTTTGAAAAATATATGAAAATATTGTAATGCAAAGCCTAATTGCAACACTAGAACGGTGCATTTATCCATTCTAAATAACCAATTTCCTTCTAGATTCTTGAATAGCTCTCTTGGATTAAAACAGATCTTTTATCTCCTCTACAGTTTGTGGTTGTCATGGAAGCTTTGAGTAGAATGCTATCCACCACAGGATAGGGGTTTCTTATCATGTTTTTCAATGGGGTCGAGGAATAATGATGAGCTCTGTGTTTGATCTTTCATTTGTGAATTATTTGTTTAGGGAAATGGTGTTCAATCGTGCCCTATTAGGGAAATGGTTGTGGCGCTATGGAACAGATAGAGTTACTTGGTGGAGGGCTGTGGTGGATGCGAAATTTGAAAGTCTTGGGGGAGGATGGTGCTCCTTGGAGCCGGGTGGACCTTTGGGGGTGGGGTTATGGAAGAACATTAGGAAAGGGTGGGACACTTTCAAAGGGTTTACACGATTTGAAGTAGGGGATGGGACTAAGGTGCGCTTCTGGCATGATTTGTGGTGTGGTGATACGGCTTTCAAGACAGCTTTTCCAGGCTTATTCAGCATTGCTTGTGCTAAGGACGCCTCAGTTGCGGAGCATTTGGAGGTGTTGGGTAGCTCTAACTAGTGGAATGTTAGTTTTTCTAGAGAGGCTCATGATTGGAAGGTGAATGTTTTGGCCTCTTTTTTTCAAGTGTTACATTCTGCTCAAGTGAGGCGAGGGTGTGACGATAGGTTGTGGTGGAACTCTTCCAAAGGAGGCCGTTTCAAGGTTAAGCTCCTTTACGCTTCCTTGGCTTGTTCTGAAGGGCGAGGATTCCCTTGGAAGAGTGTGTGGCGAACACAAACTCCCCCGAGGGCGAGTTTTTTTGTGTGGTTGGCGACTTTGGGCAAAATTCTGACCGTAGATAACCTCAGGCAGCGATAGGTGATTATGACGAACAGGTGTTATATGTGCAAGAGTGAGAAGACGGTGGACCATCTTCTCATTCATTGCGAGGTTGCGTATGCTTTGTGGAGTACCTTTTCTGGTCGGTTTGGGTTGTCTTGGGTGATGCCGAGACGGGTCTCGGATTTACTCGCCTGTTGGTGGTCTTCGAGGAGGAGAGGGAGTGCTGTGGTTTGGAAAATGGTACCTACTTGCTTTTTTTGGTGTTTATGGAGGGAAATGAATAATAGGTGCTTTGAGGATTTGGAGGGGGCATGGGAAGACATACTAGCCTCTTGCTTTCATACTTTGTATCTATGGACCGTTGTGCATATCTTTCCGGTGTCGATCAGTTATGATGATTTTCTTGTTCGTTTTTTTCCTTCTAGTTAGGTGATCCTGTTGTATATTCCCAGTGTACTTTGGGGCGCCTTTACGCTTTTAATAAAACAGTTTATTACTTAACAAAAAAATTTGTGAATGATACCTTGATATTTTCTAGGGCAAATCCCGATCATCTCCATCATCTACATTGTCTTTTCTTATGTTTTGAAGTTGTACATATCTAAATCAAAGTTAATCCATGTTGGCGCTGTGGATGCGTTGGACGTTTGGCTTGTATCCTTGATTGTAGGATGTCCTCTTTGCCTATGAATTATTTGAATCTTCCTTTGGAAGCTTCGTACAAGGCTAAATTAAATCTATATGGGATGGTATTGTTGAAAAAATGAAAAGTCATTTGGCTAGTTGGAAAAGGCTTTATTTGTTTGAGGATGGCAGGGCACTTTTTCCAATCTTCCTACTTATTATCAGTCACTTTTCCCCATTCTTGTAGGTGATGCTAATCAGATTGGAAAAAGAAAAAAAAAAAAAATAGAGGGATTTTTGTGGGGTAGAGTTGGTGTCGAGTTCAAATTTCGTTTAGTTAGGTAGTCTAAAATTTGTTCTCCAATTTGCTTTAATGGTTTAGGGGTTGCAAATCTGATTTAGCTCAACCAAACTCTCTTAGGGAAATAGTTATGACGTTATGCCAAGTAGATAAAGGCTTGTGGAGATCAGTGGTGGAAACCAAATCTGATTGCATGAGGGGAGGATGGTGTTGCAATGAAGTTGTTAGGCCCTTTGGAATGGGAGTGTGGAAAAACATTAGAAGAGGGTGGGGAGTTTTTTTTTAGATTTGTCATATATGAGGTGGGAGACAAGTCTAAGATTAAGGTTTTGGCTTGATTTGTGGTGTGAGAATCATCCCCTTAAGGCAATTTTCCGGAATTGTTTAGTATCACTCGCTGTAAAGAGGCTTGGGTGGCAGATCATATGTGGTTTCTAACTTCAATCTTCAGTGGGAAATTTCCTTTATTAGATAAGTGCATGATTGGGAGGTGGACTTGGTCGCTTTGTTCTTTGATCTTTTTATTCTCTCATGTTGAGACAAGGTGGCCAAGATAAAATTGTTGAATCCCTTCCAAAAGGTAAACATTTCAGATCATATCCTTTTATCACGAACTTTGATTTCATGCTAAGTTCACATTTCCTTTGAAAAGTATTCGGAAAAATAAGGCTCCATCAAGAGTGGCGTTCTTTGTGTGGATTGCAACACGAAGGAGAATTTTAACTTTGGCTAACCTGAGAAAGTGACACATTATAGTGGTATATTGGCAATGCATGTGCAAGAGTAGGGAGATGATCATCTTCTTCTCCATTGTTCTAGTAATGAGAGACTTGTGGGTTTCCATCTTCTGTCTTTTCGGGGTAGAACAGGTCATGCCTAGAAGGGTGATGGAGTTGTTGGCTAGCTGGAGAATTCAATTGGAAAGCTTGGAAGATGGCTCATTTGTGCTTAATGTGGTGCATTTGAAGAGAGCGAAAAGCAAGAAGCTTTGAAAATTATGAGAGAGAGTTCTGTATTGGTGTTACAAGTTGTTATGAGCAAATTTCTTCATGCTAGGATAGCGGCATACAATAGTCTTCACTTTTCTAGTTTTACTGAATTTTTGGATCTCATGTTCTCTTTCTCCCTAATTGGAGGTCTCTCTTATATACTTCTTATCTACTTTGGTTACACATTTTCTGCACTTTTTACTGAGATAGATTTACTGTAGTCGTATCTCCCAAAAAAATCATCAATAAAGATATCAAATTGTCATCTAATGAGGAATTGGAACAAGTTTGACAATCCTGATCATCCCATTAAGATATGAATGTTTTTCATTGGCACTAAGACCATTATATCATGCTCCACTCGATGTCAGCTCATCCTCCAAAGAGGATTGCCTTATTTTTCTTTCCAGCCCAACCAACTATTCCCAAAAAGAATAATTTTTCCTTCCACAGCCCCAACCACGATCATACTTTTTATATCATATAATATTCATCAATTTTTGTACCAGGTCATCTGAATTTGATTCTTCTACTTCAACTAGATATATGCTTGATAAAATGAGTCCTTTCCCAATGACAACCATTCTTTAACTCTCAAAGTTGTTAGCCTCAAGAACCCAGAACCAAAAAAAAAAATAGTTGATTATCCTTGTTCTCTACAAAAACTTGGCAAACAAAAACACATGTTTAAGGCTGTATTGTAAGGTCATGAAGCAAACTAGGAAGTAAAAAATTAACACCATAATAACAGTAACAATAAGTTCCAACCTTTAGATTGGACTAACAATGTCTTACTGTAAATCAATCAATCCAATTAAAATCTCAGTTGCTAACAAAAAAATAAACAACAATTATGCACATACCTCTAAAGTGCCCAGAAGCTGCCCCAGCATTCTTTTGTTCCTGCTAACCAATCTTGGGTCCTCATCCTTCGGCAAGACCCTTGGAACATGCTCCATTGCTGGACCTTCAGAATCCTAACAATTAAAATTAAAAAAATATAAATAAAATAAATAAATAACTAATAAATAAGAGCATTAAGACTTATAGCCCCAAACCAACTGTCCTCAAGAATACAGGAAAAACATGAAATTTACAGTATTGGCTGCTCTTTGGCTTCCATCCCTCCTAGGCCATCCACTCTGCTGCAAATTCAATGGCTCTTGTTCGCTCTGATTAACAGCACCAGCTCCAGCCATTCCGTCCCTCGTTGCATCCTGCCTCTTCACATCCTTTGCTGTTTCTGCATCCTCAGTGATCTCTCCATCCTCCAGCTTAATTTGCAAATCAAGACAAGTTCAATTAACCATTTTCTGGACAATTATGCTCTTCCAGAACAATATCAAAATGGAAAAATCATACATAAAAGCATTCTCAACTAAACCACAAAACACACAATACACATACCCACACAAAAGCTACCATACTACAAGACTCCAAAAGAAAATACCGCACCATACCAAGTTGATAGCAATTAACAACTAACCCATCTTTAATTGAGGTAGACTATCATTCATCAGAAAACCAAAACAATACAAAAAAAGAGATTACATGCATTTGAGGTTATGTCTGAAAGGAATAATAAGAAATAAGAAAAATTATCAGCTTCACAGAACGGTGACATTTCGTCATTTGAGGCGAACGATCATTTTATCAACCAAAACAATGGAACACACGCACTTAAACTGTTAGTTCCTATTCCTTTCCCTAATCTCTCATTCACCAAACAGGCGGATTATATATATAACCTATTAACAGGAATATTACTATAGCGTTAAAAATTGTAAACCAAACAGAGGATTGCAATATATACTCAGAATTGCGAAGGTTTTAGTTTTAGTACCTTGACCACCGCGGACGATAGTCGGCGTTTGGCTTGAGGTTGATCTTCCGCGTCAATCCTATCTGCCTGAAATCATTCAAAACAATAGAAAAAATAAAATAAAAGGCCAAATAAGAACCCAAAATTCAAAAGGAGAAAAACCAAGATGTAGCGGAAAGAGAAGAAATTGAATGGAGTAGGAGTACGTACGGGTCGAACGAAACCTCGCTGACGAGCTCCGTTGGAGGCGAAATTGCGAGGTCCAGCACCGGGAAAGCCTCCCCTGCGAAGTCCCCGAGGATCTCGAAGCCGCTCCGCAATCTGAAATTTGTCAAAGGAAAAACAAGAACAGAATGAGACGAGAGAGAGAGAGAGAGAGAGGGAGAGAGAAACGTAGAGCTTGAGAGAGAGAGAGAAGGTTTTGGGTGCCTGGCGTTGTTGGCGTAGGAGCTCATCGATCTCTCGACGGAGCTCCTCCTCTGTCTTCTCCGCTGCTGCTGCGGTGCTTCCCATGGAACAAACTCCTCCAATTGTTCAACAAAGCAGTGTGGGGGTACTGGGGAGAAGAAACCCTCGCAAACTATTCGCCCGGTTTTTATCCCTCAGACCTTTTAAATAAAATGGGTTTATAGAGGTCGCCTTTTCGGCATTCACGTATGTCATACCATTTTCTACATCAAATGTATTTTGTACACTATTTTATATTTTTCTTCTCTTTCTTTATTAATTTGGAGGCCACCTCTTTTTCTCTGATGTTTGGGTCAAAGAATAAAATAAAAGAGAAGAAAGTGATATTTAAGTTCCGTAAAATGATTTACAGAAAATATTTTATATATTTTTCGTTGTTTGGCGCGACGTAAAAATAATAGTCAATCGAAAATAATTTCCCTTTGACTGAAAATTCTTCTTTAATTTTCGGAAAACCGTAAACCATTTTTCGACTTTAAGCATCTCAGTCAAGAATCGACGAACCATGCCAAGACCCTGCAAGGACTTGACCTTAACCTTTTCGGGACTTGACCAGGACCCGCCCAAGACCTGCCCGAGACCCCGCCAAGAACTGCCCTGGACCTGCTAGGGACTTGACTGGGACTTGTCTAGGACCCGCTTGGGACCCTACCTGGACTTGCTCGGGACCTGACCAGATGAGCCCGGAAACCCGCCGAAACTCAACCGGACATGCCCGGGACCCACCCGGGGCTTGACTGGGACCCGACTGAGACTCACCTAGGCCTTGACCGGGACTTGTCCAAGACCAGATCAGGACCTGCCTAGGACCCGACATGGACCCACTCAGGACATGCCCGGGATTCGCTCGGGACTTGAGCAGGACTCGCCCGAGACCTGTTTGGGACTTGCCCAGGACGCGACTTGACCTACTCGGGAGAAGACTGGGACTTGACTGAGACCTGCTCAAGACCCGCCCAGGACTTGACAAGGACCCTCCCGGGACTCACCAGGACTTGACCGGGACCTACCCGGGACTTGACCGGGACCAGACCGAACTTGCCCAGGGCCTCGCCCAAGACTCACTCGAGACTTGACCGGGACCTACCCGGGACTTGACCAGGACCCGCCCGGACCTATCTTGGACCTAGCCGGGACCCTTTCGAGATCTGCCCGGGACCCGCCTAGGACTTGACCAGAATTCTCACAGGACCCACCCCGGAGCTAACCGGAACTCGCTTGGGACCTGATTAGACCCGCCTAGGACCTGATCGGGACTTACCCAGGACTTGACAAGGACTTGCCTTGGGACTTCACCTGGACCCGATCAGACCTTCCCTGGCGAGTTTTGGTCAAGTCCCAGGTGAGTCCCGGGCAGGTCCGGTCAAGCCCTGGACAAGTCCCGATCAGGTCCTAGTAGGGTCTCGAGTGAGTACGGTCAACTCTCGGGCAGGTCCTGGGCAAGTCTTGAGGCAGGTCCGGTGGGGTTCCGGTCGAGTCCCAATCAAGTCCCAGGCAGGTCCCGAGCAAGTCCCGGCGGGGTCTCGGGCAGGTCCAAGTCAAGTCCCGGGCGGGTCCTATTTAAGTCCCAGGCAAATGCTGGGGGATCCTAGGCAGGTCACGAGCAGTTCCCAGTCAAGTCCGAGGCGGGCCCTAGGCAGGTTCGATGGAGTCCTGGTCAGGTCCAGGCAAGGTCCTAGGCGGGTCCCGGGTAGGTATTTTTATATTTTATTTTTATATTATTGTATATTAGTATTTTTATGTTATGAATAAAAATTACATTTTATAGCTTAATATGATTAAATTAAAATAAATAAATAAATAAAAATTATTTTCCATGCGCGCGCCAAACGTTGGAAAATGTTTTCATCGTAAAATATTTTCCTATAAAATGACTTTCATGAAAATATTTTAGGACGGAAAATATTTTACGCTGAAACAAACGGAGCCTTAAAGAGAAATTGGGGTGTGAGCACCAATAAAATGATGCCAAGTGTCATTCTTAATAAAAATATATATAAATATATAAAATTAAAAAAATCATTTAAAAAGAAAAAAATCCAAGATCTCTCCATGAGCTTTCCATTATTCTATGCTGAAAGCATGGCTACAACTGCTTCCACAGCCTTCCTCCACTAATCACACTGCACTTTTATCTTTCTCAACTCTACTCCCATTTTTGAATTTGTTGATTATGCTGCCTCCAGCTACTCAGTCACCCTTGCTGCCCTTCTATTGCTCCTATTTGTAACATGTTCATTTAATTTTTTAGCCCTTTTTATACTTCATATTCTCTCTGGCACGATAGGTTCCTCTCAAGTTTTAAATTCAACCATTCGTTCTCCTCATAAATTCCTTGTAATTTAGTTTCCTTATGCATCAAGTTTGCTTTCAACTCTCAACATCAGAAATTCCCCGTAACCCGTCCTCCCCTGCTCCGCACTCTGCCCCGCACGTGCCGCTCGGTCATAAACCCCTTCTCCATGGTAGACTTCACCACCAAGATCTGGATCTGGCCTTGCCTAGTCCTCCATCTCCACTTTAATGTTGAGATATAGTTGGATTTTCAGCAATACAAAGAGAGAGAACAGAGATCTTGGGGGTAGGAGGCCACCCCTTTTCTTTTTTATTTTTCTTTTTTCATTTTTTTTTAAAGTTTTTAATTTTTAATTTTGATATATTTATATAATTTTTTTTTTTCATTAAGAGTGACACGTGTCATTATTTTATTGGTGCTGCTGTGGCACGCTAACTGATGTAGATCAAAGTGCCTGGGAGTTCATAAGGAAGACTCGTGTGGATGTAAGTGTGAGGACACCCCGAAAAGTCATGACACGATCAAAAAGCATGGCCGAAGCTCGTTCGAGCGAGCATCAACTAGAGAGCCTTGATCGAAGTCTCGTTCGAAGCCTATTCGAATGCCTATATTATTTTTCACATTTTTACGTTTCAGATAAATCCCTGTTCGGACGGAATATGTCCCGTCCGAACAGCGATGTTGTTTTTATTGCTTTCTTCAATGATCGTCCGGATAGCATTATGTCCCATCAGAACGGCCATTGATGAGTACCAAATATTGCATATTTGGGCCCATAAATTTGCATTTGTTAAGCCTTTAGTTTTATTATAATCTTATGTTTTGTGTTAGTTTTGGTAGTCTAGTGTTTTTGCAGGTTGCAGAGTGAAAATTGTGAATTTAAAGATGAAAAATGCAAAGTTTGGGAGAAAGCCACCAAGGAGCAGCATCACGCAAGCACAATTGCGCAAAAGAGGGTTCTACATGTGTTAGTGCGCTCGAGCACATTGGCCATGCGATCGAGCGCACTCACGCCCAAGACACACACCAGTGCACGAGCACACATGCGCTGCAGGAGAAAACTCATGCTCGAGTAAGCTCAAGCGCACGTAGTGTTCGATCGAGCACAGTGACCTGGCAGAAACTCACTTAAGCCCTGATTTTAGGGTTTTTACCCTAGGATTTGGGATATAAAAAGAAAATGTTTTGTCAGAAGAAGGGGGGGCTGCTAGGCACGATTTTTCAGAGGAGAGAGGCGGAAGTCTAGGTTTTTCCTTGCTTTTGGTGCTCTCAAGTTTAAGGGTTTTATTTTGTAAGCTTCTAGTACTCCATGGATTCATATTTGTTTGTATTGTCTTTCAATTCCATGAGAGGTTAAACCCCCAACTAAGGTTGAAAATGAAGCCTCACAAATGATTAGCAACAGACAATTTTCATGTAAATTGATACTTTTCAATGTTATGGATTTTATTTCTCACTGTTCTGTTTATGTTCAATTAATTGTTGATCACTCTTAATTGACTACTTGTTTTATTTGCTTAAACATTGGATATCCATTTTCTTTTGTTCAACGGAAACACCGGATCATTCGGTTTAAGTTGGATATCCATTGTGATTTGTGCAAAGTACAGATACATTGGATGATTTAATTTAAATCGGGTATCCTTTATGATTTGTGCAAAGTACAGATACATTGGATGATTTAATTTAAATCGGGTATCCTTTGTGATTTGTATAAAGAACGAATACTTTGGATGATTTAATAAATCTTTCTAGCAAAAATAGAATATACATAAAATGTGTCGTTGGAAACTTTGGAAAATATTGATGAACGTGAAAGTTGTTGCTATGAGTTGTCAGGGCTGATTCCAAAACCTTAGTATTTGTCCATAGATTAATTTCATTTTGTTTCAGTTTATGTTTGTTTACTTTCAATTTTTTTTTTAAAAAAAAAAATTCCAAAATTTTCAGAACTAGGTTAAAATTCAATTAGTTTAGATAGACGTTTATTTACACGAACACAATTCCCTGTGGATTCGACCTCGCACTTGCAGAAGCAATATTGCAAACGACTTGTGCACTTGCGAGTACTTTTAAAACTCACAACAGCCATCGTAGCTTTATAAACCGACTTTACATCTGTTTACAATTAGGGTTAGGAGTCTTGCGGCTATAAATAGATGCTTATAACCCTGAGAATGTTGATATATACAATTAGATAACCCTGAGAACGTAGATATATAAATACATGCTTATAACCCTGAGTCATAGATATATACATGCTTATTTGAGCTTTATGCAATAAGAAGCCTCAGAGTTGAGCTTTCTTCATATTTTCCTTCAAACCATAGATAGACTCTATAGTTTTGAAAAGAATTCCTAGATCTTTGATAGACTCAAGATCTATAATTATTTATCCGTTTGTCTTGTTACTGTTTTCTTTGCATCTCACCAAGTCAGGCTGCATCAGTTGGTATCAAAGCGCAAGTTGCTTTCCATGGCTCCAGTCACAAGAGGAAAGGACAACCACTATGCAAGTTTGCACGACGTGTACGAGCGCAAGGAATCAGTTCGTGGAGAACAAGAGGCGACACGTGGGCAGCACGTCGTGGAGCAATTTGAGGCTATGAGGGATCAAATTGAGGCCCTCACTACCCATTATCCAACATGCAAATATTTGTTACGTTTTACTCACAAGTGCACAAGATCAAAACGATAGTATAGAGGGCAAATACAAGATCATTCCAACGAGGATTGGTAAATTATGCTTAGAATGTATTTTCCTATTTAATTAACGGGTTTAAATCAATTGTCATAGATTGAATTATTCTAAAGAAATAAAATAAAAGAAATACTAAAGCTAAAAAGGATTAGGTTTTTGAAATCCACCGCTAACCATACTAAAATAAGATTAACAATATGCCAATATTCCAATTATCTCTAGATATCCAATGTTTGTCAACTTAAGGGCATGGTATCTACCACTTAAGCTATTGATTTCCCTAAACAATGAACTAGGCATGGTATCTAGTCTCGTTCTTTTCTTCCCCAAAGGATTTAGCATGGTATCTGCTAAGTTGTTCTTTAAGGAAGCATAAATCTATGGAAATCGACAACCACACAAGGCCTAGGTCATTGTATCTACTTCCAGCTCCCTATGTTGATTAACCCAAGAACCTATGATAGGGTTCTTTTGTCACTTTAGTAAGCCTAGGACTCGGTCATCCAAATTGACTTAAATAACATAAATCCAAACACATGCATATTGTAATTAGGCACACACATATGAAGAATTCAAGTAAATAAGAATTAATCAAATTAAACACCAAAAGATAACTGTAGCAAAGGCACCAATATTGCAACCCTAAAAAGACATGATTAGGGCTTCAAACTAGCCATAATTAAAATACTAACTACATAACAAAAATAAAAGGTGGAAGAGAAGAAAAACCCAAACTTCTCTTGATTTAGCCTTCAGTTCTTTTCCAGAGCTTGTACATGCTTCTCCATACTTTTTCCTAGAGGTATAGAGGTCTATTTATAGGCTTAGGAAAGACCTAGAAACCCTAGAAACCCTAATACAATCATAGGTCGGTTGATAAGTGCCAAAATATTCATATTTTAGCCCTTAACTTATATATATATATTTTTTTATTATTTCCTTAGTTTTGTTAGTTTTTGCCATTTTAGTTCTTTTATGTGTTTTCTGTGTTTTTGTAGACTTTTGGAAGAAAAGAAAGTATTTCTGGAAGTCTGGGGCTTAAAGAGAAAATTTGGAAAAGCTAAAGGTTTTGATAGTGTGATCGATTGCAAGGGATCTGCGCTCGAGCACACTACTAGAGAAATCCAAGGCGAGCGCAGCCTTGCGCTCGTGCGCACAAGAAGCAGCATCGGTCACATCTACGATCGAGCTCCCAACACACAAGATCCATCGTAGACCTGCGATTGAGCGCACCTGTGCGTGAAGAGCAAGGCAGTAGCACCCTATTCCAGAAAGTCCTCTTTTTCACTCCTTCAAAACCCCAGGCGAACTAAAACGCAAAAGCTACAATTTTTAGGGTTTCTAGAGTGTTCCAAAGGCCTATGAATAGACCCTTAAGCCTATACAATAGACAGACAATTTCTAGGTGAAGAATTGGAGGCTCTTCAAGCTCAAGTTTCAGGTTTATTCTTTTCCTTCTATTTTATTTTATGAAGATGTTTAACATCAAACTCATGTGTAACAAAACTCTTTAGTGGGGCTAGATTGAAGCCCTAATTATGTTTATTTAATATTTCAATATTGGCGCCTTTGTGATAATCATATTGTGATGGACTTGATTAATTTCTGTTTTATTGAATTTCTTCATATGTGTGTGCCTAATCAACATATGCATGTGGTATGGATTACTTAATTAAATCAATTTGGATGATCGAGTCCTAGGTTTAATAGAGTAACAAAAGAACATCACCACGAGTTCTTGGGTTAATCAACATGGAGAACTAGGAGTAGACGCCTATGCCCTAGGCCTCATGTGTTTATTGATTTCCATAGATTTATGCTTTCTTAAAGAACAACTTAGTAGACACCCATGCTAAATCCTATGAGAAAGAAAAGAATTAGAGTAGACACCCATACCTAATTCGTTGCTTAGGGAAATCAATAGCTTAAGGAGTAGACACCCATGCTCTTAAGTTGGCAAACATTAAGTATTCATAATATGATTGGATCATTGGCATATTGTTATATTATCTAAATGTGATTAGTGGTGGATATCAAAGCCATACCTTTTATCATTATTGAATCAAAATCAACCTTTTATCTTGTTTTGTTTACTGAATTTAATTTTAATCAAAATTTACCAATCTTCGTGGGAATGATCTCGTACTTGCACTCTATGCTACTGTTTTGACCTTGTGCACTTGCGAGTTTAAATGTACATTTATTTGCCTATTATTTTAGGTAGATATTTGCACAACATTAGTCTACAAATCCAATTAGGAGACTAGAAACCTAAACTGAGGTAGAAAAGGACACTTTCAGCATCTGGGCCGTGCGAGTGCGCTCGATCTCAGTTTGGTGTGCTTGATCCCTGGGGATCCTTGTGTTGGGCACTCGAACGTATGCTGCGCTCGCGCCTGCTTGATATGTGATCGAGCACCGGTGCGCTTGATCTTGGCTATCTTGCGCTCAAGCCTAGATTGGGCTGCAATTGATCCTATGGCTTCTAGCTTTTTCCCAATTTGTCTTTTAAGTCTAAAACTTGTTGGAAACACAAAAAGGAAGTAAAACATCAAATAATAACAAAACTAAGAGCTTAACATATGTAAATTAAGAGGATAAAATATGTATATTTTAGCACTTAACACACACCCAAACTTACATATTGCTAGTCCCTTAGCAATACAAAACTGAAAATAAATGAAAAACAGAAAAATAACAAGATAGATCCATTTTTCATGGGATGTACAATTGGATTTAGCGTATGCAACAAGCTTTTTAAACCCCTAGGCATCCCTAGTCGGACGAGTAAAGTCTCGTGAGGGTTTAACATAAATGTTACCCACAGACACTATTCAAAATTTATGTTATCCCAAAGGTTGAAGTATCATTGAAAACACTGATTTTCATTCACTACCAAGCTTAAAAAGATAAACTCCATCTTCACAATGAATTGGAATTTCAAAGTCTAATCAATTACAAAAGACAAGTTAGGGCATCACAAGTTCAATTTAGTGTAAAGTGAACTAACACATAACTATGAGGCTTCCAAATTATTTTCAATGTGCAATGACTCAATACCCCAAAGTTTACTGGGATCCCTATCATAATGAATAACCAAGGCATAACTTTCTTCACTTTTTCTTTTCTTTTTAGGCTCTACAATGCTTAGTTCCCTAAGCTTTCTAATTGACCCATGTAACGAGTGTTAAGCCAATGACTCTCAAACCAGATGGCTTTAGGGCATTAGGTGTAAAGGCATATCCCTCAGGACTTACTAACTCGAGTCAAAAAGGCTACGAAACCAAACTAGCCATGATATTAACTATATTAAAATTTTCACCTTTTGCCGTGAACACTCATTGCTTAATGAGGCAAGAGGTCTAGTTACTTAGTGCAAATCTCATAGTGAACAATTTTTTTCTTTTTCTTTACTCTTTTTCTCTTTTTATAAATATATGCCAAAGTATCCATCCAATAAGTCACCCAGCTTCACCCAAGACATTGTAACATACACAATCAGATTAACATGTCATACCCCACAAATTAAGTGCTAATGTGCTTGTGGCAATTTAAAATCAAAACAAGTGAATTCTCAACTGCCAAAAGAAGTAACCAAACTTAGAAACTCTATCATCAGATCATGTGTTCAAAATTTTAAACTCATCAACGAAATTCAAATCACAGTTTTTTAGATCAACCAAAATCTCAGGAATATCATGACATGCAGTTTTTCCAATTTTCTAAAAAAACATAGAAAAAATTTAGACAAAGTGTGTATGTGTTCCCCATACCCCCAAGCTTGAATTACACATTGTCCTCAATATGTAGAAAAACATGAAAATATCTTACCCGAGATATGAGAAAAATGGTTGGACAAAGGTATGGCTCCTAGCATACCCCCAAACTTGAATATAGGAAAACTTGTCATGGAATGGGGTGCCTCCCAAGAGCGCTAAGTTTACCGTCTTCAGCCAGACAGTTGATAGTAGCTTCAGTGCTACTACTCTCCGTGAGATGCTAGTTTGAATAGGTATGGCTCATAGCATACCCCCAAACTTGCAAGAACACTTGTCCCTAAAACAAATAAATACTCCAACCAAATACCAGTCAAGTGCAACACATTGTTGTAAAAATATAATCAAAGAGTAAAAATTGAACAACAATGGAGATAATAAAACCTGGAAGGAGATCATGTACCCTAGCCTGATGGAGGGCTCAAGTGCATAGGGACGGTATTGTATGGTTAAATTCTGAGATTGGCGACCATGTATGAAAAAAAAACGAATCAGATTCAGAATTTTTAGCAGCTTCAGTACTGTTGCCTGGAGGTGCACTCGATCGTTGAGGACTTGTGGTCGATCATAGTGGTACCCTTGCTTCCTTTGATCGGGTGTTTGGTCTCACTGCCACAAAACAGAAATACAGTAGCTTGGTGCGCTCGATCGCTAAGGACATGCGCTCGATCGCACTGCTACGGACAAAAATAGAACAGCGGCTACAACAGCATCAATGCTACTATCTAGCAGTGGTGCGCTCACTCACAAAGGACATTTGGTTGATTGCACTGCTGCAGATCAGAAATAGACTTGCAAAAATAGTAAATAGAAAAGGTTAAAAAAAAATTTAAAATAAAACAAAAATGAAAAAAAAAAAACATAAAGAGAAAATAAAATAAAACAGAAATAGAGAATGAAAAAATAAAAAATAAAAATAGACTCGACATAACAGCAGCTTCAGTACTGCTGTCTGGCTGTGCGCTCGATCACACAACTGCGATCGATCTCCCTAGAATGGGCGCTTGAGCGCACTGTCGCAGCACCGACTCATGAAGGACTCACAGTAGCATCAGTACTGCTGTGTGGCAATTATGCGCTTGATCGCAACGCACCGATCTATCTGCCACATAAAATATCAAGGTTGAGGACAGTAAAGCAAAAAAGACTCAAAAACAAAGAAAATAAAATTAAAAACAAAAGTACAAACAAACAAAACAAAGGAAGTAAAAAAAAAAAAAATTAAAGGAAACTAAATTAAACTAAAGAAAAAAATTTCTTAACATAGTTTAATGCAATCCCCGGCAACGGCGCCAAAAACTTTTTGTGACAAATACTCACCTAAATTAATAAGCAAATATTTGCTATGTTTTACTTGTAAGTGCACAAGATCAAAATGATAGTATAGCAGGCAAATACGAGATCATTCCCATGAGGATTGGTAAATTATGCTTAGAATGTATTTTCCTATTTAATTAACGAGTTTAAATCAATTGTCATAGATTGAATTAAACTAAAGAAATAAAATAAAAGAAATACTAAAACTAAAAAGGATTAGGGTTTTGAAATCCACCGCTAACCATACCCAAATAAGATTAACTATATGCCAATATTCCAATTATCTCTAGATATCCAATGTTTGTCAACTTAAGGGCATGATATCTACTCCTTAAGCTATTGATTTTCCCTAAACAACAAACTAGACATGGTATCTACTCTAGTTCTTTTCTTCCCCAAAAGATTTAGCATGGTATCTACTAAGTTGTTCTTTAAGGAAGCAAAAATCTATGGAAATCGATAACCACACAAAGCCTAAAGCGTGGTATCTACTCTCGGCTCCCTATGTTGATTAACTCAAGAACCTGTGATGGGGCTCTTTTGTCACTTTATTAAGCCCAGGACTCGGTCATCCAAATTGATTTAAATAACATAAATCTAAACACATGCATATGGTAATCAGGCACACACATATGAAGAATTCAAGTAAACAAGAATCAATCAAATTAAACACCCAAAAGATAATTGTAGCAAAGGCGCCAATATTGCAACCCTAAAGAGACATGAATGGGGCTTCAAACTAGTCGTAATTAAAGTACTAACTACATAACAAAAATAAAAGGTGGAAGAGAAGAAAAACCCAAACTCCTCTTGATCTAGTCTTCAGTTCTTTTCCAGAGCTTGTGTCTGCTTCTCCACACTTTTTCCTAGAGGCTTAGAGGTCTATTTATAGGCTTAGGAATGACCTAGAAACCCTAGAAACCCTAATACAATAGTAGGTCAGTCTACTAATCCATCTAGGAGACTGGAAACCTAAACTGATGTGGAAAAGGACACTTCCTGCATCTGGGCTGGGCGATTGCGCTCGATTGCAGATTGGTGCGCTCAATCGCACACCTGTGATCCATCCTTGTGTTGGGCGCTCGAACGTATGCTGCGCTCGCACCTGCTTGATATGTGATCAAGCGCTGGTGCGCTCGATCCTGGTTGTCTTGCACTCGAGCGCAGGCGCTTGAGCCTAGATTGGGCTGCGATCGATCCTTTGGCTTCGAGCTTTTTCCCAATTTGTCTTTTAAGTGAAACTTGCCAGAAACACTTGTTTTTCTTCAAAAACCCTAAAAACATAAGAAAACACAAAAAGGAAGCAAAACATCAAATAATAACAAAACTAAGAGCTTAACATATGTAAATTAAGGGGCTAAAATATGTATAGTTTAGCACTTACCACACGCGTGGTCCCAATGAGCGTTGTCATCGACCACCACCACACGTTTTGGAGGAGGAAGATGAAGAAAGTATTCATTTAATAAATCATCCAGTTTCACCCAAGACATAGAAACACACACATTAGACTTTCATGTCATACCCCATAATTTATGTGTTAATGTGCTTGTGTAAGATTAGATCAAACATGTGAATTCTCAACTGCTTAAAGCAAGTAACCAAACTGAAAACTCTATCATCAGATCATGTTCAAAATTCTAAGCTCACCAATGAAATCAAATCACAAGTATTTAGATCAACCAACTTTTCAGACAAACATGAATATGCAATTTTTTTTTTTTTTTTTTAATTAAATGGGACGAAGTGTGTGTAAGTGTCTTCCATACCCCCAAAGTTAAATTACACATTGTCCCCAATGTGTATATAGCATGGAATGAATTTACCCGGGAGATGGATGAAACAACATAGAATAGCATGGCTCAAAGCACACTCCAAACTTGAACTGAAGCACACTTGTCCCTGCAAAATAAAATACTAAAATAACAACGGAAAACAAAAATAAAGTAACAATAAAATAAAAATAAAAATCAAATCAAATCAAACAAAGAAATAAAAAGGATATGTTGTGGGGTACCTCCCATGAGCGATAAGTTTAACGTTTTTAGTCAGACTGTGGTCCTCCCCTCACTGCTATCCTGAAGAAGATGCCCCCGAAGGTGGTTGTAGTTGGTCTAGAATGGACCATAGCAAACCATCTTGTGCCTATAACAAGTCTCCTTGCTTCCGCAGTAGTTCTTCTTGTGCCTTTAAACGTTGTGCAACCAAGAATTGTTCCTCTCGAGCTTCCCATCTTTGGTCAGCTAGCTCATACCGGAGGAATGAAAACTCATCACAGATGTAATGGTACTCTGATATGCCCATGGTGATGGTCTCCTCTTCCTCAGCCTGCGTAGCTCCAGGTTCATCCACGCCCATAGGTTCTTCCTTCTCCATTTTTGCCTCTGTTGCTGGCACCCTAGGTACCCTTGGCATGTGTAAGTAGCTTTGGTTCCATTGGATTCTGCCAAATTTTGGATGTTCTTTGATAGGTCCATCTTCTGAGGTGCCCTTAATGCCTTTCTTTTGCAGTATGTAAGTGATGAGAAAGGGAAATGGTAATCCCCATTTGTTGGTACTGGTTGTTCCTCCTACATGTACCCCTTCCCAAAACTTATGAATCTGGCTCCAGATGAGTGCAGGAATGGAATACCAAAGGCCTTTATGAAAGGCGTAGAGTGCTTGGAGGAACAAGTCTCACCTCTGAGTTTTGTGTCCCAAGGGAAATGCATTGCGATGCAGAATAGAGTCCACAAGCCAGAGTCGTGGAGGCATCTTGGCTCTGTTGCTAGCATTGTTGTGCTTGTCCGCAAATTGCCCCTCACACATGTCTTCAATGATTTCTGCAATGTAGAGTTTGGGAGGTTGCTTCTTAAACTGTGCATCTTCTAGAGGGTGCTCATCATTGCACTTTAAAGCAATGGCTACGTCGGTGGATGTCACCTCAATATCCTTGCCTTGTACTAATGAGGACATGACACCCGGCTTGGTGCAGTCATAAGAGAGGTGCTCATAGAACTGTGTGATGAGGCTTTTGTAGGTGGTGGAAGTGACGGGCTTGAACAATCTCGTCAACCCACGGCGCTTAAACTCTTCAACCGCCCATTGAGTAGCTTCGAAGTGCTTGAAGTGGTCTTCTATTCCAAAGGTCATCTAAAAAAGGAGCTCCCTCTGCGCAAAAGTGGGTTAGGAGTTTGCGGCTGGAGTTTCAGAAGACCGAGAAGACGAAGCTTGAGCTTTAGGCATTGGTCAAATTAGTTCAGGATTTTCATCGAACACTTGGTGTGTACTCCCAAAACCAAGTGGTGTAGAACCACTTAAAAAATAGCTCCAAGCCCCATGCAAAACAAGAGAAAACCAACACCGAGACAAGCACAATCTGTAGTGACAGGTTGCGCTTGCCAAAACAGAGAAAAATGAGGAGAGAACGGGGGAAATTGAAAAAAATGGGGTTGGGAAAGAATGGGGTAAAACAGAGATGGAGGGACAGTGGTCAAGGTGAGTGTGTGTAGGGTGGCGTGTGGCAGTGGAGGGCGATGCAGAAACGGCCGGTGAATGGTGCTGGGCGAAGCTGGTGGTGCGGCAGTGTGCAGTGAGTGAAGAGAGTGTGCTGGGCAGAGTTCACAGCGCAGGGAAAAAGTGAAGGAGGAAAGGGGAAAGTGACCTAAAAAAGGTCACGTGCGCCCCAAATTGAGTGTGCTCGATCACACTCCACAGTGCAATTGATCGCACTCGTGCCGAGTGTGTGCATGTAAGTGCTGCGCTCGAGCCTACATGGGTTAAGCTTGGGCGTAGGTGTGCACTTGGCAGGACTGCGCTCGAGTGCAAAACTAGGTGCACTCGATCGCACTAGCAGAACTAACTATATGTGTGCGGTGAGTATGCACTCGAGAGCACCGTTTGCAAGAACATAATTTTTTTTTTTTAATCTAAAAATCTAAGTAAAGAAAAACAGACAACAAAAAAATAAATAAAACACTAAAATTACTATGGACAATAAAGAAGAACTAAAAATAAAAATTGACACAATTGAAAAGAAAACAGAAGTTAAAAAGGATGGAGACTTTTACCGCACTCAGTGGCCTCAGTACCATTGGTCTGAATAGACACGCTTGAGCTCCTGGACTGCTCAAACGCTTTTGATAGTAGCTTCAGTGCTACTGTTTTGGGGAGATATACTTGAATTCCACCAAATGTGGCTCAAGCGCTCTTGGTAATGCTGCATATTGGACAAACTGGAGTGCCACATCTTCATCTCTTGGTACCAATTTCATTCGAGGTATGGCTTTACTTTGTGTCCATTCACCTTGAATGTTTGATTTTTCTCTAGACTATGAACCTCAAAAGCTCTATGAGGGAACACTTTCGTGACAACACAAGGCCCAAACCATCTAGACTTAAGTTTACCAGGGAAAAGTCTTAACCTCGACTTATAGGTCAACACTTTCTGTCCCATATGAAACTCCTTCACACGAGCCTTGGTTCTTTCTTTGTAGAACTTGGTATTCTCATTTGCTTCATGCCTCAACTCCTCAAGTTCATTCAGCTGCAGCTTCCTCTTAGCACTTGGATGCGGTGGAAAGGCCTCTAGAGGATACCCAACTTTAATGATGTCATCTGTAACAGCTTCACAATCTGGCGGAAAGTCCTGCCTTGTGAAACTGTGAGTGCGGGTGGCCTCCAAGGGATCAATATCTTGGACCTGAGAAACTTTCTCAACATCACCTTGGATCATACAGACATTAAAACATTCTAAATCATCTTGAGATAATTTCAATGCATCAAATATTTTGAATTTTATCTTCTCACCATTTACCTTCTACTCATAGTACCCTTTTTCACACAAATTTTAGTACTAGCAATTCTCATAAAGGGTCTTCCTAAGATAATAGGTAAAGGTGATGACATAGGAGATTCTTCCATATCCAATACAATGAAATCAGCAGGTAAAATAAATTTACCTACCTTTACCAAGACATCCTCTAGTATACCTCTTGGTATTTTGATGCTTCTGTCTGCCAATTATAAGGTGATTGAAGTTGGTTGAAGCTCCCCCAAACCTAGCATCTCATACACATTGTATGGCATCAAATTTACACCCACTCCTAGATCCAGCAATGCACGCTCAAAAGGATGGTCACCAATAGTGCAAAGAATAGTAAAACTACCAGGATCTTTAAGCTTTGGTGGTAATTTCCTTAACAACATAGCACTTACCTCTTCTGTTAAACCCACTATTTCATGTTCCTGAAACTTCCTTTTATAAGTGCAAAAATCCTTTAAAAATTTAGCATATGAAGGAATTTGTTTAATTGCATGTAATAAAGGAATATTAATCTCTTTCCTCAAAATCTCAAAAATATCAAGGAGTTTCTTTTCTTTCTTTGATTAACTAACCTCTGAGGGAAGGGTGGTGCATTCACCTTCTCCATTTCACTTACCTTGAATGTTTTGGCTTCAGCTAGAAGGTCTTGTGCTGTCTCTTCAGTTCCTATGATCTTGCCATTTCTAAGAGTTGTTACAGCTTTTAGTTGTTGGTGACCCTCTGGATTGGATATTGTTTGGGCTGGAAATCCACCTTGCTTTCTTTCACTCAGCTCCCTAGCTATTTGCCCCATTTGTGCTTCCAGTTTTAAGATAGCTTGACTGGTCTGTGCATTGACTTGTCTTTGATCAGTCGTGAATTGTCTTTGTTCAGTCATAAACTGTTGTTGCGAAGCCATCATTTGTTGTTGCGAAGTCGCCGATTGGAATACAATACTTTCCAGGTCATTCTTCTTTGACTCCTGAACTGGTTGGACTACTTGTTGGGATTTCCTCTGCTGCCTTGAGGGTTTAGAACATTCTGATTGTTACTCCATGAGAAATTGGGGTGCTTGCGCCACCCTGGATTATAAGTTTTGGAGTACAGATTACTCTTGGGAGGATAATTGTTCTGTCCCACATAATTTGCTTACTCTTGATCTGTAAATGAACACATAGGACAAGTCTCAGTGGTGTGATCAGAATGGGAACATATGGCACATACCTGAATTTGTGCAGTTTGCTGAATGGGTATGGGAGAGATGTTCTGAGTAGTCATGGCTTTTACAAGCATATCTAATCTCTCAATCATGGCAGCCGTCTGATTTTGAATTCTAGCATTTATGTTGACTTCATACATTCCCTTGCTCTTTATTCCTTGTCTCCCTCTGGATGAGAATTGTTGGGAGTGCTCATTCAATGTCTTGAAGAGCTATATGGCTTCCTCACTGCTCTTTTCCATCAGCACACCTCTACAAGCTGAATCAACAATACCCTTGTTAATGTCATTTAAACCTTCATAAAATGCTTGTACTTGATCATCTTGAGATAGATTGTGATGTGAACACATGAGAAGCAGCTCATTGAAGTGTCCCCATGCTTCGAAGAAAAGGTCTCCATCCCTTTGTTGAAATGATTGAATCTCCCTTCTAAGCTGCCTTGTCTTTTAAGCTGGGAAAAACTTCTTTAGGAACTTAGTGGCCAACTCTTCCTAAGTATGAATGGAATCTGCAGGCAAGGAATTATACCACAACTTAGCATTATCTTTCAACGAGAAAGGAAAGAGGACTAGCCTAATTCGCTCTGGAGTTAGGCCCTGGATGTGCTGAAGCTTGTAGAGATCAAAGAACTCCCTAAGGTGCAAGTGTGGATCCTCAATAGCTGTGCCCTTGAAGTGAGTCAAGGCATTGAATATTTGCAGGGATATATAGTAATTGCCTTCCGCCTCTGGTTGATAGGCGATGCATGATGGCTGGTTGAGGTTTTGCGGGATGAAAGACTGTTTCATGGGTCTTCACGCTGGCGGTGGGTTCTTTAGAAGATCTTCCATTGTTTCTTTAACTTCTTCTTCTTCTTCTGTGTCGGAGTTTTCTCTAGGCATTTGTCGAATGGTCTGCTCAATCTCTAGATTGATTGGAAGGATGGTTGAATTTTTGGCAGTGCTGCTGTCCGGATTCTCCCTAGACCTGCCATCGATCTCTACTTGGTGTGTGCTCGATCGTAGTAATTTGGTGATGCTGTCTGCACGCTCCCTGAAAGTGTGCTCAATCGCTACGGGTGTGTGGTGTACAAATTTAATTGTACTCGCAAGTGCACGAGTCGTGTGCAATATAGCGTGTGTGCAAGTGCGAGGTCGATCCACAGGGATTTGTGTTGTGTAAACCAATTTCTATTTAAACCAACTCTATTTTAACCTAGTTCCGAATTTTGTGATTTTTGTCGTGCAAAATAAAACATAAACTAAAGAAAATAATGAAATAAAATGGTAAAGAACACTAAGGTTTTAGAATTCACTTCGCCAAATCTTAACTCTATATTCTCGTATTTGTTCCTACAATCGAAAAACTATATTCGATGTTTTACAAATATCAAGTTTAAATCATTCAATGAATCCACCCATTTTTACAAATCACAACAAATATCCGATTCGAAATTAAATCATCCTATGTATCCGTTTGGTTAACGAATCACAACGAATATCCGATTTCAATCGAATGATTTGATGTATCCGAAGGATGAAACACATCAAATATCCAACTCCAACACATAATAGTTCATCACATTCAATTAAAAGATATAAATCAAGCAATTGAATGAAAATCTACAACATCCTTATTCGAAGTCAAAATTGTATAAACAAAATACGAGAATACATGAGTTTGTCAATGACGAAGCTTCATCTTCAACCTTAGTTGAAAGATTTAGCCTCTCATGATAACAAAAATAATCACCAATTGAATTGTCATCATCGAAAGAATAAAACTTACAATGGAAAACAAAGCAAAAGCTTCCCCACGGCAATACGTCGTAATTTAGCTTAAAACGGCCTCCTCCAATTGTGAGGCTTAGAGGTCTATTTATATGGCTTAGGAGAGCCCTAGAAGCCCTAGTAATCCTAGGAATTTCGGAGATTTAAGTCCAAGCCCAATTAGGATAAAGAAAACCTAAGCCCAAATCGGAATAGGATTCGCCCAAAATTGCGGTCCTATCTTGCGGTGTGATTTTGGCCTTGCGACGCTCCGAATTGGGAAAATACTATTTCACAATAAATTGTAGTAGTTTAAGTTAGCTTTCCAATGCCGCTTGAATCACCTCAATCGGATATCTGAGATGAAAGTTATGGTCAAAATACCGAGACGTATTCAGAATCCAATTTTGCATCCAATCCGATTTGACTTCAAATTGAGAAATTCCGAATTAATCCTTTCCTTTATTTGATTTAAACTTTAACCATGATTGGTTAAGCTTAACCATATCCTCTAGGTCTTCCCAATTTGCCCCTTTAAGCTTGGAATTTTTCCAGAAATGCTTTCTTTTCTTCCAAAAGCCTATAAAACAAAGAAAATACAAAAAGGCAGTAAAATATCCTAATTAACCAAAACCAAAGGATTAAAACATGCAAGTTAAGGGCTGAAAATATAAATATTTTAGCACTTATCACACCCCCAAACTTACATATTGCTAGTCCCTTAGCAATACAAAACTAAAAACAAGAATGGAAAAATAGAAAACAAAAGATAAATTCATCTTTCGTGGGATATACGATTGCATTTAGCGCATGCAACAAGCCTTTTAAACCCCTAGGTATCCCTAGAGGACGAGTGAAGTCTCGTGAGGGTTTAACAGGAATGATACCCACAAACATTTATGCACTATGTTATTTCATAAACAAGGACTTCCACACAAACACATGGTTTTTAACATCATGAGTAGGTTTATCATAATGAACACCACAATCACATCATCAAGATAAGCACAAATCATTCAACTCAAAGATGGAAATTTGAGACAACACATGTTCCAATAAGTGCAATGTGAGACTAACATAAAATCCGGAGGCTTCAATTTATTCTCAAACTTGGGTGTACTTTAGATGTGATAGGAATTTGCTCAGATGAAACAACCAAGGCTTAATTTTTATTTTTTTTTTATTTTTTTTATTTTTTTTTTATTTTTTTTGTATAGGCTGTGCAATGCTTAGCTTCCTTAAGCTTTCTAATTGACCCATGTAACGAGTGTTGGGCCAGAGACTCCCAAACCAAATGGTTTTAGGGCACTAGATATAGAAACATCCCTAAGGGCTTAATTACTCAAGTCAACTAGGCTACGAAGCCAAACTAGCCATACAACCAACCAAGTTAGGTTTCTCATCTTTTTACACGAACACTCAATGCTTTGTGAGGCATGAGGTCCGGTTACTCAATGAGAAGCTCAAACTGATTTGATTTTTTTTTTTTTTTTTTCAAGCCATGGTTTCATCACACTTCATCCTACCTATCTCAAAATATACCCTAATCAAGTCAAATCTTATACCTCACCGATTCTGTGCTAGTGTGCTCGTGGTGATAAACTCGAACATGTGAAATCTCTCTAATCCAACAATGAGTCAAAAGACTCAGATTCCTACTGACATGCTGTGTTCAAAATGCTAAACAGAACAATGACATGCAAACCACAGAATAGGTGTTATCCTTGCTTAATCAATAACATAGCAAATTTTTTTTATTTTCTATTTTTTTTATTTTATATATATATATATATATTTTAACAAAACAACACGAATAATCAAGGAAAAAGACAGAGAAATGTCTACCCCACCCCCAAACTAAAATGACACATTGTCCCCAATGGGTCCAGAGATACAATACCAGGTGCGCGGCGCAAGTTGGGTGTAACGTAGGAGAATGCTCCCCCAAACTTGAATGGCAGACACTTGCCCTGAAAAACACAACAGAAACAAACAAACAAGATAAAATGGTAAGGGAGAGAATGAGGGTTGCCTCCCACAAGCGCTAAGTTCTAAGTCTTCAGCCAGACTCTCCACAAAAGACGACAATCACTCAGAATAACTCGGATCCTCCAACAATGTCGTCTCAATCTCCTTACTCCTCAACTCTAAGAATGGTTTTAATCTCTGTCCATTTACCTTGAAGGTGTTACCATTCTGAGGATCCTCAATCTCGATGGCCTCATGAGGAAAAACTGTCCGAATGATAAATGTGCCTGTCCACCGAGATTTCAACTTGCCTGGAAAAAGATGCAGCCGTGAATTGTAAAGAAGGACTTTCTCACCAGGCTCAAAAGATCGTCTCAAAATGCTCTGGTCATGAGCCTTCTTCATCTGTGCCTTGTACAACCGTGCAAACTCATAAGCATCATTCCTCAGCTCCTCTAATTCATTGAGTTGGAGCTTCCTTTGTGAGCCAGCCTTCAAAAGATTGAAGTTTAGCTGCTTGATGGCCCAATATGCTCTATGTTCCAACTCCACGGGAAGATTGCATGCCTTCCCGTACACAAGCCGATAGGGTGACATCCCAATCGGGGTCTTGAAAGCTGTCCTATATGCCCACAGTGCGTCACTCAATCGCATAGACCAATCTTTTCGATTGGGGTTTACCGTCTTTTCCAAAATATGCTTGATCTCGCGATTGGAAACTTCAACCTGTCCACTCGTCTGTGGGTGATACGGGGTGCAACCTTATGTGTGATGAAATACTTCTTCATCAACTGCTCAAAAATCCGATTGCAAAAATGCTTACCTCCATCACTTATAATTGCTCGAGGCGTACCAAAACGAGCAAAGATAGTGTCTCTCAAAAACTGGACCACAACTCTGTGGTCATTGGTCTTGCATGCAACCGCCTCCACCCATTTGGACACATAGTCCACAGCAACCAAGATGTACAGATAGCCAAAGGAGTTCGGGAAAGGTCCCATGAAATCGATGCCCCATACGTCAAAAATCTCAACAATCAAAATGGGATTGAGGGGCATCATATTCCTTCTAGAGATACTCCCTAGCTTCTGACAACGCTCACAAGATATACAATAAGCGTGGGCGTCTCTGAAAAGGGTAGGCCAATAGAATCCACATTGCAAAATCTTGGCAGCGGTCTTCTTAGCACTGAAATGGCCTCCACAAGCATGATCATGACAAAAGGAGATGACATTGGATTGGTCATGCTCAGGTATACACCTCCTAATGATCTGATCGGGACAATACTTGAACAGGTAAGGATCGTCCCAGAAAAAATGTTTCACCACGGACAAAAATTTGGACCTATCTTGTCGCCCCCACTGCTGAGGCAGTTGGCCGGTGACAAGATAGTTCACTATGTCAGCAAATCATGGTGTGGGCTCATGAGCAATGTGCATCAATTGCTCATCAGGGAAAGTCTCCGAAATTGGGCTGGCGTCCTCAGTGTAATCCACAGTCAATCTAGACAAATGATCCGCCACCACATTTTCGGAACCCTTCTTGTCCCGAATTTCTATGTCAAAATCCTGAAGTAGCAAAATCCATCGGATCAGACGAGATTTAGCAACTTTTTTGGAAAAAAGATACTTCAATGCTGCGTGATCCGAAAAGATGATGACTTTAGATCCTAGCAAATAGGATCTGAACTTGTCTAGCGCAAAAACGACTGCCAACAACTCCTTCTCCGTGGTGGAGTAGTTGAGTTGTGCATCGTTCAGAGTCCTGCTCGCATAGTAAATGACATGGGGGAGTCTATCAATACGCTGCCCCAAAACAGCTCCAACGGCATAATCCGATGCGTCACACATGATCTTAAAAGGTACACCCCAATTGGGTGGCTGAATAATGGGTGTGGACGTCAGAATGCTCTTAAGGTCCCCAAATGCTCTCTGGCAATCCTCATCAAATACAAATGGGGCATCCTTCACCAACAACTTGCACAAAGGCCTGGCAATCTTGCTAAAGTCTTGGATAAACCGCCTGTAGAATCCTGCATGGCCCAGAAAAGAGCGAACCTCCTTCACTGTACGTGGGGGTGGAAGGTTGGAAATCAAATCCACCTTCGCTTTATCAACCTCAATCCCCCTCTGAGATATGACGTGCCCCAATACAATACCTTGCTTGACCATAAAATGGCACTTCTCCCAATTGAGCACCAGGTTCTTCTCCTTGCACCGTACTAATACCAAAGTCAGGCGGTGCAAACACTCATCAAAGGATGAACCAAAGACAGAGAAATCGTCCATGAAAATCTCTAAGAAACGCTCTACCATGTCAGAAAAAATACTAATCATGCACCGCTGAAAAGTAGCGGGTGCGTTGCATAACCCAAAGGGCATGCGACGGTAGGCGAAAGTCCCAAAAGGACAGGTAAATGTCTTCTTCTCCTGATCTTCGGGGTCCACAGGGACCTGGTTATATCCAGAATAACCATCCAAGAAGCAATAGTATGCGTGCCCAGCCAAACGTTCCACCATCTGATCAATGAATGGGAGTGGAAAATGATCCTTCCTTGTGGCGGCATTTAGCTTGCGGTAGTCTATGCAAACTCTCCATCCGGACTGAATACGAGTTGGGACCAACTCATCATCCTTGTTCTTTACTACCGTCAATCCAGCCCGCTTTGGCACAACATGAATTGGGCTTACCCACTTGCTATCCGAGATTGGATAAATGATCCCTGCATCCAACAACTTAATCACTTCAGCCCTCACAACCTCTTGCATAGTTGGGTTTAACCTTCTCTGTGGCTCCCTCGATGGCTTGGCATTCTCCTCTAAATGTATCTTGTGCATCACCACTGAGGGACTGATCCGCTTGATATCCTCAATGGTCCAACCGATAGCTTCCTTGTGCTGTCTTAACACCTCTAGCAATTTTTTCTCTTGAGCATCAACCAAATCCGAAGCTATAATCACAGGCAAAGAATCTGCTGGACCTAGGAACTTATACTTAAGGTTATCCGGTAGAGGCTTAAGTTCCATCTTTGGGGGATCAAGTGTTGTTGTCTCCTCCGTCTCACTGCTCACCAGAGGAGCAGTCTCCAAAATTGCATCTGCTTGCTCAAGCAACTTGTCCGAATCTAAATCCTGTCCGAACTGAGCAAAGCATGCCTCCAAGGGGTCTTCTATGCTTGATTCATTCACTGTCTCTTCCATAATCTCCTCTATCAAGCATACATTTCTCACTTCATCATACTCCAATGGTTGTTTACTGATATCAAAGATATTCAGCTCCACTGTCATATTTCCGAAGGAAATCTTCATCACCCCTGTCCTACAATTAATCAGGGCGTTAGCCGTAGCTAAGAATGGTCGCCCTAGAATCACCGGTATTTGAATGCCAACATTCTTGACCGGCTCTGTGTCTAGCACAATGAAGTCCATGGGGAAGTAAAACTTATCCACCTTGATCAAAACATCCTCAATGATTCCCCGTGGTATCTTAACTGACCTATCAGCCAATTGAAGTGTCATGGACGTGGGCTTCAGTTCCCCTAACCCTAATTGTAGGTAAACTGAATAGGGTAGGAGATTCACGCTCGCCCCAAGATCTAAAAGAGCCTTCTCAATTTGACTGACTCCTATCGTGCAAGAGATGGTAGGACACCCAGGGTCCTTATACTTAATGGGCAACTTGCACTGAAGGATGGAGCTAACTTGCTCGGTCAGAAATGCTTTCTTTGGGACATTTGTTCTTCTCTTAACTATGATCAAATCCTTCAAGAACTTCGCATAAGAAGACACTTGTTGGATGGCGTCCAAAAATGGAATATTGATTTGGACTTGCTTGAACACTTCTAGAATGTCCTCAAACTTCCCTCCTTTCTTGGGGGCTTGCAACCTTTCAGGGTAAGGTGCTTTCGGCATAAATGACCTAGGAGGGTCCTCAATAATGGGTGTGGCTGTAGATGGCTCGGCATCTCTCTTCTCTTTGTTGCCACTCTTTTCCTTTTCTTGCCCTGCAGGGTCTTCTTCTTTCTCAGCCACCTGATTGTCCACTTGTCTTCCTGACCTCAGAGTGACAATTGCTTGCACATGTTCTTGTCCGTGTGCAGGATTTGAGGAATTCCCAACCATATATTGACCTTTTGGGTTGGGCACGGGCTGACTGGGCAATTTCCCTTTTTCTCTCTCACCCAAGTGATTGGCTATCTGTCCAATCTGACTCTCCATCTTCGCAATTGCTTGGGTGTTAACCATGGTGGCATTCTTTACTTCATCTATTGCTTGGGTATTTGCCATGGTAGAGTTTTTGAGCTCTTGTATGGTCTGGCTATTCGATTGTATGAATGCCTTCATCGTTTCCTCCAGCGATGATTGTGACGAAGATGCAGGATGTTGCACTGGTTGAGTTGAACGACCATGATTCTGTGAGGGAAATCCTTGATTCATTGGTTGGCTCTGCTTCCATGAGAAATTAGGGTGGTTCCGCCACCCTGGATTGTATGTCTCTGAGTATGGTCCGCTTGCTTGCTTCCTAAAGTCATTAAAGGCGTTCACTTGTTCCACGGCGCACTCGGCAAAAGCCGGTGAAAATGGACAATTCTGTGCTAAGTGCATAGGATTAGCACAGATTGAACAGCCATCAACATTGAAAGTGTTGGCGGCATTTACGGATTGACCCACTGCAAGGGCTTCAACCTTCTTGGTCAAAGCATCTATCTTTATCCTCAAATCAGTGTCCTCCTTAACCTCATAGATGCCACCTTTCTTGGGAATACGGGCAGATTTATCCCAACAACTCGAAAAATCCCACTACTGTGAGCTGTCGAACAACTTGTCTAATGCCTTATATGCTGCATCCCCTGTCAAACTTAAGAATGCTCCCCCATTCATTGACTCAATCATACTACGGTTGGATTGGGTCAATCCTTGGTAGAAAAATTGAACGAGTCTCCACTTCTCATATCCATGTGGGGGGCATCTTATCAACAACTCCTTAAACCTTTCCCAACACTCTGAAAATTTCTCATCCTCCTCTTGAGTGAGGGAGCTTATTTCCTTTCTGCATTCATTGACCTTTGACATTGGGAAATACTTGTTATAGAACTTGCTTAACAAGCTTTCCCAAGATGTAATGGATCCGGGCGTGTTGGAGTCCAACCATGCCCTAGCTTTGTCTTGTAGAGAGAAAGGAAATAGTCTGAGATGAACAGACTCTTCGGAGAAATTTTGAAATTTGAAAGTGGCGCATATGTCCTTGAATTTCTTTACATGACTATAAGGATTTTCAAGTTCTAGACCATGGAACGATGGTAGGAGTTGGATGACATGAGGTTTCAAATCAAAATGAGTAGCATTGGTTGGTGGCAACACTATACACGAATGGGATGTAGTGAAGTCCACAGGTGCGAACAACTCCCTAATTGACGTAGTGAAGTCCACATTCCAAGCTCTAGCTTGCTCGGGATTTCCAGTTCTAGCATCCTCATGCTCAACCCTAGGTTCCTCTATGTTATCTTGTTGGTCTCCCATTTCACCTCTATCCTCACTCTCAACAGGTGCTCTCCGAGTTCTCCTAAGAGTTCTATCAATGTCGGGATCTAAAGGTGTCAAATCTAAGTTTAGGGATCTCCGACCAAGCATACACCAATCTCGAGTGTTCAAATAAACTGATTAAACAACAATGAATAATCACAGAAAGAACACAAACAACCAAACAAAAAAATAGAACTAACTATTCAACAACAATATACAAAAGAAATTTCAAAACAACAACAAAAAAATTGTGCTTAGCTGCTTCTGGTGATGCACTCGATCGCAGATGTGCGTTCGCTGTGCGCTCGTGCGTACTTGCAGAATGGATCAGGCGCAGGCACGCAGGCTGCTCACCGAAAAGGCTCGAGTGCGCTCGATCGCAGATGGAGTGCGATCGATCGTACTGACAGAAACTAAAATTCTCTGAAACTGCAGCAAGAAAAACAGAAACAACAAACCCCTTTTTCTTTTTCTTTTTTCTGTTTTTTTTTTTTTTTAGATCAGAATGGCAGAAACAACAACAAATACAAATACAATAAAATAAAATTGCAAAAATAAAACAACTAGTAGAAAAATAAAACCAATTCAAATAAAAATCAATTTCACAAACAAACAAATCCCCGGCAACGGCGCCAAAATTTGGTGTACAAATTTAATTGTACTCGCAAGTGCACGAGTCGTGTGCAATATAGCGTGTGTGCAAGTGCGAGGTCGATCCACAGGGATTTGTGTTGTGTAAACCAATTTCTATTTAAACCAACTCTATTTTAACCTAGTTCCGAATTTTGTGATTTTTGTCGTGCAAAATAAAACATAAACTAAAGAAAATAATGAAATAAAATGGTAAAGAACACTAAGGTTTTAGAATTCACTTTGCCAAATCTTAACTCTATATTCTCGTATTTGTTCCTACAATCGAAAAACTATATTCGATGTTTTACAAATATCAAGTTTAAATCATTCAATGAATCCACCCATTTTTACAAATCACAACAAATATCCGATTCGAAATTAAATCATCCTATGTATCCGTTTGGTTAACGAATCACAACGAATATCCGATTTCAATCGAATGATTTGATGTATCCGAAGGATGAAACACATCAAATATCCAACTCCAACACATAATAGTTCATCACATTCAATTAAAAGATATAAATCAAGCAATTGAATGAAAATCTACAACATCCTTATTCGAAGTCAAAATTGTATAAACAAAATACGAGAATACATGAGTTTGTCAATGACGAAGCTTCATCTTCAACCTTAGTTGAAAGATTTAGCCTCTCATGATAACAAAAATAATCACCAATTGAATTGTCATCATCGAAAGAATAAAACTTACAATGGAAAACAAAGCAAAAGCTTCCCCACGGCAATACGTCGTAATTTAGCTTAAAACGGCCTCTTCCAATTGTGAGGCTTAGAGGTCTATTTATATGGCTTAGGAGAGCCCTAGAAGCCCTAGTAATCCTAGGAATTTCAGAGATTTAAGTCCAAGCCTAATTAGGATAAAGAAAACCTAAGCCCAAATCGGAATAGGATTCGCCCAGAATTGCGGTCCTATCTTGCGGCGTGATTTTGGCCTTGTGGCTCTCCGAATTGGGAAAATTCTATTTCACAATGAATTGTAGTAGTTTGAGTTATCTTTCCAATGCCGCTTGAATCACCTCAATCGGATATCTGAGATGAAAGTTATGGTCAAAATACCGAGACGTATTCAGAATCCAATTTTGCATCCAATCCGATTTGACTTCAAATTGAGAAATTCCGAATTAATCCTTTCCTTTATTTGATTTAAACTTTAACCATGATTGGTTAAGCTTAACCATATCCTCTAGGTCTTCCCAATTTGCCCCTTTAAGCTTGGAATTTTTCCAGAAATGCTTTCTTTTCTTCCAAAAGCCTATAAAACAAAGAAAATACAAAAATGCAGTAAAATGTCCTAATTAACCAAAACCAAAGGATTAAAACATGCAAGTTAAGGGCTGAAAATATAAATATTTTAGCACTTATCAGTGTGCGCTCGATCGCAGGAACTGAACGTAGAACACCACAGACCTAAACCAGAACAGAAAACAGAAAAGATGATAATTTTTTGGAATTTTTTTTCTTTTTAATAAAAACAGAAACAAATAGAATTGATATTAAAAATTAAAAATAACAAAACTAAAGGAAAATAATTCTAAACAAAATTTGACGCAATCCCCGGCAATAGCGCCAAAAACTTGTTGTGCAAATATCCACATAAATTAATAAGTGAATAAATGTACATTTTAACTTGCAAGTGCACAAGATCAAAACAATAGTATAGGGTGCAAGTACGAGATCATTCCCACGATGATTGACGTAAATTAAGTTTAAAATTAATTTCGTAATTAAAACAAAACAGAGATTGATTTTTGAGTTTATAAAGATAAAGGTAGGGCTTTGATATCCACCACTAATCATGCTCAATAACATAACAATATGCCAATGCTCTAATCATATTATGAATATTTAAAGTTTGCCAACTTTAGGGTATGGGAGTGTACTTAAAGTTTGCCAATGCTCTAATCATATTACGAATACTTAAAGTTTGCCAACTTTAGGGTATGAGAGTCTACTCCTTAAACTATTGATTTTCCTAAGGAACGAATTAGGCAGTGGTGTCTACTCTAATTCTTTTCTTTCTTAAAGGATTTAGCATGGGTGTATACTAAGTTGTTCTTTAAGAAAACATAAATCTGTGAAAATCGACAAACACATGGAACCTAGGGCATGGGTGTCTACTCTCGGTTTTCATATTGATTAACCCAAGAACCCGTGAGGAGATTCTTTTGTTACTCTATTAAGCCCAGGACTCAATCATCTAAATTGACTTAAATAACTAATCCATACCACATGCATATAATGGCCAATCACACAAATATGAGGAATTTGATAAAACATGAATTAATCAAGTTAAGTATAACAATATGATTATCACAAAGGCGCCAATATTGATATATTAAAGAAATATAATTAGGGCTTCAATCTAGTCCTACTAAGGAGTTTAGTTACACATGAATTTGACGTTAAATATCTTCATAAAATAAACTAGAAAGGAAAAGAATAAACCCGAAAACTTGAGCTTGAAAAGCCTCCAATTCTTCTCCTTGAAATTGTGTGTCTATTCTAGAGGCTTAAGGGTCTATTTATAGGCCTTAGGAACACTCTAAAAACCCTAAAAATTGTAGGTTTTGAGTCCTAGTTCGCCTAGGACTTTGAAAACCCTAATTGGGGTGGAAAAAGGCACTTTCCGAAATAGAGCAGCTGCTGCCTTGTTCTTTACGCACGGGTACGCTCGAGCATGGCCCCTATGCGCTCGATCGTGGCCCGTGTGCGCTCGATTGCAGGTCTGTGATCGATCATCTATGTGATGCACTTGAGCGCATTGCACTCAAGTTTCTTCTTCTGCGCGCAAGTGCATGCCTTGCGCTCACTCATTGGCTTTGGGCGCTCGATTGCTGTTCTAGTACGATCGATCGCACTGTCAGAACCTCTAACTTTTCCCAATTTTGTCTTTTATGCTCAAACTTTCTAGAAGTGCTTCATTTTCTTCCAAAAACCTATAAAACAAAGAAAATACAAAAAACAAAAAAAAAAGGAAATAAAATTGCACAAACTAACAAAAATAAGGAAATAACAAATATAAACTAAGGGACTAAAATACATATATTTTAGCACTTATCAAACCCCTCACACCTAATTATTCCTCCTCGCTCATGAGTGCAGATATAGAGAGAAGAAACCTCTTATTCAAAACAAAAAACACAAACAAACAATTAGTAAGCAGAAACAGTGGCCGGGGAGGAGATGAATGGCACAACACGATGGAAGGTAGACGGACGCATAGCGGAGAGGCCGAAGTTGCTGATCTGGTCAGAGAACACCTACAAACATAAAGAAAAAAAATTAGAAGGGGAGGGGGAGGGTAGGAGCAAGGAGTAGAAGGGGAATGGGATTTGGAATTAATTTTCTTGGCCCAAGTTTTATAAAATAAAACAACCAAAAAATAAATACATAACTAATGCTTCTGTGACTAGGCGCAGCCATTCCCTAATGGATGGTCACTATAGAACGGATATCATTAGTGGTGTGGGCCACCCAAGGTCGGACTCGGTCATGCCACTAATGGGATGGACAGTAGCGTACAATATTTGGGGTATCGGTGTTGTATTATAGGTCCCTCGGGACAGCGTCAACCCTGTTGAGAAGAGATATTATCTCGGGTAGACCATACGGTTGAACTATTATTGTTACTTATGATTATAAACATATATTATATCTATATCACATCCATGATAAATTGTCATCTCATAATGTTGAATGTGCTTTATAAACAACTGAGTTCACTATTTAATGACGGGTACGTCATGTGCATTTATACTCACTAAGTCATCAGACTTACCCTTGTGTTATTTTTCTTTTTTCTCCATATGTACAATTATACTGTTATAGATAGTTTAGCAGAGATAGGTACCGCAAAGCTTCTGGTTATTGTGGAGGATTCGACTCGGGAGATGCTTGAGGACTTATTGCAAACTTAGACGGGTACTCATGGTAACTAATACGTTTGAGTTATGCCGTAGACTTAGGAGCCTTGATGTATGCTTGCATATTAAGGTATAGCATGAATCCCTTGTAAAGATGACTTGTGTAGTGTGATTTTAGCTACTTTGATGTTCCTTGATAAATGCTCTGGTTATAATGATTAATGTTTATAGAATCTTTTTGTTTCTGCTGTTTAGTATCTTTTGTTTTTAAGGGTTAGAGGTCCATGAGTCTTGTTCCATGAGGGATAAGGCTGGGAGATGAACTGTGAAATTAATTACCAGTTAATTAATTTTTGGGGCGTTACAGAGTTAATGCCTACAGATACTGTGGCAAGCTCAAGCGTCACCTAGAGGACGATCCGGTGGGCATCGAATGACGTGTATGCGCAGGCTCTAGAAAATAAGCCAGAAAATACTGGTTGGGTTCGAGATGTTGGACTAGGGATCCTACCAGTACGGGGCACCATCCATTCATATTAATCGTCCGGATTGCACTCACAGAACCCTTGACACATTAAGATCGAACAAATGATTGAGAACGCACTAGAAGTTGAGAGGGAACAACACATGGCACAGATGGCTGCACAAAAAGAACAAATGGCACAGATGGCTGTACAACGAGAGGAATATGAGTCCCATTTTCGTATACTTGAGTCCTTGGTGCAAGGGAGCTACGGGTTGACTCAACAGAAGCCTGTGCCAGGCACCGAGTCCCCAGGCCGTGTGAGGGTGAGATCCTCAGTTGGGAGTCGACCAAGCAACATTATATCCTTTTTTTTTTTTAATAACAATGTCATCTTCCATGTCATCATATCAAACGGTTAGTAATTGTTTGATAATCACACATTGTGCGTATCTTTCTACCAAATATGCATGTATATAACACATTTGCAATATAATCTCTGTAGAGGACATACCATTAGAAACTGAGGATGAAGATCACGTTCTAGCTGAACCCGTGATATCAGCTTCAAAACTGTCTCTTTCATCAACGCATTTTTCCCGTCGTTCAGAATAACCGGAAGTATATGTGCACCTCTATATTTATGTATGATTATAGTTTTTGAACTATATGTTATGTTTACATGTTGGTAGTGTACATAGGTTAAAGTTGTGGTTTAGGCGCCATTTATAAACTTTGAAGTTGTTGATTACGATGACGTTTGTATACTTTAAGATTACTCAATGCTTAGTGTTGTAGGTCAATTTTTAAGTGTGGATGTTATCATGTTTGCTGATTGATAAGATGTTACCATGTCTATTGATTGTTGGTTTTATCATTTGCAGTTGTTGCGGAGAAGTCAGGCAGTCATGTTGGTTTTGTAGGTCAATGTTAAAGTTGTGTTTTGATGTTGTATTAGTGCACTAGTGACATTGTTGATGTATAGTTGGATTTATTTGCGATAATGGATAGTTTTGATTGTTTGTTGTAATGGATTTTTTTTTCTATAATGGATTATTTGTGATAGTTAATGGATAATTGATAGTTGTATTTGATGGATCGATGGATAGATGGATAGATGGATAGTCAATAGATGTGTAACTCGTTTATTAAGTGGTGCAACTCCTTTAATTTGGGTAAAATGCCCCATGAAATTAAAAACATAAATATTGGGGAAAAAAAAAAGATTTAGAACTTACACAATGTAGTGAGGTGTCAATTTCGGTGACACATCACAAATTGCTGACGTGTGAATCTTGGCAGGTCACAAAAAATGGTGACGTGCAATTTTTGGCATGTCACCAAAAAAGGTGACGTGTCGAAATTGGCACGTCACCATTTTTGGTGACGTGTTAGATTCCACATGTCACTAATTCCACATGTAACCAATTGGTGATAGGTGGTCAATTCCACACATCACTAATTCCAAGTAGTGACTCCTGAATTTTTGACGTGTCACCCACGTCGCTACTGACACGTCACCACCCCATTTGTGATGTTTTTGGGCCTTAAAACATCACTAAATCTTGGTTATTGAAATTGTATTTTTTGTAGTGCCATCAGAGGTCGCGTTAGAACAGGATATGTAATGGAAGGTAACTGTTTCCTCGTTAGAACAAGACATGTAATGGGACCAAAGCTGAAGCTACTATTTTCTCATTAGAAGGTGCATTATGACTAGCTCGTGACGGGTATTTAGATCTATTTTTTACTCTTTGCGTCCTAACGAGGGTTAACTCATGTTATGATGGGAATGGCTCAAAATACAGATTTTGGCCTTCCCGTCAGAATAGAAGAAAATCCTCATTAAGACAGAAATAAGTAAAATTTCAAATCAATAAATACCTGCCTCATTTTCTGTAGAACTCTTTGAATCTCTCCATTTCCATTTATGCTCCTTTAAGCTTGGAGGTTCCCGGTGAAGAAAGGGTTACTACTATCACTCATGGAAGGGATAGCCTTCACCGTTTCATGTACTAAGTAAGGCTGCCTAAAAAGCTTCGTGCTTTGTCGCTTACTTGGGGTTTTTCGTTTTTGTTGATTTCAAACCATACCATACACATCACTCACCCGCAAAGAAGTCTACTGAAGGGTTAGTAAGGAGATGCGCTGCATGAAGGTGGTCACAATGAAGACAAGGTGGTCACTAGACAATACTCACTCCTCCATGGAGTGAGTATTGTCTAGTCTGTAATTGTGAATCTTTATATAGTGATTTCCTGGGTTTGGCTGCCTTGGAGTGGTTTTTTCCTTGAGGTACTCAAAGGGTTTTCCACTTCGTCAACAGATCTTGTATTGTGGTTGTGTGAATGTTCTTTATTTTTGTACTGGTTTATTTTTAAGTATAGTTATTTATTTTCCTTATATAAACTTCTTATGCGTTTGTTTTGTTTATATAAATCGCTTATGCATTTGACTTGGGGGTAGAACACGATCCTCGTTGTTCTTTCAATTGGTATCAGAGCGAGTTCACTTGGTTTAGACTCACGTCTTGAGTGTGTTCAATGACCTCCACTGTTTTTAGACGATCTACCTTTGTTCCAAATGCTCCTTCTATTTTCATTGGAAGTGATTTTGTAGTTTGGAAGGTTCGCTTAAGAGCAATATTTAAGAGGTTTATTTGTCCATTTTTGTTTAGCATGACTAGGATTTTTTTTCTTTATCTTATTGCATTCTAGTGCATGTTTTGGGTATTTTTGTCCCTTGTTTTTATGAGTTTTTATCTTGTTGCGTTTTTAATTTTTTTGTTATTGTGCGTTTTTCTTTGGGAGTGCTCTCTCCTTAGATCTTGTTGTGTGCTTTCTTCAAACACTTATTGTGCTCTTTATGAATCTCTCATTATTACAAACATGTATTATGCTGGTTATTGAAGTTGTCTTATATGATGGTTTGAAAGTTTGTGTGTGTGCTTTGATGCTTATGTTCATTCTAAGCCTTGTTATATTTATTCACACTGTTTTCACAAGTTTTGAGAGAATTCACATCTATTAGTTTGGGCAAAAACTCTTATGAGTATTTTTGTTTTAACCTGTGCAAATTGACCTTATAAGTCAATCTCAAAACTTAATTATTCATGGCATCACCTCTTTCAATGACAAGCAAAATATGATCAAAGATCAAATGTTTAGCAAAATTGTGACTAAACATATTCTTATAAATTTGCTTTTGAAATCCTTATAGAAAGAGCTGGTGTCATAATCATTGTGGAAAAATGTGAAACACCCACGAGATTTAATCTGCATAAATTCTCTTGGACAATTGAAGAGGAATAGGTATATGACTTTTTATTAAAGTTGAGGGAAAAGGGTTTGACTTTTGCATTAAGGGTCACCATTTTTCTTATGAGACGTGATTGCTCCATGCCTATGTAACTTGTGCCATCTCTTGTGAAATGGTTCACACACTTTACTATGACATGTTTTAGCATGTTCATTTGCATCATTGTCATAAGCATATTTTTGATAAACCATCATGTTTGTTCATGCTTGGATTAAACTGAAGAACATGTTAGTTTTTGATGAGATGGTTTCTCTCATGTTTTAATAAGTGTTTGATGTGAGTGCACATGTTGATTGAGTGAGAGTATTTGAGCTTGTTTGGTTTTAAAAAGGAAAATGAAGGGGTGAAGAGGATTGTTTCCTAACACTCTGTTTTTTTTATGAAAATTGTTGTTGCTTCACTCAAGCTCTCTCTCCCAAGGGATTTTCTGTTTTGTCTCTGTGTTTCCACTAGTACATTTGAAGCCTTTCATTCTCTATCATCCTTAATCAAGTTTATGCCTCTTCTCTTCCTTTGTTGTTGAGTTGAAATATGGATTTCTCCTTATTTGGCTTTTAGACCTTCATTGATTGAACAAATTTTTGTTATTTTTAATCTCTCTAAATGCTTGCTCATGTGTCTCCCATGTGGTTGGGTTTATGCTTCACTGATTGGCATTGATTAATTATGAAGTTTTGTTTTGACTTCATATTCTTGAGGTGGTTGGGTTTGTTTATTTTTAAAGTTCTTGAAAGCTAGACATTGTTTTGGGGTTTTGGGTTTCCTTGTTTTGAAAATAAATTCTTGAATGTTTTTATTCTCTTAACATGCATTTTGCCTATTCTGCCATTGCTCATTTTGTGTTTAGTCTCTGATTTGTTGTTTGGTCCTTCTTGAAGGTATATGTCCTTTATGATTCTTGTGGATTCTAGTACTCACTTTAACTGAAATTGGTGCTCTAATTACCACAATTATGTTCTTGTGTTGTTTTGAAAGGGGTATATGTTTTTCTTGAAAAGCAAGTAAGTTGTTTTTCAAAACATAATTGAGATGTGTTTTTCCTCAATCTTTGTCCTTCTCTCAATAAAATTTGTGTTTTTGCTTCAAAACTTGATTGTGTGTGCTTGCATTTAGAGCCTTGATTATGTCATGAATCACTCTTTATGCCTTCTAGAATCCTAGTGTGTATACTTCTCTGGTTTGAATATCCCTCCTTGAAGATGGTTGTTGGTTGTGTCTCTCACCTTCCTGTGCTAGGATGAGTTGTGCTCGCTAATCTGGTTGCTCTTAGGTTGTCTAGATTGTATTCTTTTAGTTCTTTGCAGGAATGTCGTCTTTTCCTTCCTTCCAAAGAGCAAGAGTGGATGTTGGTCCTACACCTCCTATGGGTCCTTCTAAAGTTGAGGTTGCATTTGCCAAGAGATTTGTGACTGGCAGTGACTAAGCTATGATCCTTTCCAAGAAGCTCAATCGAGAAAAGAGGTAAAGGTTTCCTTAACCTTAATTTTTTGTTGTTCACACACATGCACTCTTGTGGTTTGTGCATCAGCTTTGCTTAGCTGATTGAGTTGTTTTGTGATTGCATTGTGTTGTGTTTTTACATGCCTCTAGTTTTTAACCTTCTTGCCTATTGCATACTTGTTATCCCTTTGTTTATGTTGTTGAAATTTGGATGATCCTATGGTTATTCATTTTCAATTTTGAGGATCTTCATTTTGTATAGTTTTAATGCATGCAGTTGTTTCTTAGGCATTTATAGAGTTTTGTGCATGTGTCTTTTTTGGAATGTTTTGTGCTCATTGGTTCACATGCTTATCTATTTTGGTTACAGAGTTGATAGTGCATTCGTTTGACTCGCACATTTGATGCTATACTTTGGAATTGTTTTTGGGATGAATTTAGTATTCATGGTGCTTGATTGTAGGTTTTTCAAATCTTAACATGTTTGGTTTTCTTGAGTGTCTTGACAATATGTTAAGTTGATTGCTTATTTCCTCCCATTACATATTCTCGTTATAAGTAAAATTGATGACAATTTTCTCTTGATTGTGAGTTAGAATGTTCTTGAAATTTGCAAATGCCATGTTGATTGTGGTCATTTTCTTTGGGCTTTTGTTTTCATGCGTCTCAACTTTGTTTGGATGACATGAAATAGCCATTTGACTAAAACGTGTTTCTTTGAAACCGTTTACTGTTTTCATGTGCATGAGTTGATTATACCATACTCTCATGCTTGCGTTTTGTGCTCTTAGTTTGTGTTTTTGACATGAGCCTTCTATGCTCTTTCTTTGGTCTTTTGTACCCCCCTAGTTTATACCTCCTGATGAGTGCCAAATATTGCATATTTGGACCCCTTTATTTACATTAGTTAATCTTTTAGTTGTGTCGTTATTTAATATTTTGTGTTAGTTTTGTGTTTTTAGTATTTTGTAGGTCGTTAAAGAAAAACTACAGCTTTAAAGGGAAAAATGCAAAGTTTGGAAGAAAAGATACTTTGAGAAGACCTAGATTGTGTGGTTAAGTCTAACCAAATCCAAGAAAAGGTTAAGTCAGATTAAAGTTCAGATTTGATAAGATTTCGGATCGGATTCAAATTCAGATTATGCACACGTCTTAGTATTTTCACCATAACTCTCCGTTCAAATATCGGATTGAAGTGATTCAAACGGCATTGGAAAGCTAGCTCAAAATACTACAATTTGTTATGAAATAGGATTTTCGTAATTCGGACGGTTTCTATGCCAAAATCGCCCCATAATTAAAGGACACAAATCTGGACGAATCCTATTCCGATTTCAGACTTCTATTTTGACTGGGAGATAGACCTTCGAATTATCTAGGTTTACTTGGGCTTCTAGGACTTCCCTAAGCCTATAAATAGACTTCTTTGCATTCAAGAAAAGACACAATACCAGAGAACAAAATTCTTTTGTTTAGTTTTTCTTTAGGTTTAGATTTTATTTTTATGTGGAGCTAAATTCCCAACTAAGGTTGGGGATGAAGCCTCACCGATGAAGAACAGCAATACTTTTATGTAAGTTTTTATTATTCTGATTTTATTGGGTTTTATATTTCAATTGTTTTACTTCTAATCAATTGTGTGGAGTAATTCTTGGATATCTCTTGTGATTCAAGGATACATGTGATGATTTGAGATAATTTCATATGATTGATTGCTTGGCTTTTAACTCATGAAAATTGGATATCCCTTGTGATTTGTTCTACGGATACATCTGGTGTTTCAATTGAATTTAGATTCCTTTTGTGATTTGGTCAATGAATGGATACATGAGATGGTTTTGATTAATTCTTTGAAGCATAGTAAAACATATCTATGATTTAATTTGTGAGAACTTCGGATTGATATTGATGAACATAAAGTATGTTGTTATAATTTGGTGAGTATAAATTCCCAAACCTTAGTACCTTTATCCTTAGATTTACTTATTTTATTTAGTTTATGTTTATCCTTTAATTTTCAAAACTCAAAAATCAAAACCCTTTTGGAACTAGATTAGGATTTAATTAGTTTAGATATAAATTGCTCTTTCAAAAATACAATTCTCTGTGGGATCGACCTCGCACTTGCAATCCATTAAACTACAATTGATTCGTGCACTTGCGAGTTAAATAAATTTGCACAACACCTCCCAATGATAATAGTGATGCCACTTGAGCTCATTTCTGTGTCTTTTATGAAAGAATGGGGAGAATCTAGTTTGTTAGAACACTTGTTAGGGAGGGTTGCTCATGTTAAGGGGGAATTAGCATTAGAGCCATTTTTTTTTGGGTGTCTTTCATATCTCTTGTTATCCTTGACATATTCTATGAGATATTTTGGCTTAATATGCTTTATTTTGACATGTGTCTTTCATATTGTTTGTTATTCTCTTTACTCTTGTCTTGTCACATGATTTTTAATTTGGGGAGAATGTGTTTCATTCTGAATCCCTTTGACCATTGAGATAAAAAAGGGGGAGAGTAATTTGTGTGAAGGGGGAACTTGCTTTTTGTTGAATTTGTTTGGTGTATTAATCTTTGTATCTCACAAACAAGGTTATGTGTTCCTTGTCTTGACCTTATAATTTGCATATAATATGGATTTTATGCTTCATATATTGTTCATAAACTTCTGTGTGATGTGCATATAATATGGTTTATATGTGCTTCTCTTTGATTATGTTGGCTTAACTTTATGACTTGCATATAACATGGATTGTATGCCTTTTATAATGTTCATGTACTATTGTTCTTCTCTTGTTGGCATGTTGCCTTGTTTGTTCTTCTCTTGTTGGCATGTTGCCTTGTTCGTTCTTCTCGTGTTGGCGTGTTGCCTTGTTCGTTCTTTTCTTGTTTTCGTGACTTAATATAATATGGGTTATATTTTTTTCTTGATAAAAACTTATTTGCGTAGGTTATTAGATAATAGTGTTGGAGGTGTCTCCCACTTTGCTATGCTTGTAATGAGTTTGTTATTGTTTTCAAAGAACATGTACATTAATATATTCTATCAACCAAAGTCTAGTAGTAGTTTGTTAGGCTGGGGTTGGGGATATAAATTGTTATTTACTTGTAATTGTTGTTATCTCTAATGTTTTTAGGTTTTGTCATTCAATGGCCAAAGGGGGGGATTGTTAGGTTGTATTTGGCCTTATTCAATGATCAAAACATGTTTGTATTTTCCCAATTCTTTCCCTTGTGTTAGGGTGAAGTCTGGAGGTGTTTTGAGCTTTGTCATTAAATGGCCAAAGGGGGAGATTGTTAGGTTTAGTTTGGCCTTAATTAATGATCAAAATGTTTGTTTGTATTTTCCTATTCTTCCCCAAGTGTCGGGATGAAGATTGGATGTTTTTGATAGAGTTCTTTGCCTTCCCCGTTTGATGGGGCGTCAGAACGAGTTCATGATGGGACTGAAGGACTGCTCTCTAGCTTCCCGTCAGGACGGGACATGTAACATGAAGTTATTGTTTCCCTATCAAAAGTCGCGTCAGAACGGGACATGTAATGAGAGGCTACTGGTTCCTCGTCAGGAACCTCCTCAAAACGGGACATGTAACGGGAAGCTACTGGTTCCTCGTCAGGAACCTTGTCAGGACGGGACATGTAACGGGAGATTGATAAGTGCTAAAATATTCATATTTTAGCTACTTAATTTACACTTATTAATTTCTTAGTCTTATTATTTTGTGCTATTTTATTTCTTTTTTTGTGTTTTCTATGTTTGTGTAGATCATGGAAGAAAAGGAAGCATTTCTGAAAAGTTTCAGGCTTAAAGCACACTTTGAGAAGCCCTAGAAGATATGGTTAAGCTTAACCAATCATAATAGAAGACGTATATGATATGGTTAAGTTTAATCAAATCAAGGAAATGGTTAAATCGGAATTTCTCTAATTGGAGTCAAAATCAGATTAGATTCAAATTTTGATTCTACACATGTCTTAGTAGTTTGATGACAACTTTTTGCTCACGTATCCGATTGAGGTAATTCCAGTGGCATTGGAAATCTAACTCAAAATAATACAAGTCATTCTGAAATAGGATTTTCCTAATTCGAACGTTTGCTATGCAAAAATCGTTCCGCAATATAAGAACACAAATCTGGACGAATCCAGTTCCGATTTGTACTTGGATTGCTTCCTAATATGACTAGGAGAATGAAGTCCAATTTTTCTGGGATTCATAGGGCTTCTAAGGTTTTCCTAAGCCTATAAATAGACCTCTAAGCCTCACAATTTAATACAAAAATTCCATTGACAATTCCACACAAGCTTTGGGAGAAGAATTGGAGGCTCCTTCCAAAGTTGTTTTCGGTTCTTTCTTTTTCCTTCATTTTAATTATGTATAACTAACTCTTAGTTAGGGGCTAGATTGAATCCCTAATCATGTCTTTTTAGGATTTCAATATTGGCGCCTTTGTTACAATCATATTTTGGTGTATTTAACTTGATTATTTCCTGCTTAATTGAATTCTTCATATGAATGTGTCTTATCAACATATGCATGTGGTATAAATTAGTTATTTAAGTCAATTTGGATGACGGAGTCTTGGGCTTAATAGAGTGACAAAAGATATCCCTGCGGGTCCTTGGGGTAATCAACATGGGGAACCGGGAGTATACACGCATGCCCTAGGTCTCATGTGTTTATCGATTTCCATAGATTCATGCTTTTTTAAAGAACAACTTAGTATACACCCATGTTAAATCCTTTGAAAAAGAAAAGTGTTAGAGTATACATTCATGCCTAATTCGTTGCTTAGGGAGATCAATAACTTAAAGAGTATACACCCATACCCTTAGGTTGGCAAACATTAAATATACCGGTATGATTGGCGCATTGACATATTGTTATCTTAATTAGTTTGATTAGTGGTGGATGTCGAATCCCTAACGCCTTCATTTATCTTTATCTCTTTTCATAATATCAATTTCATGACAATTTTGGTATTTTAATTTAGAAAATCAATTTTAAACAAAATCAACAATCCTCGTGGGAATGATCTCGTACTTGTACCCTATACTATAGCTTTGATCTTGAGCACTTGCAAGTAAAACGTACTTTTATTCGCCTCTTAATTTAGGTGGATATTTGCACAACAGAGGTTACTGTGTCCTTGTCAAGAACCTCTTTAGAACGGGACATGTGACGGGATCAAAGCTGAAGCTACTATTTTCTTGTTAGAAGGTGCGTTATGACGGGCTCGTGACGGGTATTTAGATCTACTTTTTACTCTTTGCGTCCTAACGAGGATTAACTCTTGTTATGACAGGAATGGCTCAAAATACAGATTTTGGCCTTCCCGTCCGAACGGAAGAAAATTCCCGTTAAGATAGAAATAAGTAAAATTTCAGATCTATAAATACCTGTCTCATTTTCTGCAGAACTCTTTGAACCTCTCCATTTCCATTTATGCTCCTCTGAGCTTGAAGGTTTTTAATGATGAAAGGGTTGCTACTATCACTCATGGAAGTGATACCCTTCACCGTTTTGTGTACCAAGTAAGGCTGCCTAAAAAGCTTCGTGCTTTCTCCCTTACTTGGGGTTTTTCGTTTTTGTTAATTTCAAACCACACCATACACATTACTCAACCGCAAAAAAGTCTACCGAAGGGTCGGTAAGGAGATGCACTACATGATGGTGGTCACAATGGACACAAGCTGTGAAGCTTGTTCTTACTAAGTCTATAGATCCTCTAGGGAGTGAGTATCGTCTAGTCTATAACTGTGAATCTTCACATAGTGATTTCCTGGGTTTGGTTGCTCCGGAGTGGTTTTTCTCATGAGGTGCTCAAAGGATTTTCCACTTCATCAACATATCTTGTGTTGTGGTTATGTGAATGTTCTTTATTTTTGTGTTGGTTTATTTTTAAGCATAGCCTTTTATTTTCCTTATATAAACTGCTTATGCGTTTGTTTTGTTTATATAAATTGCTTATGCATTTGATTTGGGGGTAGAACACGATCCTTGTTGTTCTTTCAACTATAAAAATATCTCAAGTAACTTGGATCAAATTAACCCTTACATAAAATGGTGTAGAGAAAAAGAGAAAAACACTTCTCTCTCTTTTTTATATATAGACATGTGTTAAAATATTGATTAAATGATGAAATTTACTATTTTATATTGAAATAAGTGGTGATTTAACATGATATCAAAATGAGGTTATGAATTTAAATCCTGATTTCACAGTTTACCTCTCAATTTTAGTGATGATCGAAGAATGAGGTCATACATAGTCTTCTATGGATCACACTAATGGTATATCAAAAAAACTATTTCCACATCTTACATCACAAATCAAAAGAACTATTTCCACATCTTAAATCACAAACCATGCCACAAAATAAAGAAGAAAACTACCCATTCATAAAGAAGAAAATGTTCAACCTAAGATTAGACCATAACTATGAGATTTTATATGGATTGAAATTCACAACAATTCAGACAGGTAATGTGAGAGATTTTTATATAGACATCTACCCAAACAAATTTTTGAAAGCCCGACCATTTATCTAAAAAAGAAGTGAGTCTCATATAGGGGTCTCAAGAGGGACACAAGATGGACACATCATCTTGGATGGACTCAAGAGGGATACAAGATGGACTTGTAGCATTACTCCTTATATTAGAGTAATTCTAATAGTCCCTCTTGTGTCCTTCTTAAGTCTCTCCGAGAATAATGTAGCTATTAAAATCACAATTTGATCAAAATCCAATAATGATTAATCACAAGCCCAATGATAAATTTAATAGCCACATCATTCTTAGAGGGACTCAAGAGGGACACAAGATGGACTTGTAGCATTACTCCTTATATTAGAGTAATTCTAATAATCCATCTTGTGTCCTTCTTGAGTCTCTCAAAGAATGACGTGGCTATCAAAATCACCATTTAATCAAAATCCAATAATGATTAATTACTAGCCCAATGGTGAATTTAATAGTCCCATCATTCTTGTAAGGACTCAAGAGGGACACAAGATGAACTTGTAGCATTACTCCTTATATTAGAGTAATTCTAATAATCCCTCTTATGTCCTTCTTGAGTCCCTCTAAGAATGATGTAGCTATTAAAATCACCATTTGATCAAAATCCAATAATGATTAATCAGAAGCCCAATGGTGAATTTAATAGTCACATTATTCTTGGAGGGACTCAAGAGAGACTTATAGCATTACTCCTTATCCAAGCCTTAGAATCTAATCTTGGCTACCTAACCACGTACCGGAGAAAGTGAGTCTCATATGGATCGGGCCTCTCACCTACGATTACTTAACTCAAATTGCTAATAAATGAGACATTTAAATGCTGTGAATCTTTATCCTAGCTAAATAGATTCTACGTATGCTCACCAGTGCCTTGTTTTGGCTTTATACTGACTAGACAAGAGTTGACTTGATCATCTTTTAGATTCAGATCTCAATGAATATTACGAATACTTAATTAATTAAGGGAAAGCACATCTGTAATCCAATCCCAAATAAATTTACATCACGCAATTGTGAATCAGAAGTTAGCAATAATATTAAAATCTTAGCAGATCGGCCGGATCCTATGATCCCATGGCTTACGTAACTTACGCCACTAGTTACGCCGACAAAGAAGTAAAAGAAGATGATTATTGTACGAGTACTAGTATTATGAGGGCATATATAAATGGCATGATTTATATATATAGATCACTGTAAAAGAGTTCTACACGAAACATAACACAAAAGTTGGTTGGAATTGTCACATTAGAATTGTAGGATGAAAATGTCTTATTTATCATTTCTTATTTCCAAAGGAAAAATGTTACTGTTCTTTTTGGTATTTTCTTAATATTCTTCTGGTCCTACGTGGATATTGTTTTCTAAAAAAAAGAAAAAAAAAAAGAAAAGGAAATGACAGGTGTTCTCCTCGTCCTAAGTAGATATTATTTTCTAAAAAGCGGGTAAGAGAAATAATGGACTGGTAGGGCTAGTTTCTTTTTTGTTTTTTTGGAAAATAATATCCAACAACCACCTTCATAAAAGAAAAGTAGAAAACAATATTCATGTAGGAATAAGAGAACTCTAGCTAGGAGAACATCGAGAAGAACCGTATCATTTCTTTAAAAAAACATGAAGTAATAAGCAGAGAAGAGGACACAGAAAAAGGAAAAAAAACAACTGCAACATGGTATATTAATTTTTATTGAGAAAATTAAGATCTTTTACAAGATAATGATACAAATTAAGTCTATGTATACCCTTGATGATCATCATTTGCCTTTAAAAAAAATGCTATTGAAATTCCTTCAAGGTGAATGCCTAATTGGCTTACCATTTCCAGGGAGAGATTCAAGGATCCAGTTATTGGTAGTAGAGCTACCAGTCTCCCCCCCATCCCTAGGACCAAAAGTAGCAGTGCCCACAGGATGACTTGTATGGCTCTCTTTATTAATGAGAGATGTGATTGCAGCCGCAACGGCTACCCTAAATTTAGGATCTGAAGCCATTGCTGTCACATTTTCTGCAAGAGATTTCTTATTATTTTCTTCATCCACTACTTCTCTAGGGCTAGGAAAGAGATTGCTGGTGAGAGGATTGGGATTGTTGTTGTTATGGTATGTTTGTTTCCCATGCATCCATGAGAAACCTTGTAGAGATGATGATGATGATGATGATGGTGATGGATATGATGAGGAGGGGCCTGCAGGCATTGAGAATTGAGGGGGATGATGATGATGATGATGATGATCATAGGAGTTGGTTGTAAGGTCAAGAACAATTCCTTTGGAAGGGTCGTTAGGGTTTATGCTTCTGATGCTTGATGATGGGTGATGAGAGGCATGGAGGTAAGGAAGAGATGCTTGGGTGAAACTGGAGGTTGGATTACTTGAATCTAATAACATAATGGAAGCTGCTGAGGCTGTGGAAGCCATGGCAGTTGCACCTACAGGAAGTGGGTGGTTGTGTGTACCTTCATATGTTGTTATCAGAATAGACATGTCCTCTAAGCATCTCTGCACCTACAATTGCAAACCCAAAAAAAAAAAAAAAAAAGGAATGAAAACCCAAGAGAAGCTAGCAAATTGAAGTAGCATAAAAATATTCCAATTTAACCCAAAGGGATTGCCTCGAGCCTCGAGTGGTAAGTCACTCGATCCTGATACCTCATGAAGCATCAGGTCAAAGATTGAATCTCTCTTTAATGTTAACACTTTTTTGGGCCGTGTGATTCTGGTAGAGGGAGTGCTCTGCACAGTAATATTATTGTACCTGTTTCCTAACTGGGCATCCTGGAGCCACTGTGCAACGATAATAGGCTCGTGGGCAAGGATTTCCTTTAGCAATTTTCTGCCCGTATTTTCTCCATTGGCATCCATCGTTCATCTATATATAGCAAAAGTAGTTTTGATTAAATTTGAATCATGTGATTATTGTTGACCCAGCACATTAAATAAAGTATATTATAGATGAGAACTACTGTGGCTGCTTCACATCTAGCTCTGACCGAAACCCTAGCTTTCCTGTTGGCTTGGGCGGCAGCATGGCTTGTAATTCCAGCCAAATCACTCCTTTGTAGCTTGTTTTGTAGTGAGGTAAAAGTTGCCTTATACTCCTCTTCTTTACCTTCCACTTGTTCTTGTTCTTCAACATCTGTATGTATCCTCAGTGACAACCCTAATTCACTCTCCCTAATGCCATCCTTGTGTTGTGACGGTGTTGGTGGCGGAGCTCTTTGATTAGTAATACCTAGAAATTCGGGAACCGTCTCTGGTTCTCGACTAGCCTCGTCGTTACCACGAAGCGAAAGAAAGATTTGAGGATCCTAAATCAAGCAAAGTGTAACACAATTAAATATTTTATGCATAACACATTAATGGACAGATATTCAATAAACAAGGAACCTGGATTTACCTTTTCTTGGCTATTTTGATGGATTGTGGAGAGTTTCATCTGTAAATCATGGTAGTCTTTCATTGTTTGCTCAACTACCTTCCTCAACACCCTGTTTTCTTCTTTCATGCGGTTCATCTCCATTTGCAGCACAGACAACTAGTAGAACATGACAGATTTCTTTGTCAATTTTCTTATACAGTTATGTATATATATATGAGCAAATTTGTAAAGATATTGATACATATATATAGAAAGAAACGCATTTGTAAGGGTATATATATATATATATTATATATACCTCTTGATGATCAGTCTTCATGTTTTGTTGCAGAGATCCATGAAGTAATGATGCATCATCGTCTACTTCTCCTGCTGTGGCCTCAGCTACTTCTTCTGTATCATGATTAACATGTACTCCTCCTGCTTCTTCTGTATCATCTTCTTCTTTTTCTTCTTTTCCTTCTTCTTCTTCCATCTCTCTCTGCTCCTTTTCTCTCCCCATTGATCGAACAAGACAAAATTGCAGAATCTCTTTCTTGCTTGCTATTTAATGCTGCTTTTGAGGCACCGAAGTCAATTCCCTCGCCTCAAAGACTTGGGCACACAAGGACACATCTACGCTTTGACTTTTATTGCCCTCCTTAATAATCCTAATCTTATTTAATTGACAAAATGTTAGGCAGATAATTAATATTTTCTGACCACAAAAACAATCAAATAGCTAAAAAAAAAAAGTTTTATGTCAAGCATCTCCGGTAATGCTAGTTAAATTAACCAGTGAAAAAGTGCATTTTTTTTTATTTTGGCTACTACTTTTTCTATACGTACTCCAACCGCGACTCTTTAATATTATATCCTCTATTTTTATCTAAATATTATTTTTCAAATGGAGAAAATGAGGAAAATTAGGAGAGAGAAAAAAATAATTAAAAAATCTTAAAACAAAATTTTCTATACCTTTTTATTTTGAAGCATCTATTGGAAGGATAAAGTCGCTCCTAATAGCTAAATGAAGAGATCGATGCGCGATCTTATGTGGCTTAATTGCCGTTTTGACAACATAATATATGCATTTCTAATGCTCTAAATCAAAGGGAAGACCTAAGTTTAATTCATAAAGTAATAGAGAGAGTTAGGACTTAGGAGGCAAAGACAACTCACAACAATATTACGAATTAATAACAGATATATATATATATATATATACCCTTTTGGAACCCTTTTTTTTTTTTTTTTTTTTTTTTTTTAACTCCAATGACCTTGTTACTCTACTTAATAATAAAGAGCCTAAGCTCTTTCTTTTTTTCTGAGCTAATAAAGAGCCCAACCAAAACCTACTACTTATCTATTGAGGAATTATTCTCTTGACCGCATTCATTTATTACATTTATTTTAAAATTTAAAATTTATATAGGACTATTTTTAATTACTTCCTTTTCTTTTTTTAAGTTCTTTTTTTTTTTTTTTTTTTTTAGTGATTGGCATAAAAAGTCAATTAAAATACTTTACAATATGAAATGAGTGCAAAGAATAACATTTCTCTTTCTCAAAGTAGAAATGCTTAATTTTCTAGCCCATAATTCTAGAGCTATGATTTTGCTCTAAATACTTGTGCTATTTAATTTTCCTACATATATTATGTGTATGTAAGTAGACATACGGTATGTCCTTAATTAATTAAGGGGTGGTTCAATCGGCTGGGAATTACGCTTTGTGAAACGGAAGTCATTTGCTCAAATTAACCTCTCCTATTTTTCCATTCTTTGTACTGACATGTCAAAATATAAAAATTAAAAAATTAAATTTTTTTATTAAAAAAAAGTATAAATACGGTATACATGCTATTATCCACATTAACAAAATGAAGATTTTTATAAAATTAAACAAGTAGTAGCATATATACAATGGAGAGAGAAATAGAGATCAATAGATTAAGAGAAATGCTAAATATCCTAAATTTTTGTTCAAAGAGTTGGTCCCAAATGATGTGTCACCATCCCATGAATTGGTAACATACTTCCCAAAATAATAAATCTCATGAGATGGTGACACATCATTTGGGAACTAACTTTTGAGAAGAAATTTAGAATGTGTAGCACTTCTAAAAAATTTATATTATTTTCATACAAAAAATGAAATTACTCCAATAACCATATATAAAATCATAATTGTTTATGACAAATTTGTGAAGAATAGCAAATGAAGATTATTTGAGAATTAATCTTTTTCATTATTCAATAAATATTAATATACCAATCTTTTTCATTGCCATTTTACTGTAAACACTACAAATTAACGTAAAAATAGAGAAATGATAAAAATCATTCTCTTTACCATCTCTATATAATGAATAAGTATATTTATCATTGAATTTTTGTTTAATGCTTATAAAAACAAAACTCATTTTGGTTATTTTTAAGTAAAATTTAATGAATAATTAATGGTTAACATAGGCGTGACATCATCTTCCGTCATATATGGAATATGAGGCGCACACGAAATCCAATAACAAGAAACCTTGGGATCAGATCTTGAAATTGTCAACTGGAAGACCTCTCCCTCTGTTTTTTTTAATATCCTTTCTACCACCTCGCACGTTAAATTAGAAGACTCGATATTAACAAAAGTCATAAGTTCAAATATTAAACTCACCATTAACTCATTTATTTATCATTACTTCTTACTTCCTACGTGTAAAGGTTGAATGAAAATGGGAGTTTGTTAGAGCTGCTCCTTGTTGGAAAATCTATTCCATTTTTTTCTGCTTCGTTTTCTTTTTCTGAATCAAATGGAGAAAATTAATATGAACTTTTTTTTTTTTTTTTTTTCTAAGCCATAAAATCGTCTTCGCACAACAGCGTATGGAAGCTATGAAACCAGATAGATTTGCGGCTTGGGGAGCTAGTTGTGTGGCGATCTACAACTAGGCATGTCAGAGTGTAGCGGTGCATGAGGCCGAGGAATCGACGCGGTGGAGCATTAGGCAGTTTGGTTGAATTTGGGTTGGTTTTTCTTCGGTTGATGGGGAAACTGATGTACAAATTTAATTATACTCGCAAGCGCACGAGTCGTGTGCAGTAAAGTGTGTGTGCAAGAGCGAGGTCGAATCCACAGGAAGTCATGTCGTGAAAACTAATTCTTATCTAAACTAATCCTATTTTAACCTAGTTTCGAAGTTTGTCGTGCAATTGAAATTGAAAACAAAAGCTGAAACAAAATGAAATAATTAAAAGATAAAAAGGGTACTAAGTAGGGCTGTTAAGTGAGCGAAGCGTCTCGCGAGCAAGCTCGGGCTCGACTCGTGCTCGACTCGAATATTAAATGAAGCGCTTCATGAACACAAATCCTGACTCGAATATTAAACGAAGCAAGCTCGGCTCGACTCGGCTAAGCTCATGAGCTCGACTCGTATAAGGCTCGCCTCGCTTATTAGGCTCGGCTCGTATATTTTTTATCAAGTAACAAATAACAATATATAATCAACATTACTCATTTTCTCAATAATAACAAATATATTATATACCTTTGTTTTTTTTTTAATTTATTTATTTATGCATATGTGTGTATATATATTATATATTAATATAAAAACATATAAGAAATATATATATATATTATCATTAATAACTATTTTTTAAAATTTTAGTTGATTATGTTAGTTGATTATGTATGGAATTGTGAGGTGGAGATTAATATGTTATATTTGTTTAATGTTCTTTAACATTTTAGTTGATTTTGTATGGATGATTGTAATGTTGGGATTAATTTGTTATGTTTGTTTAATATTCTTTAGCATTTTAGTTGATTTTATTAGTTTTAATTGTAAGGTTGACATTAATCTGTTATGTTTATTAATGTTCTTTGGTATTTTAAGGTGCAAAATATTCTGTATGGATGATTTTTGTAATCTAATACACTTAAATTACCAAAAAAAAAAAAAAAATAGTCTAGCTCGAGCTCGAGCCTGGGCTTGAACTCAAGCAAAATTGACGAGCTCGAGCTCGAGCTCGAACAGGGTTCCAACCCTGTCGAGCCGAGCTCGAGCAGCAAAGTCGGGCTTGAGTCGAGCTCGAGTCTGGACAGCCCAAGCTCGCCCAAGCTCGGCTCGTTTACACCCCTGGTACTAAGGTTTTCAGAATCCCCCTCACCAAATCAAACAACATGTCTTACGTTGTATGCATACATTATTCAATCCAAATATATTGTTCAAAAGTTCTAAACATGCAAATTAAATCATTCGATGAATCCATCCGTTCTAAGAATCACAACGAATATTTAATTGAGATCAAATCATCCACTGTATCCGTAGATCACAATGGATATTAGTCTCAATCCAATCATTCAATGTATCCCCGGACGAAACACAACGAATATTAAATTAAACATGAGTATACTACCAACATTTAATCAATTAAACTTAATTAAACTGTTGAATTTGCTTTTGAACAACACTATAATATCAACATTTAATCAATTAAACTTAATTAAACTGTTGAATTGGCTTTTGAACAACACTATATTATCAACATTTAATCAATTCAACTTAATTAAACTGTTGAACTGTTAAAATAGTCTTATTGTATGTATAAAACGACAAGACATGTATGTTTATCAATGATGAGGCTTCATCTTCAACCTTAGTTGAAGGTTTTAGCCTCTCATGATAACAAAAAAGATAAAACTTGAATTGACATCATGAGAAAAATAAAACTTACAATGGAACTGGAGTTCAAAGCTCCAAAAACCCAGAAAAGTCGAAAATTGACAAAGTACGGCGCCCCCGGCGCGTCTCCGTACGTTTACAATGGAAAATAATGATATTTATAAGCTAATTTTAGGGTTTCGGTGCTACCAGGTCGGCCGAATGCGCTCGATCGCACTCTAGGTGCGCTCGATAGCACTAAACGTGCGCTCGAGCGCACTTCTAGTCAGAATTTTCCTACTCTTGTGAAATATGAATTTGTAGATCTTCGAGTTAGCTTTCCAATGACACCAAGATCACCTCAATTCGAGCTATACAACTCAAGATATGGCCTTTTTAGTGGGACTCGTCGGGTGAAAATCACCTCTCTATCCCAATTTGCTGTCAATGCTCCATGAAGTGTCTTAAGCCACAAATATCACCTTAAAGCCGCATTTTTCTATTAACAACCTGCAAATCACTAAAACACTAAAACTAACAAAAAACATAAGAAATTAACACAGCTAAGAGCTTAACAAACATAAGTTAAGGGGCCCAAATATACAATATTTGGCACTCATCAGAAACCTTGGGGTTGCTGAGTTTGTGCCGATTTGAGTTGTTGGTCTAGGTGTTCTGGTACTAATGGTTTTTGGGCAATGACACTAGGATGGGTATGGACCACCAAGTGCTAAAATGCAGTCAAGTCGAAGATGCTTGAGACACTCACTCATATGCTCGATCATCTGATCTTTAAACTCGAGAAGTGCTTCCCGAATTGCTTCTAGTTGATCTGCATTAAAGGGGACTTTGAAAGACATTGTTGGTTCTGCGGTGGAAGGCTGGTGGTGGTTTTGGGGGATTTTGAATGTGGGATTCGACTACTCTGATACCAATTAATAGGAAATTTCTAATGAAAGTGATGAATAGCGGATGAATGTGAAAATGAGAATGGAAATGGCATTGATAATGAACTCCAATTAAGACTTGAGACAAACCACAAGTGAATCCAATTGGGGCCGGATACAAACCACAAATACCTATGTCTAATTCATTACCTGATTCTCATTAATAACCAAATGGTCTTTAAATAGAAATATGAGTAGATAAAGCTTAAAGGGATAACACCTAAAGTTCTTATATTCAAATTCAAATAAACTCTAATTCTAATAACCCAATCTTAATATTAAATAAACGAATACTAATTAAAATAATATAATCCTAATGAATTGGAATTGCATTTTGATGTGTGCAAATTTAAATAACTTGCAAGCGCACTGTATCCGTTTGATATACGAATCACAATGGATATTTGTTCTCAATCAAATCATTCGATGTATCCATGGATGTAAAACAACGAATATCCAACATTTTATGAATAAAAAACACAACATTTAATCAAATGAAATTAATCAAGCAATTAAATTGAATTCGAACAACAATTTGATTAAACAACGGAATTGTATAAATAAAATGACAAGAATGTGTTATTTATCAATGACGAGGCTTCAACCTTAGTTGAAGGTTTTTGCCTCTCATGATTACAAAACTCATATCAAAATGAATTAAAACATAAGAAACGTAAAACTTACAAAGAGAAACGTAGCAAAAGCCCTAGAACGACAAAAAGTCGAAAATATGCTCTCTACGGCGCCTCCCAACGTGTGTTTTACAAAAGAAAAAGTGATATAAATACTAAAACCTAAGGTTTCAACGCTGCCATGTCAGATGCGTGCACTCGATCGCACACTAGGTGCGCTCGAACGCACTCGAGCATGCGTTAGGGCTCTGCAGTGCAGCACTTAGGCGTTGCGAGTTTGGGTGACTGCATGAGTGCGCTTGATTGTGGTCCCCCTGCGTTTGAGCGCACTTCCAGAGATGCTCTTCTTCAACTTCTTCACAATTTTCACACCAAAGAACACAATTTTCTCTCAATGACCTGCAAAACACTAAAACACCAAAACTACCCAAAAAATCAGAAAATAACAAAGCTAAGGGTTTAACAAATACAAGTTAAGGGGCCCAAATATATAATATTTGGCACTCATCAAATACCTCAAAACTTACATTTTGCAAGTCCCTTAGCAAAAACAAAATAAAAAACATAAAAGAAAATGAAACATAAATCCGCTGTCGTGGGAGAGACGAATGCATTTAGCATATGCAACAAGCCTTTTAAACTCCTAGGCATTCGTAGAGGACATATGAAGTCTCGTGAGGATTTAACAGCAATGATAACGACAAAGATTTTTCACACTATGTCATTGATAAACACAAATTTCAACACAAACACATGGTTCTTATATCATGAGCAGGTTTAATGTTGTGCCAAATACTACCTAAATTAATAGATAATATTTAGTACGTTTTAACTCGTAAGTGCACAAGATCAAAACAATAGTATCGTGTAGCAAGTACGAGATCGATCCCACGAAGATTGTTGATTTTATTTAGAATTAATTAAAATATCAATTTTATCACGAAATTAATATTATGAAAATAAATATAAGATAAAGATAAAGCTAGGGCTTTGATATCCACCACTAATTATGCTTAAATAATATAACAATATGCCAATGCTCTAATCATATAATGAATACCTAATGTTTGCAAATCTAAGGATATGGGTGTCTACTCCTTAAGCTATTGATTTTCCTAGGCAACGAATTAGGCATGAGTGTCTATTAAGTTGTTCTTTAAGAAAGAATAAATCTGTAAAAATCGACAAACACATGAGGCCTAGGGCATGGGTGTATACTCCCGGTTCCCCATGTTGATTAACCCAAGAACTTGGGGTGAGATTCTTTTGTTACTCTATTAAACCCAGGACTCGATCATCCAAATTGATTTAATTAACTAATTCATATCACATGCATATAATGGCCAATCACACGCATATGAGGAATTCAATAAAACAGGAATTAATCAAGTTAAGCTACACAATATGATTATGACAAAGGCGCCAATATTGAAATATTAAATAAACATAATTAGGGCTTGAATCTATCCCTATTAAAGTATTAGGTACACATAATTAAAATAAAGGGAAAAGAAAGAACCGAAAACCGCTCCTAGAAGTTGCCTCCAAATTCCCCTCTCCAAAGTTGTGTCTAAAGATGGATCTTGAATTGTGAGGCTTAGATGTCTATTTATAGATTTAGGAATACTCTAGAAATCCTAGAAACCCTAGTAAACTCATAGGGTTTAGTCCTAGTGCAACTAGGGCTAGAAAAAACCTAATATGGAAAGCAATATAAGTCTGACCGCAGCTTCTGGAATTCTCCAGCACACAGGTGTGCTTGATCGCAGCCCGTGTGCACTAGATTGCACGGCTGCGATTGATTGTGTGTCTTCTGTGCTTGATTGCCATGCGATCGAGTCTTCTCTTGTGCGCACGAGCGTACGCCTTGCTCTTCAAGTCTGGACCTCTCTGGAAGTGCGCTCGATCGCAGGTCCATTGCGATTGATCGCACTACCAGAATGCATTTTCTTGCTTGAAATCTTCTAGCTTTTTCCTAATTTTGTCCTCTAAGCCCGATACTTCCAGTAATGCTTTCTTTTCTTCCAAAAACCTATAAAACAAAGAAAATACAAAAAGGAAATAAAATAGCATAAACTAACAAAACTAAGGAATTAACAAATATAAGTTAAGGGATAAAAAATGAATATTTTGGCACTTATCATTTAACACAGTGAACACCACAATCATATCATCAAATCATTCACAAATCATTCAACTCAAAGATGGAATTTTGAGAGAACACATGTTCCAAAAAGTGAAAAGTGAGACTAACATACAATCATGAGGCTTCAATTTTTCTCAAAGTTGGGTGTACTTCAAAAGTCAAAGGAATTCATTCAGATGAAAACAATCCAGGGTTAAATCAAGACATGCATTTTTTGTGTAGGCTGTGCAATGCTCGACTCCCTTAAACTTTCTAATTGATCTATGTAACGAGTGTTAGACCAGTGACTCCCAAACTAGATGATTTTAGGGTACTAGATGTAGAAACATCCATAAGGGCTTAATTACTCAAGTAAAAAAGGATATGAAGCCAAACTAGCCATACAATTAACCAAAATGAATTTCTCATTTTTTTATGCGAATACTCAATGCTTGTGAGGCATGAGGTCCGATTACTCAATGAGAAGCTTCAAACTAATTTTTTTAATTTTTTTTTTTTATTCAAGCCAAGGTTTGATCACACTTCATCCTACTAATCTCAAGATACACCCTAATCAAGTCAAATCTTATACCTCATAGATTCTATGCTAGTGTGCTTGTGATGATAAAAACATGTGAAGTCCCTCTAATCCAACAATGAGTCAAAAGACTCAGATTCCTAATTATATGCTGTGTTCAAGATGCTAAACAAACCAATCACTTGCAAACCATGGTACAGGTGTTACTCATGCTCAATCAACAACATAGCACAAATTTTTTTATTTTTTATTTTTATTTTATTTTTTTACAAAAACAACAAAAATAACAAGAAAAAAGACAGAAATGTCTACCCCACCCCCAAACTAAATTGACACATTGGTCCCAATGTGTCCAGAAATACAATACTGAAATGGGCGGCGCAAGTCAGTTGTAACATATGAGAATGCTTCCCCAAACTTGAATAGCAGACACTTGTTCAAAAACTCACAACAAACACAAAAACAAAACAAACACACAAGATCAAATGACAAGGAATAAAAAGATGAGGGTTGCCTCCCACAAGCGCTAAGTTTTCAGTCTTCAGCCAGACTCTTTATAATAGACGACCATCACTCCGGATAACTAGGATCCTCCAACAATGTCGTCTCAATATCTGGACTCTCCAACTCCAAGAATGGTTTCAGCCTTTGTCCATTTACCTTTAATGTGTTACCATTCTTTGGATCCTCAATCTCGATGGCCCCATGAGGAATAACGGACCGAATGATAAATGGGCCTGTCCATCGAGATTTGAGCTTGCCTAGAAAAAGATACAAGCGTGAATTGTAAATAAGGACTTTCTGACCAAGATCAAAAGATCGTCTCAAAATGCTCCGGTCATGAGCCTTCTTCATCTGAGCCTTGTATGACCTTGCACCATCATATGCATCATTCCTCAGCTCCTCTAATTCATTGAGTTGGAGCTTCCTTTGTGAGCTAGCCTTCGTAAGATTGAAGTTCAGCTGCTTGATGGCCCAATATGCTCTATGCTCCAACTCTACAGGAAGGAGACATGCTTTGCCGTACACAAGACGATATGCAGACATGCCAATTGGTGTCTTGAAAGCTGTACAGTAAGCCCACAGCGCATCATTCAATCCCAGAGACCAATCTTTTCTTGTAGGATTGACAGTCTTCTCCAAAATTCTCTTAATCTCGCAATTTGAAATCTCCACTTGTCCACTTGCCTGTGGATGACAAGGGGTGGCAACTTTATGTGTGATGAAATACTTCTTCATCAACTAATCAAAAATTCTGTTGCAAAAATGCTTGCCCCCATCACGTATGATTGCTCGAGGCGTACCAAAACGAGCAAAGATAGTGTCTTCTAAAAACTGGACCACAACTCTGTGGTCATTGGTCTTGCATGCAACAACCTCCACCCATTTGGACACGTAGTCCACAGCAACAAGAATATAGAGGAAACCAAAGGAGTTCAGGAAAGGTCCCATGAAATCAATACCCCACACATCAAAATTCTCGACAATCATAATGGGGTTGAGGGGCATCATATTCCTCCTAGAGAAACTCCCTAGCTTCTGGCAATGCTCACATGCGTCACAATATGCATGAGAGTCACGGAATAAGGTAGGTCAATAAAATCTACACTGCAAAATTTTTGCAGTAGTCTTCTTAGCACTGAAATGGCCTCCACGAGCTTGATCCAAAAGGAGATAACATTGGATTGGTCATGCTCAGGAATACACCTCTTATGATCTGATCGGGACAATACTTGAATAGATAAGGATCGTCCTAGAAGAAGTACTTCACCATGGCCATAAACTTGGATTTATCTTGTTGCCCCCAATGCAAGGGCATTTGGCCAGTGACAAGATAGTTTACTATATCAGTAAACCATGGTGTAGTAGTGTGAGCAATGTGCATCAATTGCTCATCAGGGAAGGTCTTAGAGATGGGGGTGGCATCTTCAGTGAAATTCACACTCAACCTCGATAGATGATCATCCTCCACATTTTCAGAACCATTCTTATCTTGAATCTCTATGTTAAATTCTTGCAACAGCAAGATCCACCAGATGAGGCGAGATTTAGTATCTTTTTTTGGAGAAAAGATACTTCAATGCCGCATGATCCGAATAGATAATGACTTTAGATCCTAGTAAGTAGGATCTAAACTTGTCCAAAGCAAAAACGACCGTAAGCAACTCCTTTTCAGTTGTGGAGTAGTTGAGTTGTGTGTCGTTCAGTGTCCTACTTGCGTAGAAGATGACGTGGGGGAGTTTATCAACACGCTGCCCCAAAACAGCTTTGACTGCATAATCCAACGCGTCACACGTGATCTTAAATGGTACACCCCAGTTGGGTGGCTGAATGATGGGTGTGGACGTCAAAATTCTCTTCAAATCCCCAAATGCTTTCTTGGAGTCCTCATCAAATGCAAATGGGGCTTCCTTAACCAACAACTTGCTCAAGGGCCTGGCAATTTTGCTAAAGTCCTGGATAAATCGCTTGTAGAATCCTACATGGCCTAGAAACGAATGAACCTCTTTCACCATATGTGGGGGTGGAAGGTTGGAGATCATATCCACCTTCGCTTTGTCAACCTCAATCCCACGTTGAGAGATGATGTGCCCTAGTACAATGCCTTGCTTCACCATGAAATGACATTTCTCTCAATTAAGCACCAGGTTCTTCTCCTTGCATCGCACTATGACCAAAGTGAGGCGGTCCAAACACTCCTCAAACAATGAACCAAAGAAAGAGAAGTCGTCCATGAAAATCTCAAGGAAACGTTCTACCATGTCAGAAAAAATACTGATCATGCACCGCAGAAAAGTGGCGGGTGCATTGCATAACCCAAAGGGCATGCGACGGTAGGCGAACGTCCCAAAAGAACAGGTAAACGTTGTCTTCCCCTGATCTTCGGGGTCCACAGGGACCTGGTTATATCTAGAATAACCAGCCAAAAAGCAGTAATATTCGTGCCGAGCTAAGCTCTCCACCATCTGATTAATGAATGGGAGTGGAAAATGATCCTTCCTGGTGGCGGGATTTAGCTTGCGGTAGTCTATGCAAACTCTCCATCCTGATTGAACACGAGTTGAGACCAACTCATCATCCTTGTTCTTGACTACCGTCAATCTAGTCCGCTTAGGCACTACATGAATTGGGCTTTCCCACTTGCTATTAGAAATTGGATAGATGATGCCTGCATCCATTAGCTTAATCACTTCTGCTCTCACCACTTCTTGCATGGCTGGGTTAAGCCTTCTCTATGGCTCCTTCGATGGCTTAGCATTTTCCTCCAAATGTATCTTGTGCATCACCACCGAGGGGCTGATGTTGTGACAAATACTACCTAAATTAATAGAAAATATTTGCTACGTTTTAACTTGCAAGTGCACAAGATCAAAATAGTTGTATAGGGTGCAAGTATGAGATCATTCCTATGGGAATTGTTGATTTTGCTTAGAATTTATTAAAATATCAACTTTGTCATGAAATTGATATTATGAAAAAGGAATAAAGATAAATGAAAAGGTAGGACTTTGATATCCACCACTAATCATGCTCAATAATATAACAATATGCCAATGTTCCAATCATTATGAATACCTAATGTTTGCCAACCTAAGGGCATGGGTGTTTACTCCTTAAGTTATTGATTTTCTTAAGCAACGAATTAGGCATGAGTGTCTACTCTAATTCTTTTCTTTCTTAAAGGATTTAGCATGTGTGTCTACTAAGTTGTTCTTTAAGAAAGCATAAATCTGTGAAAATCGACAAACACATAAGGCCTAGGGCATGGGTGTCTACTCCCGGTTCCCCATGTTGATTAACCCAAGAACCCATGAAGAGATTCTTTTGTTACTCTATTAAGCCTAGGACTTGATCATCCAAATTGACTTAAATAACTAATCCATACCACATGCATATGTTGGCCACACATTCATATGAGGAATTCAGTAAAGGAGGAATTAATCAAGTTAAGCATCACAATATGATTATCACAAAAGCGCTAATATTGAAATATTAAAGAAACATAATTAGGGCTTTAATCTAGCCCTACTAAAGTAATTAGTTATACATAATTAAAATAAAGGGAAAAGAAAGAAGCGAAAACCGCTCCTAGAAGTAGCCTCCAAATTCCCCTCTCCAAAGTTGTGTATAATTGTGTCTCCTAAATTGTGTATTAAATTGTGAGGCTTAGAGGCCTATTTATAGGGCTTAGGAGAGTGTTAAGTGCTAAAATATTCATATTTTTAGCCTTTAACTTACATGTTTTAATCCTTTAGTTTTAGTTAATTATGTCATTTTAGCTCATTGGAAGAAAAAAAAAAAAAAGCAATCTCAGAAGTTTTGGACTTAAAAAGAGCTATTTTGGAAATTGGAAGGCTCTGGTAGAGCGATCGATCGCAGGGGAGTTGCGATCGAGTGCACTACAGGCAAGGATGACACATTGCAAGGCAACCACGATCGAGCACAAGTACCAAGAGTATCGATCGCAGACCTGCGATTGATCGCACACGAACTGCGATCGAGCGCACCCGTGCGTAATGGCCAAGTTAGCCGCCAGCCTTAATAAGGAAAGAGCAACTTTTAGGTTTTTGTAGCTTAGTGCGAACTAGGGCTCAAACCCTATGATTTTTAAGGTTTCTAGACTATTCCTAAAAGCCTATAAATAGACCCTTAAGCCTCTAGAATAATAGATGTACTTTTTCCGAGGAGAAGAATTGGAGCTCTTCAAGTTCAAGTTTCGGGTTTATTCTTTTCCTTTCTTTTATTTTATTTTATGAAGATGTTTAACACCAAACTTATGTGTAACTAATTTATTTAGTAGGGCTAGATTGAAGCCCTAGTTATGTTTAGTTGATATTCAATATTGGTGCCCTTGTGATGATCTTGTTGTGATATCTAAATTGATTAATTCCTGTTTTCATGAATTCCTCATATGTGTGTGCCTGATCAACATATGCATGTGGTATAGACTAGTTAGTTAAATCAATTTGGATAATCGAGTTCTGGGTTTAACATAAGTGGCAAAAGAAATCCACACCGGGTTTTTGGGTTAATCAACATGGGGAACCGGGAGTAGACACTCATGCCCTAAGCCTCATGTGTTTGTCGATTTCCACAGTTTAATGCTTTCTTAAAAACCAACTTAGTAGACACCCATGCTAAATCCTTTAAGAAAGAAAAGAATTAGAGTAGACACCCATGCCTAATTCATTGCTTAGGGAAATCAATAGTTTAATGAGTAAACCCTTAGGTTGACAAACATAAGATATTCATAACATGATCAAAACATTAGCATATTGATATATTAGCTAAATATAATTAGTGGTGGATATCAAAGTCCTACCTTTTTATCATTATCAAGTCAAATCCAATCTTTGTTTTATTTTATTTTTGGAATTAATTTTAAGCAAAATTTAGTAATCATCATAGGAATGACCCCGTACTTGCACCCTATACTACTGTGTTGACCTCGTGCACTTGCGGGTAAAACATCCAATTATTTGCCTATTAATTTAGGTAGGTAATTGTGACAACAAGTTTTTGGCGCCGTTGCCGGGGATTGTGGCAAATTTTGTTTAGAATTAATTTCCTTTAGTTGTGTTATTTTAATTTTCAATGTCCAATTTTGGTTTTTCCTTTAATTTATTTTTGTTTTAAATTTTTGTTTTTTTGTTTTTTCTATTTTTTCCGCAGTTCCTGTTTTGCCTTTGGAGGTGTGCTCGAGTGCCCAACCAAGGCGATCGAGCACACCTTATGGTATGATCGATCGCACATCCAGAGAGCGGCACAGTTACTGCACTAACTATAGATCTGATTTTTTTTTTTTTTTTTTTTTCTTTTGTTGCATGCAGGGTCATTCGAATCTGCATATTAGTAAGTTTTCTTTTTAAATTTCATTGTTTCATTTTTATTTTAACCCTTTTGTTATTTTATTCACACATGTGGGGAGGTGTTCCGACACCCCATGGACCATGTTCTTTATGCCATGACCCTTATCACCATGTTAGAGAATGTCTTTCAATGAGACAAATTTCTAACAAATTTAATGGGCATAAGAACACATCATTCTTTAGATCGGGAAATGACCACTATTTTGATTCCTATAACCCAACATGGAGCCAATAGTCCAATCTCTCATGGAAAGCTCAAGCTCTCGGAATTCATGTTTAACAATCTCATGGACTGCGACATCACTCATCTTAGCAATTCTATGATTATACATATTCCTCTCAATCAGCTCCACAACAGCAATGTCAGGCTGAACCACCTTCTCTTATAGATATGATAAATACATTGATTAAGACTACATAGTAAGCATCTGAGGAGACGAAGACCTACTTCAAACCAAAAGGCAATAGTCTCAAAGAAGAAGAAGCATATCAAGAGGAGCCATCTTCCACCTATTGGCCACCGCAATACCAAGAAAAGGAGCCATCTCCCATATATGATCATTTGAATTCTTCTCCACATCAACAATATCAAGAAGAACCACCTCCTCCTAAAGGTCTGCCTTACAAGAAGCAGTTGCTGCCTTAGAAAAACAGTATGCTGACTTTACAAAACATGCGGCGGCTCATCTTAGGAGCATGGAGGAAAGAGAGCAATCATTTGAATGGATGGAGGCCCACCTCAAGCAAAAATCAGATACACTTAAAGAAGAAGAAGAGTGTCAAAGTTAGTTGGTGGCCAATCCTAATGAGCATTACATGGAGGAAGAATGCACCTACTATCATGCGCAAGCTGTCACACTGAGGAGTGAAGATGTGGTTAAAAATCAAGTGGAAGAGGGGAATGGGGAGCAAACCAAAATTCTAGAGGAGCTACATCGGGAAAAGGAAGAGAGCACTGAATCTTCTTCAACATCTATTCCCGAATTCCTAAGAAGCCAAGAGAGAAGTCTGTTAGAGCTACCACATGAGCAAATTGAGGTCATCAAGATAGAGAAACTCCTTGAGTTTTCTTCCTATTTTATTCCAGTTCATGATTCCCCACCAGATAAGAAACTGTTTGAGAAAACTCAAAGTGGCCCTCCCCGATCTGTAAACACTGGGAAGCACCTTGCAACAGAAAAGCTTCATCCCTTTTGGTGCAAGAGAAGAAAAGACTAGTGCTTCAAGTTTAAAGTGCCACCGTCTAGCTGAAGATGTTAAACTTAGCGCTCATGGGAGGCACCCCATAGCATATCCTTTATATTTTGTTCCTTGTTTTATTTTATTTTTGTTTTTGTTCTCCTTTGTGATTTTAGTGTTTTATTTTACTTTAAGTGTTTTAGTGTTTCAAGTCCCTGGTCCTTTCTGTTACTGCGATCGAGCGCACCCTGAGTGCTATCGAGCGCAGTAACCAACTTTTGGCTGTTTTATATTATGTCAGTGCGATCGAGCGCACCAAGTGTGCACTTGAGCGCACAACACCCACACACGCATTCCATTGCGCGAGTGCGATCGAGCGCACTTGAGCAGAAGGCCACATGACCTATTTTAGGTCACTATTTCCCACTTCCACTTCATATCTTCCCCTGCGCCGTACACACCCCACTCACTGCAACTACACCCCCACCGGTACACCACCACTTTTCTTCACTTTCACCAACCTTCAACCTCCACCACCGCACCGAATCTTCATCGGCATGACTCCATTCTCCCCAGGGACACCACCATCATCACATATCACACAAAACATCACCCATCAACACCCCAACTCCGATTAAACCCCAACCTCCATTTTTTTCATCATTTTTTTCAAATTGTGGGTGTTCATCGACCCACATTGTCTCTAAGAGTTGGGTTTTACTGTTTTGCAGGGAGTTTTGGGCAGTCGTTGCCATGCCTTAGCCACCTTAGTCAGCATAGTGCACACCAAGTGTTCGACAAAGTCCCCAATCAAGCTCATCATGCCAAGAACTTGAGCTTCGTCCTCCCGGGGGTCCGGTAGCCAAGCCCCTTCTCCCCTGCCAATTTTTGAGGAGTAGGAGCTACTGTTTGAGACCAGTTTTGCCATTCGCGAAGATTTTCAAAACCTTGAGGTGACTCAATGGGCGGTCGCCGAATTCAAGCGCCGGGGTATTAAGAAGCTTTTCAAGCCGGTCACCTCCACTGCATACCAAAAGCTGGTGATCGAGTTCTATGCCCACCTATCTCACAACTACGACAGGCTGGCCACCCTCTCTTCCAAAGTGCAGGGCCGAGAAGCTGAAGTGATAAGGGCCGACATTGCCACTGCCCTCCAATGCAATGATGAGCACCCTCTAGAAATAGCACAGCTTGCCGAGCAACTGCCCAAATTCTATGTGGCGAAAATCATTGAGGGCATGTGCCAAGGGCAATATGCCGATGCCCATCACAATGCCAGTAGCCTATCCAAGCTACCTCAATGGCTCTGGTTTGTGGACTCCATATTGCACCGCAATGCTTTTCCCTTGGGGTACAAAACTCAAAGGCGAGATCAATTTCTCCAAACCCTCTATGCCTTCCATAAAGATGCCTGGTATTCCATTCCCGATATGGTTTGGAACCAAATTCACAAATTTTGGAATGGAGTGCACATTGGAGGAGTTGAGTCCACACACTGATGGGGGTTGCCCTTCCCATACTTAATTACCTACATCCTTTAGAAGAAAGGCATCAAGGGCACTACAGCTGATGAGCCAGTCACTACTACCCCCATCTTTGGCATTCCCCAATGGAACAAGAGCTGCTCCCATATGCCATGGGCATCTCCAACACCAGCAGCTGGTGCGGAAGAAAGCGAGGCCGAGCCAATGGCCGAAGATGAACCCGCAGCTGAGCCAGAGGCAACAGAGGAGGAGGCCCCGATCATTTTTCATGTAGCACAGTACTGCTCACTTAGTGAAGAAATGGTAGGCCTTCAGAGAGAGTTGGCTGATCAAAGAAGGGAGGCTCGGGAGGATAAAGAATTAATGGACAAAAGACTAGCTGCCTTAGAAGAACTGATGCAGTCCATTCTCAGCCAGTTGCCACCACCATCTGGAGCATCTTCTTCTAGACAGCATTGAACAGGGACCACCGTCTGGCTGAAGACGTTAAACTTAGTGCTCATGGGAGGCACCCCATAGTTCATCTTTTTATTTTGTTTTGTTTAGTGTGTTTTAAGTTAAACTATCATTAGTTTTGTTTCTTTTTACTTGTTTTTGTGTTTTCTTATTTTGCAGGGACAAGTGTGCTTCAATTCAAGTTTCGGAGTGTGCTATGAGCCACGCTTTCCAAGACTGTAGTCCATATCCTGGGTACACTCTTTCCTTAATTTAGACACATTGGGGACAATGTGTCATTTAAGTTTGGGGGTATGGGACACATATGTTGTTACACACACTTTGTCCCAATTTCATGATTTGTGTGTTTGTTTGTTTATTTGAAAAAAAAAAAAAAAAATTATGCATGTTCATGTTTGCCCTAAAATTTTAAGTTAATCTAAAAGAATTGTGGCTTGAATTCATCAGTGAGCTTCAAATTTTGAACACATGATCTAATGAGAGTGATTACTTGTTTAGGACAAATGAAAAATCACATGTTTGATCTGATCACACAAGTACATTAGCACATAATTTGTGAGGTATGACATGAGGTCTTATATGTGTGTTTTTGTATCTTGGATGAAATTGGATGACTTATTAGATGGACACTTTGGCATATATATATATATAATAAGCTTTTCACTGAGTTACTAGACCTCTCGCCTCAAAAGCATTGAGTGTTCACGTTAGAAGGTGAAATTTTTTGATGTGATTGAAGTCATGGTTAGTTTGGTTTTGTAGCCTTTTTGACTCGAGTTAGTAGGTCCTTAGGGGTGTCTCTACACCTAATGCCCTAAAACGATCTGGTTTGGGAGTCATTGACTTAACACTCACTACATGGGTCAATTAGAAAGCTTAAGGGAACCAAACATTGCACAACTTGACCAAAAAAAAAAAAAAAAGAGAGAGAGAAAAAGAAATATGCCATAGTTGTTCATTCTAATAGGGATTTCAGTGAATTTTGAGATATAGAAACATTACACATTGGAAAGAATTGGAAGCCTCATAATGTTGTTCTAGTTCACCTTACACTATTTTCAAACTTGTGATGTTTTAGCATGTCCTTTATAAGTAATTGAACTTTGGGATTCCAATTCATTGTGAAGATGGAGTTCATCTTTTTAAGCTTGCTAATGAATGAAAATCATGATCTTGAAGTGATGCTTAAATTTTTGGAATAACATGAACTGTGCATGATGTTTGTGGGTAACATTTCTGGAAAACTCTCATGAGATTTCACTCGTCCTCTAGGGAATTCCTAGGGGTTTAAAAGGCTTGTTGCATATGCTAAATGCAATCGTACATCCCACAAAAGATGGATTTATCTTTTTGTTATGTTTTTCATTTTTGTTTTTAGTTTTGTATTGCTAAGGGACTAGTAATATGTAAGTTTTGGGGGTGTGTTAAGTGCTAAAATATTCATATTTTTAGCCCTTAACTTACATGTTTTAATCCATTAGTTTTAGTTAATTATGTCATTTTAGCTCTTTATTTGTTTTCTTTGATTTTGTAGGTCATTGGAAGAAAAAGAAGCAATCTTAGAAGTTTTGGACTTAAAAAAAGCTATTTTAGAAATTGGAAGGCTCTAGTAGAGCGATCGATCGCAGGGGAGCTGCAATCGAGCGCACTACAAGCGAGGATGGCACATTGCAAGGCAACCACAATCGAGCGCTAGCACCAAGAGTATCGATCGCAGCCCTGCGATCGAGCGCACTCGTGCGTGATGGCCAAGTCAGCCGCCAGCCTTAATAAGGAAAGAGCAACTTTTAGGGTTTTGTAGCTTAGTGCGAACTAGGGCTCAAACCCTACAATTTTTAGGGTTTCTAGAGTATTCCTAAAAGCCTATAAATAGACTCTTAAGCCTCTAAAATAGATATGCTTTTTCCAAGGAGAAGAATTGGAGCTCTTCAAGTTCAAGTTTAGGGTTTATTCCTTTCCTTCATTTTATTTTATTTTATGAAGATGTTTAACATCAAACTTATGTGTAACTAATTTATTTAGTAGGGCTAGATTGAAGCCCTAGTTATGTTTAGTTGATATTCAATATTGGCGCCCTTGTAATGATCTTGTTGTGATATCTAAATTGATTAATTCCTGTTTTCATGAATTCCTCATATGTGTGTGCCTGATAAACATATGCATGTGGTATGCACTAGTTAGTTAAATCAATTTGGATGACTGAGTCCTGGGTTTAACATAAGTAACAAAAGAAATCCACACTGGGTTCTTGGGTTAATCAACATGGGGAACCGGTAGTAGACACCCATGCCCTAAGCCTCTTGTGTTTGTCAATTTCCATAGTTTTATGCTTTCTTAAAGAACAACTTAGTAGACACCCACGCTAAATGCTTTAAGAAAGAAAAGAATTAGAGTAGACACCCATGCCTAATTCATTGCTTAGGAAAATCAATCGCTTAAGGAGCAGACACTAATGCCCTTAGGTTGACAAACATTAGATATTCATGTTGTGCAAATTTATTTAACTCGCAAGTGCACGAATCAATTGTAGTTAATGGATTGCAAGTGCGAGGTCGAACCCACAGGGAATTGTATTCTTGAAAACAATTTTAAATCTAAATTAATTAAATCCTAATCTAGTTCCAAATTTTTGAGAGATTTTTCTGTTTGAATGAAAAAAAACAAAAGCATGAGCAATTTAAAGTGATTGAAATCTTATGACGAAACACTAAAGTTTCAGAATCCACACTCACAAATTCATAACAACATAATTTCATGATCTATAATATTCCCCAAAGTTCTCACATATAAATCTTAAGTTTGTTTTACTATTGCTTCAAAGAATTAATCAAAAGATCCCATGTATCCATTCATAACCCAAATCACAAAAGAAATCCAATATTCGATCAAATCATTAACTGTATCCGTAAATCACAAGAAAATATCCAATCTTTATCAAAACATCAATTGTATCCAGAGAATAAATCACAGGGGAAATCCAATTTTTAACAAAGAAAACCAAGCAATCAATTATATTGAATAATCTTAAATCATCAAGTGTATCCTTGAATCACAAAAGATATCCAAGAGTTATTCAATCCAATTGATTAGAAGTAAAACAATAGAGCAATTAAACCATTAAATTGGGAAATATTACATACATGAAACAAAGTTGCTAATCATAAGTGAGGCTTCATCTTCAACCTTAGTTGAAGGTTTAGCCTCTCATGTTATTGAAAGACAAAACAAAATTGATTGAATTCATAATGTAAAATCGAGTACTTACAAATAAGAATCACAAAGTAGAGATTCAAAAGTTAGGAAAACCTTAAACTCTCTTCTTTCTCCTCTGCAATCTTCAAATTCGTAGCCCCCTCAACTAATCTGATAATTCCCTATTTATAGACCTAAAACTTAGGGTTTTACAAGTTGAAATCGGATACAATTCGTCCAGGTTTGTACCATTTAATTACGGGACGATTTTGGAATAGTAAATGTCCGAATTAGCAAAATCCTATTTCACAATGAATTGTATTATTTTGAGTTAGCTTTCCAACGCCACTTGAATCACCTCAATCGGATATGTGAACGAAAAGTTATGATCAAAATACTGAAACATGTAGAATCTGAATTTGAATCCAATTCGAAATTTTATCCAATCTTATCCTTAATCCGATTTACCCATTTCTTGGATTTGGTTAAACTTAACCACATCATCTAGGTCTTCTCAAAGTATATTTTCTTCAACACCTACAAAATACTAAAAACACAAAACTAACACAGAATATCAGATAATAACACAGCTAAAGGATTAACACAAGTAAATTAAGGGGTCAAAATATGCAATATTTGGCACACATCAATTCATAACATGATCAAAACATTGGCATATTGATATATTAGCTAAATATAATTAGTGGTGGATATCAAAGTCCTACCTTTTTATCATTATCAACTCAAATCCAATCTTTGTTTTATTTTATTTTTGGAATTAATTTTAAGCAAAATTTAGCAATCCTCGTCGGAATGACCCCGTACTTGCACCTTATACTACTGTGTTGATCTTGTACACTTGCAGGTAAAACATCCAATTATTTGCCTATTAAGTTAGGTAGGTAATTGTGACAATAGAGAGTCCTAGAAGCCCTAGTAATCCTAGGAAATTCGGAGTCCAACCTCTTAGTCCAATTACGAAGTAATCCTAGTACAAATCAGAGTAGGATTCGTCCCGATTTGTGTTCTTTTATTGCGGGACGAGTTTGGCATAGCAGACATCCGAAATTAGGAAACTTCCATTTCACAATGATATGTATAATTTTGAGTTAGCATTCCAATGCCACTAGAATCATCTCAATCGGATACTTGAGCTGAAAGTTATGGTCAAAATACCGAGACATGTGCAGATTCCAAATTTGACTCCAATTAGAGAAATTCCGATTTAATCATGTCCTTTATTTGATTAAACTTAACCACATCATATAGGTGTGATAAGTGCCGAATGTTGCACATTCAAGCCCCTTAATTTGCATATGTTAATTCCTTAGCATTGTTATTTGTCTGATTTTGTTTTATTTTTGTGTTTTCAGGTGCTTAATAAAGATACAAGAAAATCATTGATTTTGGGCTCAAAATGCATTTCAAGTACTGTAGCACCACTGTAGCGAATTCACTGTAGCACCACTGTAGCGAATTCACTGTAGCATAATGTAGTAATTTGCTGTAGCAATTTTACTGTAGCTACAGTGCGCTCGAGCGCACACGCGCGGCAGAGGCAAAAAGAAGTCCGAAATTGATAAGGAAAGTTTTTCTAGGTCTCCCAATCCTACTGGGAGACTGAATTACGATTTTTCTGGGATTTCTAGGGTTTTTAGGGTTCTCCTAATCCCTATAAATAGTCCTCTAAGCATTGAGAAAAACGACACATTGCTTTTTAGAGTAAAAATTCAGTAAATTGTCTTTGGTGCTTAGAAGATTATGTGCAGCTAAACCCTTTCGTGGGGTGTTGATGTAACCCTATCCACGCACAATGGTTTGATTGTATTTAATTTCTAGATTTTCAATTTATGCTTGTTGATTGTATAACTATGCGGATTGCTCTAATTGATTTCTGTTCTTAATTATTAAATGCAATTGTTCTTAAATTCCAAAATTAATATTTGTGAAATTCTTCTCTTGTCTTAGAAAGTATTTTACTTTTATTAATCTCAAATCATTCTTGTTTTCTGTGATTATGAGGATGATGGTTATACAATGGGTTTAATTGACATATCATCAATAGGATTTGATAGGCCATGCCTAGGGAAAACGGATTGTACTACACCCTAGTTTAGTGTAATTTGGGTAGACAGTCTGTGCCAATCGAAGATGGGTTACACTTATTCATTGATTGTGTGTATCCTGTTAAAGAATTTGATAATTTATACCTAGGAAAGACTGGTCGTACCGCATCTTAGTGGTTAGGTGGACGATCCGTGCCAACCAAAGATAGATTATGCTTATTCTTTAATAAGGTAATTTCTTGTTTATTTATAACATGCATAGAATGAATTTCTGGGATTAATTATGATTAGCCATTGTTGTGTGGATAGAGGTGAAATCAATACCCTACACTCTCTCTCCTATTTTAATTTTCTTTTATTTTCATGCACTTTACTTTTAAAGAAAATCAAATAAATTCTCTTTTTAATTAAGTTAATTTTAATCTTTCGAATTTGATAACAAAACCCCTGCAGTTCTTGAGGTTCGATACCCTCTCCATAGCCGTATCCTACAAAGATTCGTCCTATTGCGAGGGGTTATTTTTATTATTGATATTTTTGGACACAAAAATACCACATCATAGGTCCTCTATTATGATTGGTTAAGCTCAACCATATCTTCTAGGTCTTCCCAATTTGCCCTTTAAGCTTGGAACCTTTTCGGAAGCTCTTTCTTTTCTTCCATGACCTACATAAACACAGAAAACACATAAAGGAAATAAAATAGCACAACATACCAAGACAAAGAAATTAACAAATGTAAATTAAGGGCTAAAATATGAATATTTTGGAACTTAACAGCTGATCCCTTTTATGCCTTCAATCGTCCAACCGATAGCTACCTTGTACTCTCTCAAAACATCCAACAACTTCTCTTCTTGAGCACCAACTAAATCAGAAGCTATGATCACAGGTAAAGATTCTGCTGGACCGAGGAACTTATACTTGAGGTTATCTGGTAAGGGCTTAAGTTCCTTCTTGGGAGGCTCGGGTACTGATGCCTCCTCCTTCTCACTGCTCACCAGAGGAGCACGCTCCAAAATTGCATCTGCTTGCTCAAGTAACTTGTCTAAATCCAAATCATCTCCAAACTGAGCTAGGCATGCTTCTAGGGAGTCCTCTATGCTTGATTCTTCAACCGTGTCCTTCATGATCTCCTTTATCAAGCATACATTTCTTACTTCATCAAATTCTTGTGATTGCTTGTTGATATGAAAGATATTCAGCTCTACTGTCATATTTCCAAAGGAGATCTTCATTACCCCCGTCCTACAGTCTATTAGGGCGTTAGCCATAGCTAAGAATGGTCGCCCTAGAATTATTGGTATTTGAATCCCAACATTCAGAACCGGCTCTGTGTCTAGCACAATAAAATCCATGGGGAAATAAAATTTATTTACCTTAATCAAGACATCCTCGATTAGTCCCCGTGGAACCTTCACTGACCTGTCAGCCAATTGGAGTGCCATCGATGTGGGCTTTAATTCCCCTAAGCCCAACTGTAAGTAGACTGAGTAGGGCAAAAGATTTACATTCGCTCCAACATCCAATAATGCCCTCTCAATACGACTGACTCCTATCATGCAAGAGATAGTAGGACAACCAGGGTCCTTGTACTTGATGGGCAACTTGCATTGCAGGATTGAGCTAACCTGCTCAGTCAGGAACGCCTTTTTTGAGACATTTGTCTTCCTCTTGACAGTTATCAAGTCCTTCAAGAACTTGGGATATGACGGCACTTGCTGGATGGCATCCAAAAATGGGATATTGATTTGGACTTGCTTGAATACCTCCGGAATGTCTTCAAACTTCCCTCCTTTCTTAGGTGCTTGCAACCTTTCAGGGTAAGGTGCTTTAGGCACAAATGACCTAGGAGGGTCCTCAACAGCTAGTGTTGCTTTAGAGGGCTCAGCATCTCTCTTCTCCTTGTTGCCACTCTCTTGCCCTTATGACACAGCAGGGTTCTCTTCAGGCAGAACCACTTGATTGTCCACTTGTCTCCCTGACCTTAGTGTGACAATTGATTGCACTTGCTCCTGCCCGTGCGCAGCTTCCGAAGAACTTCCAACCGCATACTGTCCCTTCAGGTTGGGCACGGGTTAAATAGGGAACTTTCCCTTCTCTCTTTCACCCAAGTGACTTGCGATTTTACTCACCTGACTCTCCAGATTGGCAATTGCTTGGGCGTTTACCATTGTCACACTCATCACTTCACTGATGAATTGGCCGGTCATCTTCATGAAATCCTTTAAAGTTTCCTCAAACGACTGTGAAAATGACACTGGTGCTTAAGTGGGAGCTTGGTAAGCAGGTGATGGTGCTGGCTGGGCCGAGCAACCACGAGTTAGAACCGATGGAAGAAATCCAGGAGGGTATTGATTGTGAGCATGATGAGGGGCTCCTCCCAGATTCACCAGTTGGTTTTACTTCCATGAGATATTAGGGTGGTTCTGCCACCCTGGATTGTATGTCTCAAAGTATGGTCCATTTGATTGCTTCTAATAGTCATTGAAAGCGTTTACTTATTCCATAGGATACTTGTAAAAAGCCGGCATAGATGGACAATTCTGTGCTAAGTGCATAGGACTACCACAGATGGAATAACTATCAACATTGAAAGTGTTGGCAGTATTGATGGACTGGGCCAGTACGAGAGCGTCGACCTTCTTGGTGATGGCATCTATCTTTATCCTCAAATCAGTGTCCTCCTTAATCTCATAGATGCCTCCTTTCTTGGGAGCAAGAGTGGACTAGTCCCGACAACTTGAAAAATCCCAATGCTATGAGTTGTCAGACAACTTGTCCAATGCCTTATATGCTTCATCCCCCATCAGACTTAAAAATGCCCCCCCGTTCAATGATAAGTGCTAAAATATTTATATTTTCAGCCCTTATCTTACATGTTTTAATCCTTTGGTTGTAGTTAATTAGGCCATTTTAATTCCCTTTTGTGTTTTTGATGTTTTTACAGGCTTTTGGAAGAAAGTGAAGTAAAACTGGGTGATTTAGGCTCAAAAAGAGAAGATGGAAAAATTGGAGCTCCCTGGTACTGTAATCAATCGCAAGGTACCTGCGATCGAGCGCAATACCAGAGAAGATGCTGCATGAGCCAGGCCAGGAGCGATCGAGCGCAGGCCAAAAGAAGGATCAGTCGCAGACCTGCGATCGAGCGCACACGGGCTGCGATCAAGCGCACCCGTGCGCAGGAGGCATTCCAAGTGGCGGCTATAATGTCCCTATTTCCATATTAGGGTTTTTCAAATTCCAAATTGTAATAGGATTGAAACCCTACGAAATCCCTAGGGTTTACTACTTTTCCAAGGACTTCTAAAGCCTATAAATAAACCTGTTAGGTTCTAGGCATAGGTGTGGAGAAAGAGGCACAAGCTCTGGAAAACAACTGAAGGCTGAATCAAGAGGAGTTTGGGTTTTTCTTCTCTTCCACCCTTTTATTTTTATTATGTAGTTTATATTTTATTTAGGGCTAGATTGAAGCCCTAGTTATGTTTAATTAATATTTCAATATTGGCACCTTTGTGATGATCTTGTTGTGCTATTTAACTTGATTAATACCTGCTTGCATGAATTTCTCATATGTGTGTGCCTGATCAACATGTGCATGTGGTATGAACTAGTTAGTTGGATCAATTTGGATGACCGAGTCCTGGGTTTAACTTTAGTAACAAAAGAATCCACACCGCAATTCTTGGGTTAATCAATATGGGGAACTGGGAGTATACACCCATGCCCTAGGCCTCGTGTGTTTGTCGATTTTCATAGAACATATGCTTTTCTAAAGAACAACTTAGTATATACCATGCTAAATCCTTTAGGAAAGAAAAGAGTTAGAGTATACACCCATGCCTAACTCGTTGCTTAGGAAAATCTATAGCTTAAGGAGTATACACCCATGTCCTTAGGTTGGCAAACATTAGATATGCATAACATGATCAAAGCATTGGCATATTGTTATATTAGCTGAATATAATTAGTGGTGGATATCAAAACCTTAATCCTTTTTAGTTTTTGTTTATCTTTTATTTTATTGAATTCAATCGTGACAATTGAATTTTATCTTTTCATTAAATAGGAATCTACTTCTAAACATAATTTACCAATCCTCGTGGGAATGATCTCGTATTTGCCTACTATACTATTGTTTTGATCTTGTGCACTTGCTAGCTAAAACGTACTAAATATTATCTATTAATTTAGGTAGTATTTGGCACAACATTCAATGACTCAATCATGCTATGGTTGGATTGAGTCAGTCTTTAGAAGAACTGAACGAGTCTCCACTTCTCATATCCATGAGGAGGGCACTTTATCAGCAGATTCTTAAAACGTTTCCAACTCTTAGAGAACTTCTCATCTTCCTCCTAAGTGAAAGAACTAATCTCCTTACAACTCTCATTCACTTTCGACATTAGGAAGAACCTGTTGTAAAACTTGCTCAACAAGATTTCTCAAGATGTAATGGATCTAGGCGTGTTGGAGTCCAACCATGCCCTGTCTTTATTGTGCAGTGAGAAAGGGAAGAGTCTAAGGTGGACAGACTCTTCAGAGAAATTTTGAAATTTGAAGGTGGCACAAATGTCCTTGAATTTCTTTACATAACTGTAAGGATTTTCAAGTTCCAGGTAGAAGTTGGATGATGTGTGGCTTCAAATCAAAATGGGTGGCATTGGTTGGTGGCAACACCATGCACGAAGGGGAGTTTGTCGTAATGGGTGCAAACAAATCCCTAAGCGATGTGGTGCAGTCCACATTCCAAGCTCTAACTTGCTCTGCATTCTCTGCTCTCGCATTGTCATTCTCAACTCTAGGCTGCTCCACATTATGGGGTATGTTATCTCCTATCCCAACAGTTTCTCTCTCAATTGGTGCTCTCTGATTTCTCCTACAGGTTCTATCAATGTCGGGATGTAAAGGTATCAACTCTAGGTTCAGGGATCTCCGATCAAGCATACACTAAACAAAAATCCTAAAATAAACTAACTAACGAAAATCAAATATTCACAAAAATAAAAAGGACAAAACAAAGAATAAAAATTGAATAGAAAACAAAATATTAACAAAAATGGAACAAAAGAACTGCAAAAGCTGTTTTTTTTTTTTCTTAACAGCTTTTGGTTTGTTGAAGCTGGTTGCAAAGGTGACTCTAGCGCAGGTAAGGTGCGATCGAGCGTCGGTCTACTGTGCGCTCACGTCAACTACGAAAACATAGAGCGCAGGTGCACGGGATGTGCTGGGATAGGCTCGAGTGCACTCGAGCGCAGGTGAGGCGCACTTGATTGCACCGGTAGGGACTGGATTTCGCCGAATCTGCAACAAAACAAAAAAAACAAACTTCCTTTCCCCCCCCTTTTTTTTAAACAAAATTGCAGAAACAAAAAACAAAAAATAAAATAAAATAAAATGGAATAAAAAAAAATTAAAAACTACAAGAAGACAATTAAAACAAAAATCTACCTAAACTAATAGAAAAACAAAATCAATTTAAACAAAAAATCAATTTTCATAAAAACAAACAACTCCCTAGCAACGGCGCCAAAACTTGATGTGTGTAAATTTAAATAACTCGCAAGCGCACGAGTTGTGTATAATAAAGCGTGTGCAAGTGTGAGGTTGAACCACAGGGAGTTGTGTAGCAAAAAATCAATTTTTTTATCTAAACTAATTTTATTTTAACCTAATTCTAAAGTTCGAGTGATTTTGTCATGCAAAATTAAAATAAACTAAATAAAATGATTAAAAACAATTAATGGAAAAACACTAAGGTTTTCTGAATCCACCTTGCCAAATCAAACAACACATTCTTGCATTTTATACATACAACCGACAAAAAGTAAGTTTTATACATTGTTCAAAGTTCGTAAAATTTCATATTAAATTATTCAATGAATCCAACCGTTAAACGAATCACAACGAATATCCAATTGAGATCAAATCATCCACTGTATTTGTTTGATATACGAATCACAATGGATATCCATTCTCAACCAAATCATTCGATGTATCCATGGATGAAAAACAACAATATCCAACTTTTTATGAATAAAAAACCCAACATTCAATCAAATGAAATTAATCAAGCAATTGAATTGAATTCGAACAACAATTTGATTAAACATCAGAATTGTATAGATAAAATGACAAGAGTGTGTTATTTATCAATGATGAGGCTTCATCTTCAACCTTAGTTGAAGGTTTTAGGCTTTGATGATTACAAAACTCATATCAAAATGAATTAAAACCATAAGAAACGTAAAACTTATAAAGAGAAGCGTAGCAAAAGCCCTAAAATGACAAAAAGTCGAAAATATGCTCTCTACGACACCTCCCAACGTGTGTAAAGAAAAAGTGATATAAATACTAAAACCCAGGGCTTCAGCGCTACCAGGTTAGCCCGGGTGGGCTTGATCGCACACTAGGTGCGCTTAAGCGCACTCAAGCATGTGTTAGGGCTCTCCAGCGCAGCACTTAGGTGCTGTGAGTTTGGTTGATTGCACGAGTGTGCTTGATTGCGGTTCCCCTACGCTCGATTGCATTTCCATAGATGCTCTTCTTCAACTTCTTCACAATTTTCACACCAAAGACCGCAATTTTCTCTCAATGACCTGCAAAACACTAAGACACCAAAACAACCCAAAAAATCATAAAATAACAAAGCTAAGGCTTTAACAAATACAAGTTAAGGGGCCCAAATATGCAATATTTGGCACTCATCACATTCCAATTCAACTATTATCCAATCTAATCATAACCTTATCCCTATCATATCTTTAGGAGTTTGCTAAGTGTTACCCCACTTAACCACAAGGTTGCTAATAATTTATCCCTCTCATAGCTTTGAGGTGTCAAGCGTGTGACCCTGCTTAACCGCTAGGCTGTTATGCAATTTTATTTCCCTCTCTCTAACAATAAGGTGTTAGGCGCATAATCTCCACTTAACTGTTGGGCTTTTTCATACATTCATACATTACATATATTTTTCATAATATTAGATTTTTTTCAAGGCACGTTTTCCTTCTGAAACTCAACCCATTTTCATAAATCATTTTCTTTGGAAATACATTTTAATTTAACACATATGTAAAACATTTCAAAATATATTCATACGTGTAATTAAAATAGTAGGGTCAAGAAAACATATAGAACATGCTTTTGTAAAACAATGCAAGGTCAGTAAGTTTGAACTTACAGTTTGAGTTTAAATTCTTTAAACGCAGTCTCCTTCATCAGTACACTTTCTGGATTAGTATTGTATTTTTCACATTAGCATGTACTTGCTTTATTTTATTCCTAAGCCTCATTTCAAATCCTAGGATACTTAAAATACCACAAGAAACATTATTTTAATGCTTTGCCTTTATCCTAAACATTTGGGCAGCATAACGACATATTTACAATATCTTGGTATTAATTGGGCATTATAATGACATATCTAAAGTACTTAATACTATTTGGGCATCATGCGGGCATTACTAAGACATTAGTATAATATTTAATTAAAATTTCTAGCATTACTTGGGCATTACAACAGCGCTATTGTAAAATACCTAATAATATTTAGGTAGCACAATGATGCATTTGTAATATAAAAAGAATGATTGAATATAATATCATTCCCTGAGATATTCAATCACACTTTCCCCGAATAATTTAGACATCATAACGCCATAAATTAAATTCTAATGACTAGAATTGACATAAACTATTAGAGGCAAAATATGAAGAAAAGTGGTCGAAAACAAAAATATAAATTGCCCTTTTTTGGACAGTAAAATGATTTACTCAAATTTTCTTTGCTGCAATACTTTTAGATTAGTTGCAATTTTGTAGGCACACAATTAGGTCGTAGAAGATTTGAGAGTATATGAGAAGTTTATGATTGCAACGTGCAACCAGATTTTTCATGCAACTTAATTATGAGGTGTTGTCCAATGTACGTAGTCCGAACTACATACACAAATTTCACATTATTTCTTTATAATTAATCTATTTCTCTTTTAGTCAAATTAATAGAATCTTAAATATTAAATCATGTAGCTCAAACCAATCACTTCTCAATTCAAACTAAGAATACAAGATTAGACATAAAATATATTTTCCAAATATGTTTGATCCAATTTAAAATCAATATTTATACTAAAGTATTTTTAGTCATCCTAATAAATTCCTTGGGTGTCACACAATTTTGATAATTCGTGCATTCGTATGAAGGCATTGCTTAGATCGTAAGATGCTTGGGAGATTGTAGAAAAAGGCTACGATGAGTCTAGTGACGAAGCTCCTTTGAGTCCTAACCAAAGAGAGGCCTTTCAAAAACTTTGAAAGAATGAACAACAAGCTCTCACTCTTATTCATCAATGTTTGGATGAAGCCATGTTCGAGAAGGTGGCAAATGCAACCACCACCAAGCATGCATGGGAAACTCTCCTAAACTCCTATCAAGAAGTTGAAACAGTGAAGAAAGTTCGCCTTCAAACATTAAGAGGTAAATTTGAAGTTTTGTGAATGAAAGAATTCGAGTCGATTAAGGATTATTTTTCAAGGATGTTGGCCATAGTAAATCAAATGAAGAGATATAGAGAAAAATTAGAGGATGTTCCAGTCATTGAAAAGATCCTCCGTTCCTTGCAACAAAAATTTGACTACATCGTTGTAGCTATTGAAGAGTCAAAAGATTTAGAAAGCACGAGTATTAATGAATTCATGGGATCTCTACATGCCCATAAAGAAAGGTTTAATGAAAAGAAAGAAGAGCCATTGGAGCAAGTTCTAGCTACACAGAGGCCGTGGTAGAGGAAGAGGAAGAGGCGGGCGTAATTGCAATAATTACGAAGAGAAAGGTCAAGTATCAAGAGGACGAGTAAGAGAAAATAATTCAAAGCAATATGGAAGAATATATGATAAATGTCAAGTTAAATGTTATAATTGCCAAAAATATGGTCATGCTTGGGAGTGTAGAAGTCATACTAACAATGTTGAAGAGAAAGCCAATTACGTTGAAAATGAGGAAGTGAAGCCCACTTTGTTGCTAGCTTGTAAAGGAGAAGAAAGAGGAGAGAAGAACTAGTGGTATCTTGACAACGCGGCAAGCAACCATATGTGAGGAGACAAAACAAGTTTGTGGAGCTTGATGAATTAGTGAGCGGGAATGTTACTTTTGGATACTTGTCTAAAGTTCCTATAAAAGGGAAATGCACAATCTTAATTGAAAGAATAACAAGGATCGTATTCTACCCCCAAGTCAAACTCATAAGCAATTTATATAAAGGAAACAAATTTCAATGCACAGTATCACCAAATAACCAAGGTATGGAGGGGATTGTTGTAATATTTGTTACAAACATTCATTTTTCAGTCATTTGAAAATGTTTTATCATTTGATATTATCTTCATGAGTTTTTATGGGAAATAAAAATTAGCTTTAACCATTTTGGTTTATAACCGTTTGTATTTATTCTTGGTTATGAGATATAACTTTTATAATCGTTTGCATTTATTACTTTAAATAACAATTAGTTTTAATTGATTTTTACCGTTTTGACCGTTAGTCTTCAACAAGTTTTATTGTAGTTTGACCATTTGATTATTAACAAATGTTTTGCCATTTTTTGATGTTATGACCATTTGGTCATTAATTATATAAAGAAAGAAAACATCCCCAATCTCATCGCAGAGTGAGTTTGCAACAAAAAAGAAAGAAAGGCAAACTCATTTTCTTTATAAAAGAGTTTCATCCTATTCTAGAAGACCAATTGCGTAGAATTCTATTCTATTCAACTTGTAATTTCTCTTTGCGGTTTTTTATCAAGAAGGTCAAAGGATTGTTCTACTAGTCTTCGTTATTGGAAGTGCGCCCTTAACGAAGGTTGATGCTATAGTCTAATCCTAGGAGGTTGTGTTTCAAAGGATCCAATCGCACAGAGTTATATACTCCGGGAGGCACGAATCAACCTTTAAGGACAACGCTCTTGCGTGATTCTATAGCATATTGTGAGATCTTTCTACACTCTACTTTTCATCTCTTGTATTTTATTTATTTTATTGTTAATTTTCAGATTGTAATTATTTTATATCATTGCGAATTTGTGCACTATCCGAAATTTTTTCCAACAATCTTAAAGGTTGACCTTGATGGTTGCACAAATATTTTGATTAGAGCATAACAATAATATTTAATCTTATGATAATTCAAATACTATAAGAGTTTTTGGTATGCAATTCGCATATGCGAAAGATGAAATCAATTCTTGAGTGGAAAGATTTTATTATTAAAAAAATCTGATAATTGATTTGTTTATTAGAAAAGAGCTTAATGTCATGTGTAGGCATTGGAAGTGAAAATATTTTGACTAGAAGAGATTTTGATTATTTGACCTCAAATTGTGTTAATTTAATTTGTTTGTCGAATAATATTTTATTGGTTGGGTCATGAATCTTGCAATAAAAATCATTAAGCCTTTTATGGATTTTTAGAACTTAGAAATTTCTATTGTGATATGTTGAATTTGTTGGAGAACATTTACGTTGACTAATAATAACAAAGTGAGTGGTTACTGTAACACCCCACCTCAATGACACACAATATTGTTCCTTTTTGGCTCCCCCAAACCAGACTTTCCAGGAGGTCACCCATCCTGGTACTACTCTAGCAGAAGCACGCTTAATTGCAGAGTTCTGATGGGATCATAACCATCATGGCTTTAAAACGCGTTGTTGTCATTAAGGGTGTAAGTATACATTTAAGTACATACACATCTCCATACCCAGGCAATGTGGGACGCCACAATCACCCCCTCTTAGGACCCAGGGCCCCCGCTGGCGACCCTCATGGGATTAGCCCATTCTTGACGTCCATCCCAGCGAGTACCCGTTAGTGACCTTCATAGGCTTGTGCACGCTCCCCCCATCTTAGGCTGGGCAATGGCTTTGATTCCAATTGTAACACTCCACCTCAATGACACACAATATTGTCTGCTTTTGGCTCCCCCAGACCAGACTTCCCAAGAGGTCACCCATCCTGGTACTACTCCAGTAGAAGCACGCTTCACTGCGGAGTTCTGATGGGATCATAACTATCACGGCTTTAAAATGCGTTGTTGTGCAAATTTATTTAACTCGCAAGTGCACGAATCGATTGTAATATAATAGATTGCAAGTGCGAGGTCGATCCCACAGAGAATTGTATTTTTGAAAGAGCAATTTATATCTAATCTAATTAAATCCTAATCTAGTTCCAAAAGGTTTTTGATTTTTGAGTTTTGAAAATTAAAGGATAAACATAAACTAAATAAAATAAGTAAATCTAAGGATAAAGGTACTAAGGTTTGGGAATTCACACTCACCAAATCATAACAACATACTTTATGTTCATCAATATTAATCCGAAGTTCTCACAAATTAAATCATAGATATGTTTTACTATACTTCAAAGAATTAATCAAAACCATCCCATGTATCCATTCATTGACCAAATCACAAAAGGAATCCAAATTCAATTGAAACACCAGATGTATCCGTAGAACAAATCACAAGTGATATCCAATTTTTATGAGTTAAAAGCCAAGCAATCAATCATATGAAATTATCTCAAATCATCACATGTATCCTTGAATCACAAGAGATATCCAAGAATCACTCCATACAATTGATTAGAAGTAAAACAATTGAAATATAAAACCCAATAAAATCAGAATAATAAAAACTTACATAAAAGTGATGTTGTTCTTCATCGGTGAGGCTTCATCCACAACCTTAATTGAGAATTTAGCTCCACATAAAAATAAAATCTAAACCTAAACCTAAACCTAAAGAAAAACTAAATAAAAGAATTTTGCTCTCTGGGATTGTGTCCCTTTTCTTGAATGCAAAGAAGTCTATTTATAGGCTTAGGGAAGTCCTAGAAGCCCAAGTAAATCTAGATAATTTGGAGGTCTCAAAATAGAAGTCTGAAATCGGAATAGGATTCGTCCAGATTTGTGTCCTTTAATTGCGGGGCGATTTTGGCATAGAAACCGTCCGAATTAGGAAAATACTATTTCATAACAAATTGTAGTATTTTGAGTGAGCTTTCCAATTCCATTTGAATCACTTCAATCCGATATTTGAGAAGAAAGTTACGGTCAAAATACTGAGACGTGTGCAGAATCTGAATTTGAATCCGATCCGAAATCTTATCCAATCTGATCTTTTATCCAATTTAATCTGATTTAACCTTTTTCTTGGATTTGGTTAGACTTAACCACATCATCTAGGTCTTCTCAAAGTATGCTTTCTTCTAAACTTTGCATTTTTCCCTTTAAAGCTGTAGTTTTTCTTTAATGACCTACAAAATACTAAAAACACAAAACTAACACAAAATATTAAATAACGACACAGCTAAAAGATTAACTAATGTAAATAAAGGGGTCCAAATATGCAATATTTGGCACTTATCAGTTGTCATTAAGTGTGTAAGTATATATTTAAGTACATACGCATCTCCATACCCAGGCAATGTGGGACGCCACAATTTGGAGACGTGAGGTATTTTTTAATATACGTACATATGGGTTGCTTCAAAATATGTAGATATATATAATGTTTTGAAGGATTTATAAATATATACATGAGGACTACTTTAAAGTATAGATATATGTAACACCATCGAGTAGGTGGTTTATAAAGATAGTCATGGGTGCTAAGTCCCACATTGCCTAGTTACTAGGTGAAATTGGGCTTTATAATGAATTCTAGGGAAGCTCAAATTGACTAGTCCTTTTGAGGTGATAGCGCAGATATGGCTAGCGCTTTTCCCTAGGTCGTTACAAGTGGTATTAGAGCCACCTAGTAACGCTAGGTCATGTGGCACTGGAACAATGCATGACGTGGCCCTTACGAGGACGTCAGAAATTTAAGAGGAGAGTTTGTAAAATCCCGATCCCATATTAGGAAGATGAGAAGAAGCCCCATAGAGTAGGTAGTTTATAAAGATAGTCATGGGTGCTAAGTCCCACATTGCCTACTTTCTAGGTGAAACTAGGCTTTATAATGAATTCTAGGGAAGCTCAAATTGACTAGTCCTTTTGAGGTGATAGTGCAGATATGGCTAGCGCTTTTCCCTAGGTCGTTACAAGATAAACTGAAACAAGAAATAAAACTGATGAGCCCAAAGGGGGCCTAGTAAGTGAAATCCACAACCATAAGTAGTTTTACTCCTTGTCCCATTTTGAAAATTGGAACTCATAACTACATATGTTCCCAGTATATTTTTAAAGAAAACAAAAAGCAAATAAAATATATTATCATCAATAAAATTTGTGATAGTCTTTATCTCATACTAGGACCATGTATATTGTTACCCCCATATACTAGGGTTGCGCAGTCCTTGCGACCTGGGATGAGATACTGTGGCCTCAGCCCCATCCCCTGGCCAGCCGATTAACTCTAGGTGCACTCAGCATGGCAAAAAAAAAACTATGATGGAACCACCTTTTGGCAGAGCCTCTTTCAATGGTTGCGCTTCCATCCTTAGCATCGGTACCGAGCTTCTCTCTTGTTTCTCTTGGGGCCAAAAATACACTCCTCCCTACATGTGCCCTTATTTTATAACACTCTTTTCTCATTTCTTGTACTTCTCTAGGTACATCTTAGGGCAACATGTAGGAGGGTTTATTATCATTTTCTCAAAATTCTCTTTATAACATCAATATTTTCACAATGTTTATTTTTATCAAACTTGTCATGCATGCATAAAAATTCCATAATATAAACAAAATAATCATTTGCAGTTTGAAACAAAATTGCATAAATAGCATAACATGATAATTTTTCTGGAAGGGATAGTAAATTCACTTACATCTTGACTGCAGTAAAAATTTCCTCTGACTGCTAACTAGTCTCCTGAAGGAAATACAGACACGTTACTACCCTCATACACGTCACAATAAAGCATTCCATTACTACTATGAGTTGGCTCGCTAATCAATTTAGAATGAACTTAAGTATTTAGGTATGTTTTCCCATAAAAGTTCTAGAACTTATTTTATTCGTTAGGATTCATATACATATATTTATATAATATATCTTAATGTACTTTAAATTATTTTGTTTATAACAAATTGCTCTCATTTATTCTATATCTATATACATATATAGTTAAGTATACTTCAAACCTTGTTGCACCTATATATACACGCCGAGGTACTACAACTGTATCTATATATATATATATATATATATATATATATATATATATATATATATATATATATATAACACCCCGGTCCCATATTGGGAAGATGAAAAGAAGCCCCCATAGAGTAGGTGGTTTATAAAGATAGTCATGGGTGTTAAGTCCCACATTGCCTAGTTACTAAGTGAAACTAGGTTTTATAATAAATTCTAGGGAAGCTCAAATTGACTAGTCATTTTGAGGTGATAGCACAGATATGGCTAGCGCTTTCCCTGGGTCATTACAAGTGGTATCAGAGCCACCTAGTAACACGAGGTCATGTGGCACTGGAGCACTGCATGACGTGGCCCTGACGAGGACGTCAGGAATTTAAGAGGGGGAGTTTGTAACACCCCGGTCCCATATTGGGAAGATGAGAAGAAGCCCCATATAGTAGGTGGTTTATAAAGATAGTCATGGGTACTAAGTCACACATTCCCTAGTTACTAGGTGAAACTGGGCTTTATAATGAATTCTAGGGAAGCTCAAATTGACTAGTCCTTTTGAGGTGATAGCGCAGATATGGCTAGCGCTTTTCCCTGGGTCGTTACAGTTACTCATGTTATGATGGAAAAAAATACTTAGTCATTGCTAACTGTGTGTAGAGAATACAACTTTGCTAAAGATTCTTGCAGGTAAGCACATAGTAGGAGAAGGAGATGTGGTGTGCATATTGAGTCGATCGGTTCTCACGACACTCAGTTGGTGTAAGGTGGCGACAATCTATTTTGGAAGATCTTGGAGTAAAGCTATTGGCTTCGCTGTGAGTTTTAAACGCTAATTCATAGGTCTTATTTTTTTAAGACATAATATACCATTTCATTATTAAAATGAAAAAAAAAAAAAAAAAAAAAACAAGTTATGAAGGTGCTCCTTGATTGAATTAAAGCTGGTGCAAAATTTTATAATTACATGAATTTTGTATATGATAAGCAGTGGCTTCTATTGATTAATCTATTTCAAAGAAGAAATAGTATATAGCATTTATGTTAGCTATGACATGCTAGATTAGCATAAATACTAGTTATTTGGTAATTCTTCATCTATACCATTCAGCTTTCAAATTTATCTGACATGATGGTTCAGAATAAAATATAAATAATTATTGATGTTCCTTTATACCGAGGCTCATTTGATATATGATAAATTAATCATATCATAAGAATGATATCAATGGCGTATTTATTAAAATGAGCCAATACTAGTTGATTATTATTTAGTTGAGCCTAATACTTTGCATATTTACTGGAGATCTAGTTGAAAAAGATTTATTTACTATCTTGAAGGAAAACTGTCAATTGAGAGAAAAGAAAGAAAAGGAACTGACAAATCATACTTAGAGAAAGATGAGCTCATGGAAGTTATTTCTTAAAGCACTTGTGTGCTATTAATGAAAATTTATTTCTTGTGACTATTTGGTTGATTCCATTAATATTTAGCATGATAGATTTATACATGTAAATCTTGGCTACATCAAGGGAATGAAAAGAAATTAGAATATTGGAATAAATTATGAATGGTATTATTGTCAATTTTTAGGCTACCTACCAAAGTGTGGGAGGAAGCCATTATTTTGTTTGTCACATTTATAAGCATTGTTTGGAATACCTTAAAGTCTTGGGGGTTTTGGCAAATGTTATGTTACTCGAACTCAGCATGAGGAAACTTGGTTTTATAACCTATGATTATGATTTTATTGGTTTTGCATGTAATAGTTCATGCTATAGATTCCTTATTATTAAAAGTGATGTTTTAGATTGCAATACTATTATTGAATCTAAAAAATGTTATTATCTTTCAGTATGTGTTTCCTTTGAAAAATAAGAAAAATTATTTCATGAATTTTTTGTTGCCTCTAATAAATTGTTGATGATGTATATGAATTGAGAAGAAGCAAAGGAGCTAGAACAGAAGGAATCTCAGTAAGGATTTTATTGCTTATATTGTTGATGATGACCAAACATGTTATGATGAAGCAATTAAATCTCTATTTGATGTATCTTTTGGTTAGAAGCTATAAACAATGAATTGGAATCAATTATGTCTAACCATGTTTGGGAACTCGTTGAGTTACCTCGTAAGATTAAACCAATTGGTTGTAAATAAATGGTTAAGAAGAAGCTTAAACCGGATAATACAATAGATAAGTACATGGCAGACTTGATAGCTAAAAGCTACAAGTAAATGCAAAATGTTGATTATTTGATACTTATTTTTCAGTTACTAAAATTGCATCTATTGAAATGTTATTTGCCATTGCTTATATTTTTAAATTTGTTGTACATCAAATGGATGTCAAAATTGTTTTTCCAAATGTTGAAGAGATTTATATAGAGCAACCTAAGGGACTAGTAATCCCTGGTCAAGAAAACTGGCGAAATCCTTGTATGGATTAAAGCAAGCTCCTAAACAATGGCATGACAAGTTTGACAAGGCAACGTTGTCTAATGCATATTGTTGTGCAAAAATATACCTAAATTAATAGGTAAATAATTGTACGTTTTACCTGCAAGTGCACAAGGTCAATAGAGTAGTATATGGTGCAAGTACAGAATCGATCCCACGAGGATTGTGATTTTATTTAGAATTAATTAAAAATATCAAATTGTCACAGATTTGATATTGAGAAAAAAGGAAATAAAAAGATAAATGAAAAGGTAAAGGCAAAGGCAGGGCTATGATATCCACCACTAATTATGTTAAAGTAGTATATCAATATGCCAATGCTTTGATCAAGTTATGCATATTTAATGTTTGCCAACCTAAGGGTTAAACTCTAACTCCTTAAGCTATTGATTTCCTTAAGTAGCCACTTGGTCCATGCTCTAATTCTTTTCTTTCCTAAAGGATTTAGCATGTCTATACTAAGTTGTTCTTTAGAAAAGCATATGTTCTATGAAAATCGACAAACACACAAGGCCTAGGGCATGGATACATACTCCCGGTTCCTTATGTTGATTAACCCAAGAATCGCGGTGTGGATTCTTTTGTTACTTAAGTTAAACCCAGGACTCGGCCATCCAAATTGATCTAACTAACAAGTCCATACCACATGCACATGTTGATCAGGCATACACATATGAGGAATTCATGCAAGCAGGTATTAATCAAGTTAAATAGCACAACATGATCATCATAAGGCGCCAATATTGAAATATTAATTTAACATAACTAGGGCTTCAATCTAGCCCTACTAAATAAATTAGCTACACATAGAGTTGATGTTAAACATCTTCATAAAATAAAAGAAAAGAAAAGAAAGAATAAACCCGAGATTTGACTTGAGAGCTCCTATTCATCTCCCTTCTCCCAGCCTACCTATTCTAAAGGCTTAGGAGTCTATTTATAGGCTTTAGAAGTCCTTGGAAAAGTAGTAAACCCTAGGGTTTTCGCAGGGTTTCAGTCCTATTACAATTTGGAGTTTGAAAAACCCTAATATGGAAATAAGGACATTGTAGCCGCCACTTGGAATGCCTCCTGCGCACAGGTGCGCTCGATCGCACGTCTGCGATCGATGCCTCTTTTGCCTGCGCTCATGCAGCATCTCCTCTGGTATTGCGCTCGATTGCAGGTACCCTGCGATTGATCGCAGTACCAGGAAGCTCCAATTTTCCCATATTCTCTTTTTGAGCCTAAATCACCCAGTTTTACTTTACTTTCTTCCAAAAGCCTGTAAAAACATCAAAAACACAGAAAGGAAGTAAAATGACCTAATTAACCAAAACCAAAGGATTAAAACATGTAAGATAAGGGCTTAAAATATGAATATTTTAGCGCTTATCACATATTTGATTAATGGTGTAGGTAAATGCATAGCAAGTTTTACAATAATGAATGTGTCATTATTTGTTTTTGATATATTGTGACTTGGTTATTTTTTGAACTAACATTGATGTTGTGCATGGAGCTAGATTATTTCTTGCATATAATTTTGATATGAAAGACATAGTAAAGCTAATGTCTTGTTGGGCATTAAGGTTATTAGAGATAATGATTGCATTATTTTATCTCATACATATTATATTGAAAAGATGCTTAAAAGATTTGAGTACTTTGATTATCCGCCTATGTCTTCATCATATGATTCAAAAATATATTTCGTTAAGAATCACGGTGATGGTGTTTTGCAAGAAAAAAATATGCATAAATCATTAGTAACTTGATATTTTGACAAATTGTACATACCCTGCTATTGCATATGTTGTTAGCAAATTGAGTAGATATACTCATAATCATGGCATTGAGCATTGTGATGTTATCTTTAAATTGTTGAGATTCGTAAAGGGCACAATTAATTTTGGTTGTCATGTTGTGATTATCCTGTTATATTTAAAGGATGTTGTAATGTTAACTGGATTTTTGATTCAGATAAGCAAAGCCTACTAGTGGTTATATGTTTACTATGGCTAGAGGAATTATCTCTTGGAAGTCCTCAAAAAAGACTTCCATAGCAAGGTTTACTATGGAGTCAGAGTTAATTGCCTTGGAGAAGGCAGGAACTGAAGATAAAAGGCTAAAGAGCCTATTGCTTAATTTATTTTCCTTTATATGCTAATATAGTTCCACCTGTATGTTTTTGTGATTGTTAGGCTGCCATAGCTTGAGCAAGGAGCAAATAATTTATAATGAGAAAGTGCACAATATTGTGAGACAGTTTATTGAGACCGGTATATGTCCATGGACTTTTTGAGGTCATAAAAGAATTCTGCAGATTCTTTGACCAAGCCACTAGCAAGAAGGCTAATGAGAGAAGCATTGAGGGGGATAGGACTGAGACCCAATGAATGAGGTTTAGATCCCATGAATGAGGTTTAATGGGAAACGAAGTCACATGTGATTCTGTAATGATACTGTCAATTTTTGTTTATTAACTATCTTGTTGAGAAGATTAGTGATGAGTCCATCCCTATGGTGTAAGATAGTACAAGATGCAAAGTGATTAAGGGTAAGCTTAAAGCTCTTAATGAGTCCATAGTCCCTACCTGTTGGGATGGGGTGTTCCCTGCACACACTCTTGATGGATACCACCTATATGAGTGTGGAGGTGCTATCTCCTATGAGACTTGGGTAGGTCTTTAAAGCGCTCACGAAAGCCATTTTATGGTGTAACAACAAAAGATGCAGAGTGAGTAAGGATGAGTTTAAAACTCTTAATAGGTCCATAGTCCCTACTTGTTAGGATGGAATGTTCTCTGCACACATTCTTGATGGATGTTGTGCAAATTTATTTAACTCGCAAGTGCACGAATCGATTGTAGTTTAATGGATTGCAAGTGCGAGGTCGATCCCACAGAGAATTGTATTTTTGAAAGAGCAATTTATATCTAAACTAATTAAATCCTAATCTAGTTCCAAAAGGGTTTTGATTTTTGAGTTTTGAAAATTAAAGGATAAACATAAACTAAATAAAATAAGTAAATCTAAGGATAAAGGTACTAAGGTTTGGGAATTCACACTCACCAAATCATAACAACATACTTTATGTTCATCAATATTAATCCGAAGTTCTCACAAATTAAATCATAGATATGTTTTACTATGCTTCAAAGAATTAATCAAAACAATCCGATGTATCCATTCATTGACCAAATCACAAAAGGAATCCAAATTCAATTGAAACACCAGATGTATCCGTAGAACAAATCACAAGGGATATCCAATTTTTATGAGTTAAAAGCCAAGCAATCAATCATATGAAATTATCTCAAATCATCACATGTATCCTTGAATCACAAGAGATATCCAAGAATCACTCCATACAATTGATTAAAAGTAAAATAATTGAAATATAAAACCCAATAAAATCAGAATAATAAAGACTTACATAAAAGTGATATTGTTCTTCATCGGTGAGGCTTCATCCCCAACCTTAGTTGGGAATTTAGTTCCACATAAAAATAAAACCTAAACTAAAGAAAACCTAAACTAAAAAGAGAAAAACTGTAGAATTTTGCTCTCTAGGATTGTGTCTATTTTCTTGAATGCAAAGAAGTCTATTTATAAGCTTAGGGAAGTCCTAGAAGCCCAAGTAAACTTAGATAATTCGGAGTTCTGTCTCCCAGTCAAAATAGAAGTCTGAAATCGGAATAGGATTCGTCCAGATTTGTGTCCTTTAATTGCGGGGCGATTTTGACATAGTAATTGTACGAATTACGAAAATCCTATTTCATAAGAAATTGTAGTATTTTGAGCTAGCTTTCCAATGACATTTGAATCACTTCAATCCGATATTTGAAAGGAGAGTTATGGTCAAAATACTAAGATATGTGCAGAATCTGAATTTGAATCCGATCCAAAATCTTATTCAGTCTGAACTTGAATCTGATTTAACCTTTTCTTGGATTTGGTTAGACTTAACCACACAATCTAGGTCTTCTCAAAGTATGCTTTCTTCTAAACTTCGCATTTTTCCCTTTAAAGCTGCAGTTTTTCTTCAATGACCTACAAAACACTAAAAACACAAAACTAACACAAAATATTAAATAACGACACAGCTAAAGGATTAACTAATGTAAATAAAGGGGTCCAAATATGCAATATTTGGCACTTATCAATGGACGCCACCTATATGAATGCGGAGGTGGTGCCCCCTCCTATGAGACTTTGGCAAGTCTCTAGAGCACTCATAAAACCCAATGGCGCATGGCCTGTATAAGGCGCCAACCCGCTATAGAACAACCCAATTTTCTTGATTTGATTTGATTTTTTTGGAGAAAGTTATGTGGGTGATAGGTTTGGTCAACTTGTGAATTTAGTTAAAAGAGTTTAACTCTACCACGATTCATTAAGTTCCTACTTATTTATCCTATGTGCGGTTAAAACTTTCAAGTACCACATCGATGCATGCTTTCAATCTCATTTTATTCTAATGTTTGTAAGATGTGGGGGAGTATTGTAATATTTGTTACAAACATTCATTTTTCAGTCATTTGAAAATGTTTTATCATTTGATATTATCTTCATGAGTTTTTATGGGAAGTAAAAATCAGCTTTAACCATTTTGGTTTATAACCGTTTGTATTTATTCTTGGTTATGAGATATAACTTTTATGACCGTTTGTATTTATTACTTGGTTATGAGTTATTAAATAAAAATTAGTTTTAATTGATTTTTACCTTTTTGACCGTTAGTCTTTAACAAGTTTCATTGTAGTTTGACCATTTGAGTATTAACAAATGTTTTACCCTTTTTTTATGTTATGACCATTTGGTCATTAATTATATAAAGAAAGAAAACATCCTCAATCTAATCGTAAAGTGAGTTTGCAACAAAAAAGAAAGAAAGGCAAACTCATTTTCTTTATAAAAGAGTTTTGTCCTATTCTAGAAGACCAATTGCATAGAATTCTATTAGTCTTCGTTATTGAAAATGCTTCCTTAACGAAGGTAGATGCTATAATTTAATCCTGGGAGGTTGCTTGTTAAAGAATCTGATCGCACCCAGTTATACACTCCAGGAGGCACGAATCAACCTTTAAGGACAATGCTCTTACGTGATTCTATAGCATATTGTGAGATCTTTCTATACTCTACTTTTCATCTCTTGTATTTTATTTATTTTCTTGTTAATTTTCAGATTGTAATTATTTTATATCAATGAGAATTTTTGCACCATCCAAAATTATTTCCAACAACTAAGTCATATAACAAAATAGAACATGCACAATGGAATTTAATGCAAAATCACAAACACAACACAAAGTTTGTTTACGAAGTGGAAAACCCTTGAGCACCTCAAGGTAAAAACCACTATAGGGCAGCCAAACCCAGGAAATCACTAAATGAAGATTTATAGTTACAGACTAGACGATACTCATAAGTTTGAGGACCTCTAGACTTAGTAAGTGTAAGAAGCTTCCCAGCTTGTCTCCATCTTGACCAACTTCAAGCAATGTATCTCCTTACCGACCCTTCGATAGACTTCTTTCTTCAAGCATCCATAGCAGCAAACTTTGTGTAGATGAATGAGCAAGGCAACACACCAATCAACAACCCCAAGTGGGGGAAAGCTTCAAGCTTTTTAGGAACTCCACTTGGTGCAACAATGGTGAAGCATGGAAGAAAGCTTCACAACCATCAAGAGAGGAAAAGCAATGATGGCTTCCAACCCAATCCCTCTTGGATCAATAGAGAGAAGTAATCAGCATTCTCTAGAGACTCTCCCTTTGTAATTACATGCTTGCAGGTCTAACCTACCCAGATCTACAACTTTGTCTCTAATGAACGTCTTCGAATTTGGACGTTTCTAAGTAAAAAATGGCTTCGAATCCATCCACGCCAACCCTCAACTCCACATCAACCCTCAAATCCATCCACACCAGCATCAAACTAGAACCATCGTGCTGCATCACAAATCCAAAGCACCACCGTGCCAATTGAAGACCCACAGTTTAGCTCTCATCCAACAAGTCCCCACCAATCTATAAAGAGTCGCTCTTGAATCAAACCGCCGTCATTTTTGTTATGAGTTATTAATATGCTGATGAGATTCCAAGAGCAAGATTATTTCAAGAACAAGATTTTCTAGACCTTGAGGACAAGATGCTCTTCAAGGGAAAAGGAATGTTACGAGAATGGAGTTTTATGCGGAATAATTATTAATAGTAAGATATATTAAAATATATGATACGATAGGATATTTTATTGTGTGATTTTTTATTTGATATTATCTTTATTTTATTCTATGTAAGAATCTTAATGACTCAGCCCTAGTTTATATTCCAATAAGAGCTTGCATGTATGTAAAAGCATTCACGTAACAGAGAGCCCATATGACTTGTGCACTTTTATGTTGTGTATTAAGCATATAATGCTCTGCTTCCTGATGCATGTTGGAAGTATTCTAACACAACATTTTTTTTATGTTTTATTGAATGTGTATATGATTAAAAAAGTAATTTTCATACTACTTCCATGATGTGTAGAGGTTTTTTACTTGGTGGATTCAGGTTACGATTGCTATCAGGTGTTCCTACCCCATAATCGCCGCAGAGGATAGCATTTGGAAACATTTTGAAGTGGGAAAGGCATACCTCTAAACAATGGCAAAGCCAAGATTTTGGTTCATGAGGGCAAGATTAAAACTAAGGTTGATCAAAAATTAATTAAAATATGACTAACGAAATAAATAAACAATTCAATAAAACTTAATTATTGCTTAAAACATATAAATGTAATTTGTAATTATTTTGTCACGACTAATGATAATTTATTTAGTTGTCGTTGACGAGTTTTCATATTTCATATTTGCTAATCTACTATGACACGAGTTCATTTAAAATTTGATTGGATCTCAATGAAATCATTATTGCTCTCATCAAGTAACTATAATTATATATTTTATACAATTAAAATATTTAATATGTGTGTGTCATAAACAACTAATTTAAATTTAAATATAAAAACTTACACAAACATTTTTTTATTATTTATTAATAAACTTAAAAATAAATTAGTATAAAAATCTAACTAGATACTTGAAATTTTTCAAGGAAAATGGTTTTTTTTTTTTTTTTTTTTTTAAAAAAAAAAAAGTAAAATTTTCCTATTTCTTTCAACTGCACCTCCAAAAAAAAATAGCTACGTACTTTTTGTAATTTGTTGATCTTTATGCAAGTTTGAAGAAGGATTTGGTTGTTTGACAATACGTTTTAAGGAATAAAAGTACTACAAAGACGACCATATAAATTTGGTTCCCAAATCGCAACTAACAAGTTCAAATTACAATATATTCTAGGTTTCCAACTCCCAAGCCATGCCAATATAATGACCAAGGCTAAACGCAGCATTTACTCACAAAAGAAAAACAAAAACAAAAACAAAAACAAAACAAAACACAACTTTTTTATATCCACTAAAGTTCACGCCAACACAATTAAAATTAAAAACACAACAGCTCAGAACACACAAAGATAGTAATCACGACATGCCAACAACCAACTCAACAACACGCCAACATGTTTTGTTAAAAGAAGTTAATGAAACAGAGCGTTTTTAACACAATGTTTTGTTCATCTTCCTTCTTCGAAGAGTCAAGATGTTAACCTAAAAATTTCTTAACCCAAAAAAAAAAAAAAAAAAAAAAAAAACCTAGACAACTTTCTATTAAATGAAGTTCACACCATTGCAACAACACATTAAGAAAAGTTATGAAATTGAGTATTTTGTCAAAAGTGATTAACGCACCATTTTGTTCATCTTCCTTCTTCGAAGAGTCAAGATGTTAACCTAAATTTTAAAACATGAAAATCTGAAATGATGAAAGAATGTGTTGAAGCAGTTTCCAGACGATGAACTTAAGGGAATCCAAGTCTTCGAGCTACGCCTTTCGTTGTTCACACCTTCTGTCAGACCTGCAAAACTAGAGCATGCGTTAAGAGGATGTGCCAGATGTTGGCCAGCAGTTCCTCCTCCGATGCTTAAGTCAGTGTGTATGTAAACTTAGTGTATGTCTTAGTGGTCATCCTTATACCTTTGGAGTGAGGCATTTTATAGTTGATCATGCGGAGGTGGTTATGATGGCCGAGCGGAGGATTCAGGATGTGGGCGTAACGGCCGGTAGAGTTAATATTCATGTCTCCTCTCTTTACGATTGGTAAGAGGCCATTACATGTATTGACAGGATTCCAAGGATGGTATGTATCTGTCAGGAGTCTTTTAAGAGTAGGATCATAACCGTTCCGGTGATCTTGCTATGTACGAGCTGTCCATATAGCCGAATTGTATTCTGATTATGATAGATGCATATGGATGTTAAGTGTAGGAGATTCATTATGACACAGTATTTGGTCTTTGGCTGCCCAAGAGTGTAAGAGACGATGTTGTATCCATTGCTTTATGCTGGGTTGCATTCAGTGAGCCCATTTGGATGTACCAGGCTTTCTTGGGTTGTTGGGCCTTCGACCCGTGGGTTCAAATGATGGGTTTATGTGTAACAATTACCCCCCGAATTCCTTTTGCCGAGACTTCGAGGGGAGAGAATTGAAACTCTCGATCTTCTGATAGTGTTCTTTTCTCGAGGGTAGACCGTTCAAGTGCTTTTCCCTGCTCGGTTCCCTGTAGCCGTTTTTCTTGGCGTCTTAACCATTTATGGAACCTAACATCTGCACACTCCGGATATTCCTAGATTTGTTGCAATCTTGCAATTTTTCAAATCTTTTGTCTCTATCCACGTAAATGCGTTGTTGTTTGTCCACTAGTTCTTCTAGACGTGGTTCAAAAATTGACAAAATAGGTGTCAATTTTTGAACGGTACCTTTGGTTGCGTCTTTTGAAGGGAAAGATGGCTTGAGTCTCTTTTGTTCAAGTGTGACTGCAGGCTCATGATGTCCTTGTATTAAATGCTCTACGCCTTGTCTGAGGTTTCCCATTCTATAAAGATTTCGCCATTGACTTTCATTGCTTAAGCCTTCTAGATCTTCATCCATTTTACTAGAGCTTAGTGCATCTTGATTTTTCTAGTGATCATGTCTTCTCAAAAACTTCCAGCATAGGTTGACGAGATCGTCGATGAACAGTCACCGGAGATTCCTCTGACTCGCCATTCAGGTGGCTCTTCTGCCAGAGTGCGTCCGGTTGGTGAAGCGTCTCGTTCGTCTCTGCACCTGCACTTCCCGCTTCGGCAAAGATCCTATTTCTCGGTGGAGGATGAGAGGGTGCTCCTCCACAACTATGACATTCCCTTGTCGGTTTCTCTACATTTTCCAGATGGCTCCACCGGAATGATCGGCGGTCCTGGAGATATATGTGTTCATGAACCTATGTTCATGGCAGGGGTTCACCTATCCTTTTCTCCCATAGTGAGAGAAATGTTATCTTTCTTGGGAGTGGCTCCTGTATAACTGATGCCAAACAGTTGGCGTTATTTCATGGCTATGCTTCTGTTGTGGCCTTCTGTATTTTTGGGGAAGATCCTGTCGATCCCCAAATTTTTAAACATATATGGGCCTCATTTTTATCTTATTTCTGAAACGGTTACCTTCATGGTTCGCGGGAAGAACCAATTTATCGAGCTCAGGAAGACATACTCCAACAACAAGCATTGGTCGGAGCAGTTCTTTTACATATCCAGAGTTTGGGAGGTGTCAACATCCAAGGTTCTACCTCTGCAACATTCTGTTCCCCAAGAATGGGGGGTCTCCCGAGAGAGCTGTAAGTGTTTTTGGTTTGTCCTCTCTTCTTTTTGGTCCTTCTTTACACGTCTTTATTTCCTTTTCCTTGGTAGGGAAGGAGTGCCCTGCGCTGAACTCCGAGCAGCAAGGCTGAGTTTGATTACATCCTGGAGTATTCTCAGCTTCCCGAGAATGCGAACTAGATGCATTTTGGTAACATCGTTACTGATTCCACTCTTCGTGAATGTCTGGGGTACCAGATTCCGAAGGACAAGTCTGTCTGGCATAGTCTGGGGAATCCTAAGAGCCCAAATCCAACTAGCGACAAAATGGTTCCAAAGTCGCCTGCTCGGCCCCCAAGCAAGAAGAGTCGAGCACACAAGAATGTCTCCTCCTCGGGCAAGCCTGTTGCCGCCGCGGTGCCTGCTTCGAGAGATTCAGATTCGGCTTCTAAGCCATCGCATTAGGGACAAGTTTTGTCACTCCTGGTGCCCAAGGTGGACCCGTCGATGTCAGGCTGATAAAGGCAAAGCACCCTCAGAGCCACTTTCGAAGAAAGGGCATGTGGACCAATCAAGGGATCTCCTGGATGTGTTGTCCTCTATTCAGTTTGATTCCGTACCGATAACTTTTGGTCCTTCTCGTGGCTCAGACGAGGCTTCAGAGTCTGTTTCTGTAGCGAAAGCTGCTCCTCTCCATGTAGTTGCCTTGGATGCGCGACCTTAGGAGCCGGGAGAGCTAGTGGCCACTTGACGTGAGACTCGAACTACGCCTCCTCCCGAGGATAGGCCTGCAGACCCCTCGGCTAAACCATCCAACCAGGCTCCCGTATACCGAGGACAACCACTTAGGGGGCATTTCGGGAGGAGTTCACTAATAATAAGGTCTTTGGCCTCAGGTTTTTGGGAAACCGCTTGTTGGCCATCACCAGGTTGCTTCTAGCGGATTATACTCGAGGAGAGGGTCGGCTTATACCAAAGATGTTTGTGGACAAGCTAATTCATTGTCATTATTCGGTAAGTTGTTTGTATTTCCTTTTTTGAGTATCTTCCTTGTTTCTAACATGATTTTCTTTCATGCAGTGCTCCACCCTCATTGCGAGTTGGTACAAAGAGTTTCAGGAAAGCCAACGGGAGTATGTTGATGAGAGAGCCACTCTTCAAGATTTAGTTCAGAAGATGAGCAATCAGCAAGAGGCCTCTGGTTCTTAGGATCCTAGTTCTGAGGTGGAGAGTCTTCGTCATATGTTAGCAAAGAAGGAGAACGAGCTCTTTGAGAGCAAGCTAAGGCTTAGTGAGACAAAGTTAGCCATTGCTCATCTTCAGACGGGTCTAGAAGTTGTCGACCAGAGGGGCCAGGAGTTGGCGGAATGTGTTATGGAGGCAGAGTCCACAGCTACCCAACCGGTTGCAGAAAATGTGAAAATCACGGAGGAGCTTTCTGAGATTCGGGTTTCCGAAGAGGGATTCAAAAACTTTATGAGAAGCGTGAGGCTCAATTATCCCAATCGAAAGACGCTTGTGAGAAGCTTGTAGGTGATTTGGGAGCTTCCCAGGCCAGGTGTGATCAATTTTGCCAAGGGTACCGCAATTGGAAAGCTAAAGCGGTCTATTATCTTGCGGAGTTGTCGTTTGTTCCCTGGCTTCAGGATTTATTGTGGGCCCGTGGATTTCATTGGGGTTTTGAGAATCATCGATACCTAACCATCCGTAGAGATAAGTTTGGCATTGACCCTGCCACAGTGGAGTCAAACTTTTTGGAGGTGCCTATTGCTGCTGTTGACAAAATGGTTGATGCAGGCAGAGAGTTGATTCCTGATGCTCCGGAAGTCAATGTGCATGGCTTCCACCCAGAAGCGAACTTACCCCCCAAGCCTTCTGGTCTCGAGATTGTCATAGATGATGATGTTGATGATGTGGGAGCGACTCACCAGACTTAAACCTCTCTTCTTCTTTTTTTATTTGTATGTATAAGGATTTTTTTGCTTCGTGCATATTTGAACTACTTTTGAACTTCTGAATTTTTTGCTCTGTGCATAGTTGAACTACTTTTGAACTTCTAGTATTTCTGGATGCTTTGAATGCTTTTTGATATTTCTAGGTGCTTTTGAATGTCTTCTTTGTTGTATTCTGTGGTTACGTGTTCTACCCCCCATGGCCGAGGATTAAAATGTATTTTTAAACCTCGATCATTAAATTTGCCGCTAGCCTTTTGGTATCTGTCGTTTCAGATTTCGGAGATCATCATTATTATGCACGATCTTCCATGGCAGGACACATGGTGCGTCGCCATTTGGATTTCCTGGGCGATTCTGCGCGGGATGTCTCTTCACATTTAAAGGTGACCTTTCATTCTCCAAGGGTTTCCGTACTATAAATATCCCTTTGGATGTAAGGTATTTTCATTCAACTGACTTTGATTTTTCTTTCTCTTTGATTGCTTTCTTCATGGCTCCTACTTCTTCATCTAGGAGTTTGGCGGAGATAGAGTCATCGGCTGCTTCTGCCTCCACTTCTTTTCCTGGGGGTGTGGCTTCTTCATCCCATTTACCGACTAAGTGGCCTCATTCTTGTGCTCCTCATAGTTTTGAGGCAAAAATTGCCGAACAATGTTTGCTATTGGAGGCACGAGAATAGTGCTTAGCTCTAATCAGTTGGCGAAGTTGACGGCCGATATTGAAGTGAAGGACTATCAGATAGCCTAGAAACATCGACAGCTGGAGTCTCGAGATCGGTGGATTACGGATCTCGAGGCGTATCTCATTAGCATTCACAAGAAAAGACGGGAGAAAGCCTTCCATTTTTACTGTGTCACTCGGCTGTTTCTGAAGGAGGAAGAGAAGTGCCAGAGACTTCGCAGAAAATACCAGCTCTCGAAGGCTAGGGCTCTTAAGAAAAATGGTCCATCTAGTGAAGGTCACCGACAGTAGCCTTCGATATAGACGGCGATGGCCCTTCAAGGGCCTTAAATTTCTTGTTCATCATATTCCTGGGTGATTGCTCAAATGTGATTCTTTGTACAACGTCTCTTTGGACGTAGAGTACCAAATCAAACCCGGATGTGATGCCTTTGATGTAGTTGGATAAACAAGTAACCGAGTGTCTGTTGTTGCTTGATTTTTCAGGTAACTGTTTTGACTTGATCTTTTGTGGTTGTTGTAATTGAATCTTCCTATAATGTAAAAATCTTCAATGAAACGTTTACCTTAGATTCCTTTGTTGTGTTGTGCTCTATTTTTCTGGCACGACTTTCGCTGGAGTTGTGCGATGAATCCTTTTCTTGGCTTTGTTTGTTTGTTTTACCGTGCTTGAATGTCTGTGTTGATGAATCCTCGATCTTCCTAGTTGGATTTTGCTAAGGGTTTATTCTCTTGTTTCCAAGACGAGGGATTTTTTTGTTAAGGGTTTACTCGCTTGTTTCCGACGCGAGGGATTTTTTTGTTAAGGTTTTACTCCTTTGTACCCGAGGCAGGAGATTTTTTTTTTTGTTAAGGGTTTACTCCCTTGTTTTCGAGGCGAGGGATTTTTTTTCCTTAAGGGTTTACTCCCTTGTTTCCGAGGCAAGGTATTTTTTTGTTAAGGGTTTACTCCTTTGTTCCAAAGGCGGGAGATTTTTTTTCATTAAGGGTTTACTCCCTTGTTTCCCAGGCAAGAGACTTTTTTTTCGTTAAGGGTTTACTCCCTTGTTCCCGAGGCGGAAGATTTTTTTTGTTTAAGGATTTACTCCCTTGTTTTTTAGGCGAGAAATTTTTTTTGTTAAGGGTTTACTCCCTTGCTTCCGAGACTACTGGAAGACAGGAAATTTATCACCGGGCCCGATGGTCGTTTTGACCAAGGGTTCTCCAACTCTCAAATGAGTCTTCATGAATAGATTTTTATATTGAAATACTCAAGAATTACAAGAAATAAACATAATGGGAAAATTACTGGTAGTATTTTTTTAGATGATCGGCATTCTAGGGTCTCAGCAGTGGCTTTCCTTCCGCATCCTGTAGATAATAGGCTCCTTGTCGATGACTTCGAAATACTTTGTACGGTCCTTTCCATGTTGGTCCCGAGTTTTCCTACAGCTGGATCTCGGGTGGCTATGTTAACCTTCCGGAGGACCCAATCCCCAATTACGGATCTCGAGGCGTATCTCATTAGCATTCACGAGAAAAGACGGGAGAAAGCCTTCGATTTTTACTCTGTCACTCGGTTGTTTCTGAAGGAGGAAGAGAAGTGCCAGAGACTTCGCAGAAAATACCGGCTCTCGAAGGCTAGGGCTCTTAAGAAAAATGGTCCATCTAGTGAAGGTCACCGACAGCAGCCTTTGATATAGACGGCGATGGCCCTTCAAGGGCCTTAAATTTCTTGTTCATCATATTCCTGGGTGATTGCTCAAATGTGATTCTTTGTACAACGTCTCTTTGGACGTAGAGTACCAAATCAAACCCGGATGTGATGCCTTTGATGTAGTTGGATAAACAAGTAACCGAGTGTCTGTTGTTGCTTGATTTTTTAGGTAACTGTTTTGACTTGATCTTTTGTGGTTGTTGTAATTGAATCTTCCTATAATGTAAAAATCTTCAATGAAACGTTTACCTTAGATTCCTTTGCTATGTTGTGCTCTATTTTTCTGGCACGACTTTTGCTGGAGTTGTGCGATGAATCCTTTTCTTGGCTTTGTTTGTTTGTTTTGCCGTGCTTGAATGTCTGTGTTGATGAATCCTCGATCTTCCTAGTTGGATTTTGCTAAGGGTTTATTCTCTTGTTTCCAAGACGAGGGATTTTTTTGTTAAGGGTTTACTCGCTTGTTTCCGACGCGAGGGATTTTTTTGTTAAGGTTTTACTCCATTGTACCCGAGGCAGGAGATTTTTTTTTTTTTTGTTAAGGGTTTACTCCCTTGTTTTCGAGGCGAGGGATTTTTTTTCCTTAAGGGTTTACTCCCTTGTTTCCGAGGCAAGGTATTTTTTTGTTAAGGGTTTACTCCTTTGTTCCCGAGGCGGGAGACTTTTTTTCATTAAGGGTTTACTCCCTTGTTTCCCAGGCAAGAGATTTTTTTTTTCGTTAAGGGCTTACTCCCTCGTTCCCGAGGCGGGAGATTTTTTTTGTTAAGGTTTTACTCCCTTGTTTCCGAGGCGAGGGATTTTTTTTGTTAAGGGTTTACTTCCTTGTTCCCGAGGTGGGAGATTTTTTTCGTTAAGGGTTTACTCCCTTGTTCCCGAGGCAGGATTTTTTTTGTTTAAGGATTTACTCCCTTGTTTTTTAGGCGAGAGATTTTTTTTGTTAAGGGTTTACTCCCTTGCTTCCGAGACTACTGGAAGACAGGAAATTTATCACCGGGCCCGATGGTCGTTTTGACCAAGGGTTCTCCAACTCTCAAATGAGTCTTCATGAATAGATTTTTATATTGAAATACTCAAGAATTACAAGAAATAAACATAATGGGAAAATTACTGGTAGTATTTTTTTAGATGATCGGCATTCTAGGGTCTCAGCAGTGGCTTTCCTTCCGCATCCTGTAGATAATAGGCTCCTTGTCGATGACTTCGAAATACTTTGTACGGTCCTTTCCATGTTGGTCCCGAGTTTTCCTACAGCTGGATCTCGGGTGGCTATGTTAACCTTCCGGAGGACCCAATCCCCAATTACGGATCTCGAGGCGTATCTCATTAGCATTCACGAGAAAAGACGGGAGAAAGCCTTCGATTTTTACTCTGTCACTCGGTTGTTTCTGAAGGAGGAAGAGAAGTGCCAGAGACTTCGCAGAAAATACCGGCTCTCGAAGGCTAGGGCTCTTAAGAAAAATGGTCCATCTAGTGAAGGTCACCGACAGCAGCCTTTGATATAGACGGCGATGGCCCTTCAAGGGCCTTAAATTTCTTGTTCATCATATTCCTGGGTGATTGCTCAAATGTGATTCTTTGTACAACGTCTCTTTGGACGTAGAGTACCAAATCAAACCCGGATGTGATGCCTTTGATGTAGTTGGATAAACAAGTAACCGAGTGTCTGTTGTTGCTTGATTTTTTAGGTAACTGTTTTGACTTGATCTTTTGTGGTTGTTGTAATTGAATCTTCCTATAATGTAAAAATCTTCAATGAAACGTTTACCTTAGATTCCTTTGCTATGTTGTGCTCTATTTTTCTGGCACGACTTTTGCTGGAGTTGTGCGATGAATCCTTTTCTTGGCTTTGTTTGTTTGTTTTGCCGTGCTTGAATGTCTGTGTTGATGAATCCTCGATCTTCCTAGTTGGATTTTGCTAAGGGTTTATTCTCTTGTTTCCAAGACGAGGGATTTTTTTGTTAAGGGTTTACTCGCTTGTTTCCGACGCGAGGGATTTTTTTGTTAAGGTTTTACTCCATTGTACCCGAGGCAGGAGATTTTTTTTTTTTTTGTTAAGGGTTTACTCCCTTGTTTTCGAGGCGAGGGATTTTTTTTCCTTAAGGGTTTACTCCCTTGTTTCCGAGGCAAGGTATTTTTTTGTTAAGGGTTTACTCCTTTGTTCCCGAGGCGGGAGACTTTTTTTCATTAAGGGTTTACTCCCTTGTTTCCCAGGCAAGAGATTTTTTTTTTCGTTAAGGGCTTACTCCCTCGTTCCCGAGGCGGGAGATTTTTTTTGTTAAGGTTTTACTCCCTTGTTTCCGAGGCGAGGGATTTTTTTTGTTAAGGGTTTACTTCCTTGTTCCCGAGGTGGGAGATTTTTTTCGTTAAGGGTTTACTCCCTTGTTCCCGAGGCAGGATTTTTTTTGTTTAAGGATTTACTCCCTTGTTTTTTAGGCGAGAGATTTTTTTTGTTAAGGGTTTACTCCCTTGCTTCCGAGACTACTGGAAGACAGGAAATTTATCACCGGGCCCGATGGTCGTTTTGACCAAGGGTTCTCCAACTCTCAAATGAGTCTTCATGAATAGATTTTTATATTGAAATACTCAAGAATTACAAGAAATAAACATAATGGGAAAATTACTGGTAGTATTTTTTTAGATGATCGGCATTCTAGGGTCTCAGCAGTGGCTTTCCTTCCGCATCCTGTAGATAATAGGCTCCTTGTCGATGACTTCGAAATACTTTGTACGGTCCTTTCCATGTTGGTCCCGAGTTTTCCTACAGCTGGATCTCGGGTGGCTATGTTAACCTTCCGGAGGACCCAATCCCCAATTACGGATCTCGAGGCGTATCTCATTAGCATTCACGAGAAAAGACGGGAGAAAGCCTTCGATTTTTACTCTGTCACTCGGTTGTTTCTGAAGGAGGAAGAGAAGTGCCAGAGACTTCGCAGAAAATACCGGCTCTCGAAGGCTAGGGCTCTTAAGAAAAATGGTCCATCTAGTGAAGGTCACCGACAGCAGCCTTTGATATAGACGGCGATGGCCCTTCAAGGGCCTTAAATTTCTTGTTCATCATATTCCTGGGTGATTGCTCAAATGTGATTCTTTGTACAACGTCTCTTTGGACGTAGAGTACCAAATCAAACCCGGATGTGATGCCTTTGATGTAGTTGGATAAACAAGTAACCGAGTGTCTGTTGTTGCTTGATTTTTTAGGTAACTGTTTTGACTTGATCTTTTGTGGTTGTTGTAATTGAATCTTCCTATAATGTAAAAATCTTCAATGAAACGTTTACCTTAGATTCCTTTGCTATGTTGTGCTCTATTTTTCTGGCACGACTTTTGCTGGAGTTGTGCGATGAATCCTTTTCTTGGCTTTGTTTGTTTGTTTTGCCGTGCTTGAATGTCTGTGTTGATGAATCCTCGATCTTCCTAGTTGGATTTTGCTAAGGGTTTATTCTCTTGTTTCCAAGACGAGGGATTTTTTTGTTAAGGGTTTACTCGCTTGTTTCCGACGCGAGGGATTTTTTTGTTAAGGTTTTACTCCATTGTACCCGAGGCAGGAGATTTTTTTTTTTTTTGTTAAGGGTTTACTCCCTTGTTTTCGAGGCGAGGGATTTTTTTTCCTTAAGGGTTTACTCCCTTGTTTCCGAGGCAAGGTATTTTTTTGTTAAGGGTTTACTCCTTTGTTCCCGAGGCGGGAGACTTTTTTTCATTAAGGGTTTACTCCCTTGTTTCCCAGGCAAGAGATTTTTTTTTTCGTTAAGGGCTTACTCCCTCGTTCCCGAGGCGGGAGATTTTTTTTGTTAAGGTTTTACTCCCTTGTTTCCGAGGCGAGGGATTTTTTTTGTTAAGGGTTTACTTCCTTGTTCCCGAGGTGGGAGATTTTTTTCGTTAAGGGTTTACTCCCTTGTTCCCGAGGCAGGATTTTTTTTGTTTAAGGATTTACTCCCTTGTTTTTTAGGCGAGAGATTTTTTTTGTTAAGGGTTTACTCCCTTGCTTCCGAGACTACTGGAAGACAGGAAATTTATCACCGGGCCCGATGGTCGTTTTGACCAAGGGTTCTCCAACTCTCAAATGAGTCTTCATGAATAGATTTTTATATTGAAATACTCAAGAATTACAAGAAATAAACATAATGGGAAAATTACTGGTAGTATTTTTTTAGATGATCGGCATTCTAGGGTCTCAGCAGTGGCTTTCCTTCCGCATCCTGTAGATAATAGGCTCCTTGTCGATGACTTCGAAATACTTTGTACGGTCCTTTCCATGTTGGTCCCGAGTTTTCCTACAGCTGGATCTCGGGTGGCTATGTTAACCTTCCGGAGGACCCAATCCCCAATTACGGATCTCGAGGCGTATCTCATTAGCATTCACGAGAAAAGACGGGAGAAAGCCTTCGATTTTTACTCTGTCACTCGGTTGTTTCTGAAGGAGGAAGAGAAGTGCCAGAGACTTCGCAGAAAATACCGGCTCTCGAAGGCTAGGGCTCTTAAGAAAAATGGTCCATCTAGTGAAGGTCACCGACAGCAGCCTTTGATATAGACGGCGATGGCCCTTCAAGGGCCTTAAATTTCTTGTTCATCATATTCCTGGGTGATTGCTCAAATGTGATTCTTTGTACAACGTCTCTTTGGACGTAGAGTACCAAATCAAACCCGGATGTGATGCCTTTGATGTAGTTGGATAAACAAGTAACCGAGTGTCTGTTGTTGCTTGATTTTTTAGGTAACTGTTTTGACTTGATCTTTTGTGGTTGTTGTAATTGAATCTTCCTATAATGTAAAAATCTTCAATGAAACGTTTACCTTAGATTCCTTTGCTATGTTGTGCTCTATTTTTCTGGCACGACTTTTGCTGGAGTTGTGCGATGAATCCTTTTCTTGGCTTTGTTTGTTTGTTTTGCCGTGCTTGAATGTCTGTGTTGATGAATCCTCGATCTTCCTAGTTGGATTTTGCTAAGGGTTTATTCTCTTGTTTCCAAGACGAGGGATTTTTTTGTTAAGGGTTTACTCGCTTGTTTCCGACGCGAGGGATTTTTTTGTTAAGGTTTTACTCCATTGTACCCGAGGCAGGAGATTTTTTTTTTTTTTGTTAAGGGTTTACTCCCTTGTTTTCGAGGCGAGGGATTTTTTTTCCTTAAGGGTTTACTCCCTTGTTTCCGAGGCAAGGTATTTTTTTGTTAAGGGTTTACTCCTTTGTTCCCGAGGCGGGAGACTTTTTTTCATTAAGGGTTTACTCCCTTGTTTCCCAGGCAAGAGATTTTTTTTTTCGTTAAGGGCTTACTCCCTCGTTCCCGAGGCGGGAGATTTTTTTTGTTAAGGTTTTACTCCCTTGTTTCCGAGGCGAGGGATTTTTTTTGTTAAGGGTTTACTTCCTTGTTCCCGAGGTGGGAGATTTTTTTCGTTAAGGGTTTACTCCCTTGTTCCCGAGGCAGGATTTTTTTTGTTTAAGGATTTACTCCCTTGTTTTTTAGGCGAGAGATTTTTTTTGTTAAGGGTTTACTCCCTTGCTTCCGAGACTACTGGAAGACAGGAAATTTATCACCGGGCCCGATGGTCGTTTTGACCAAGGGTTCTCCAACTCTCAAATGAGTCTTCATGAATAGATTTTTATATTGAAATACTCAAGAATTACAAGAAATAAACATAATGGGAAAATTACTGGTAGTATTTTTTTAGATGATCGGCATTCTAGGGTCTCAGCAGTGGCTTTCCTTCCGCATCCTGTAGATAATAGGCTCCTTGTCGATGACTTCGAAATACTTTGTACGGTCCTTTCCATGTTGGTCCCGAGTTTTCCTACAGCTGGATCTCGGGTGGCTATGTTAACCTTCCGGAGGACCCAATCCCCAATTACGGATCTCGAGGCGTATCTCATTAGCATTCACGAGAAAAGACGGGAGAAAGCCTTCGATTTTTACTCTGTCACTCGGTTGTTTCTGAAGGAGGAAGAGAAGTGCCAGAGACTTCGCAGAAAATACCGGCTCTCGAAGGCTAGGGCTCTTAAGAAAAATGGTCCATCTAGTGAAGGTCACCGACAGCAGCCTTTGATATAGACGGCGATGGCCCTTCAAGGGCCTTAAATTTCTTGTTCATCATATTCCTGGGTGATTGCTCAAATGTGATTCTTTGTACAACGTCTCTTTGGACGTAGAGTACCAAATCAAACCCGGATGTGATGCCTTTGATGTAGTTGGATAAACAAGTAACCGAGTGTCTGTTGTTGCTTGATTTTTTAGGTAACTGTTTTGACTTGATCTTTTGTGGTTGTTGTAATTGAATCTTCCTATAATGTAAAAATCTTCAATGAAACGTTTACCTTAGATTCCTTTGCTATGTTGTGCTCTATTTTTCTGGCACGACTTTTGCTGGAGTTGTGCGATGAATCCTTTTCTTGGCTTTGTTTGTTTGTTTTGCCGTGCTTGAATGTCTGTGTTGATGAATCCTCGATCTTCCTAGTTGGATTTTGCTAAGGGTTTATTCTCTTGTTTCCAAGACGAGGGATTTTTTTGTTAAGGGTTTACTCGCTTGTTTCCGACGCGAGGGATTTTTTTGTTAAGGTTTTACTCCATTGTACCCGAGGCAGGAGATTTTTTTTTTTTTTGTTAAGGGTTTACTCCCTTGTTTTCGAGGCGAGGGATTTTTTTTCCTTAAGGGTTTACTCCCTTGTTTCCGAGGCAAGGTATTTTTTTGTTAAGGGTTTACTCCTTTGTTCCCGAGGCGGGAGACTTTTTTTCATTAAGGGTTTACTCCCTTGTTTCCCAGGCAAGAGATTTTTTTTTTCGTTAAGGGCTTACTCCCTCGTTCCCGAGGCGGGAGATTTTTTTTGTTAAGGTTTTACTCCCTTGTTTCCGAGGCGAGGGATTTTTTTTGTTAAGGGTTTACTTCCTTGTTCCCGAGGTGGGAGATTTTTTTCGTTAAGGGTTTACTCCCTTGTTCCCGAGGCAGGATTTTTTTTGTTTAAGGATTTACTCCCTTGTTTTTTAGGCGAGAGATTTTTTTTGTTAAGGGTTTACTCCCTTGCTTCCGAGACTACTGGAAGACAGGAAATTTATCACCGGGCCCGATGGTCGTTTTGACCAAGGGTTCTCCAACTCTCAAATGAGTCTTCATGAATAGATTTTTATATTGAAATACTCAAGAATTACAAGAAATAAACATAATGGGAAAATTACTGGTAGTATTTTTTTAGATGATCGGCATTCTAGGGTCTCAGCAGTGGCTTTCCTTCCGCATCCTGTAGATAATAGGCTCCTTGTCGATGACTTCGAAATACTTTGTACGGTCCTTTCCATGTTGGTCCCGAGTTTTCCTACAGCTGGATCTCGGGTGGCTATGTTAACCTTCCGGAGGACCCAATCCCCAATTACGGATCTCGAGGCGTATCTCATTAGCATTCACGAGAAAAGACGGGAGAAAGCCTTCGATTTTTACTCTGTCACTCGGTTGTTTCTGAAGGAGGAAGAGAAGTGCCAGAGACTTCGCAGAAAATACCGGCTCTCGAAGGCTAGGGCTCTTAAGAAAAATGGTCCATCTAGTGAAGGTCACCGACAGCAGCCTTTGATATAGACGGCGATGGCCCTTCAAGGGCCTTAAATTTCTTGTTCATCATATTCCTGGGTGATTGCTCAAATGTGATTCTTTGTACAACGTCTCTTTGGACGTAGAGTACCAAATCAAACCCGGATGTGATGCCTTTGATGTAGTTGGATAAACAAGTAACCGAGTGTCTGTTGTTGCTTGATTTTTTAGGTAACTGTTTTGACTTGATCTTTTGTGGTTGTTGTAATTGAATCTTCCTATAATGTAAAAATCTTCAATGAAACGTTTACCTTAGATTCCTTTGCTATGTTGTGCTCTATTTTTCTGGCACGACTTTTGCTGGAGTTGTGCGATGAATCCTTTTCTTGGCTTTGTTTGTTTGTTTTGCCGTGCTTGAATGTCTGTGTTGATGAATCCTCGATCTTCCTAGTTGGATTTTGCTAAGGGTTTATTCTCTTGTTTCCAAGACGAGGGATTTTTTTGTTAAGGGTTTACTCGCTTGTTTCCGACGCGAGGGATTTTTTTGTTAAGGTTTTACTCCATTGTACCCGAGGCAGGAGATTTTTTTTTTTTTTGTTAAGGGTTTACTCCCTTGTTTTCGAGGCGAGGGATTTTTTTTCCTTAAGGGTTTACTCCCTTGTTTCCGAGGCAAGGTATTTTTTTGTTAAGGGTTTACTCCTTTGTTCCCGAGGCGGGAGACTTTTTTTCATTAAGGGTTTACTCCCTTGTTTCCCAGGCAAGAGATTTTTTTTTTCGTTAAGGGCTTACTCCCTCGTTCCCGAGGCGGGAGATTTTTTTTGTTAAGGTTTTACTCCCTTGTTTCCGAGGCGAGGGATTTTTTTTGTTAAGGGTTTACTTCCTTGTTCCCGAGGTGGGAGATTTTTTTCGTTAAGGGTTTACTCCCTTGTTCCCGAGGCAGGATTTTTTTTGTTTAAGGATTTACTCCCTTGTTTTTTAGGCGAGAGATTTTTTTTGTTAAGGGTTTACTCCCTTGCTTCCGAGACTACTGGAAGACAGGAAATTTATCACCGGGCCCGATGGTCGTTTTGACCAAGGGTTCTCCAACTCTCAAATGAGTCTTCATGAATAGATTTTTATATTGAAATACTCAAGAATTACAAGAAATAAACATAATGGGAAAATTACTGGTAGTATTTTTTTAGATGATCGGCATTCTAGGGTCTCAGCAGTGGCTTTCCTTCCGCATCCTGTAGATAATAGGCTCCTTGTCGATGACTTCGAAATACTTTGTACGGTCCTTTCCATGTTGGTCCCGAGTTTTCCTACAGCTGGATCTCGGGTGGCTATGTTAACCTTCCGGAGGACCCAATCCCCAATTACGGATCTCGAGGCGTATCTCATTAGCATTCACGAGAAAAGACGGGAGAAAGCCTTCGATTTTTACTCTGTCACTCGGTTGTTTCTGAAGGAGGAAGAGAAGTGCCAGAGACTTCGCAGAAAATACCGGCTCTCGAAGGCTAGGGCTCTTAAGAAAAATGGTCCATCTAGTGAAGGTCACCGACAGCAGCCTTTGATATAGACGGCGATGGCCCTTCAAGGGCCTTAAATTTCTTGTTCATCATATTCCTGGGTGATTGCTCAAATGTGATTCTTTGTACAACGTCTCTTTGGACGTAGAGTACCAAATCAAACCCGGATGTGATGCCTTTGATGTAGTTGGATAAACAAGTAACCGAGTGTCTGTTGTTGCTTGATTTTTTAGGTAACTGTTTTGACTTGATCTTTTGTGGTTGTTGTAATTGAATCTTCCTATAATGTAAAAATCTTCAATGAAACGTTTACCTTAGATTCCTTTGCTATGTTGTGCTCTATTTTTCTGGCACGACTTTTGCTGGAGTTGTGCGATGAATCCTTTTCTTGGCTTTGTTTGTTTGTTTTGCCGTGCTTGAATGTCTGTGTTGATGAATCCTCGATCTTCCTAGTTGGATTTTGCTAAGGGTTTATTCTCTTGTTTCCAAGACGAGGGATTTTTTTGTTAAGGGTTTACTCGCTTGTTTCCGACGCGAGGGATTTTTTTGTTAAGGTTTTACTCCATTGTACCCGAGGCAGGAGATTTTTTTTTTTTTTGTTAAGGGTTTACTCCCTTGTTTTCGAGGCGAGGGATTTTTTTTCCTTAAGGGTTTACTCCCTTGTTTCCGAGGCAAGGTATTTTTTTGTTAAGGGTTTACTCCTTTGTTCCCGAGGCGGGAGACTTTTTTTCATTAAGGGTTTACTCCCTTGTTTCCCAGGCAAGAGATTTTTTTTTTCGTTAAGGGCTTACTCCCTCGTTCCCGAGGCGGGAGATTTTTTTTGTTAAGGTTTTACTCCCTTGTTTCCGAGGCGAGGGATTTTTTTTGTTAAGGGTTTACTTCCTTGTTCCCGAGGTGGGAGATTTTTTTCGTTAAGGGTTTACTCCCTTGTTCCCGAGGCAGGATTTTTTTTGTTTAAGGATTTACTCCCTTGTTTTTTAGGCGAGAGATTTTTTTTGTTAAGGGTTTACTCCCTTGCTTCCGAGACTACTGGAAGACAGGAAATTTATCACCGGGCCCGATGGTCGTTTTGACCAAGGGTTCTCCAACTCTCAAATGAGTCTTCATGAATAGATTTTTATATTGAAATACTCAAGAATTACAAGAAATAAACATAATGGGAAAATTACTGGTAGTATTTTTTTAGATGATCGGCATTCTAGGGTCTCAGCAGTGGCTTTCCTTCCGCATCCTGTAGATAATAGGCTCCTTGTCGATGACTTCGAAATACTTTGTACGGTCCTTTCCATGTTGGTCCCGAGTTTTCCTACAGCTGGATCTCGGGTGGCTATGTTAACCTTCCGGAGGACCCAATCCCCAATTACGGATCTCGAGGCGTATCTCATTAGCATTCACGAGAAAAGACGGGAGAAAGCCTTCGATTTTTACTCTGTCACTCGGTTGTTTCTGAAGGAGGAAGAGAAGTGCCAGAGACTTCGCAGAAAATACCGGCTCTCGAAGGCTAGGGCTCTTAAGAAAAATGGTCCATCTAGTGAAGGTCACCGACAGCAGCCTTTGATATAGACGGCGATGGCCCTTCAAGGGCCTTAAATTTCTTGTTCATCATATTCCTGGGTGATTGCTCAAATGTGATTCTTTGTACAACGTCTCTTTGGACGTAGAGTACCAAATCAAACCCGGATGTGATGCCTTTGATGTAGTTGGATAAACAAGTAACCGAGTGTCTGTTGTTGCTTGATTTTTTAGGTAACTGTTTTGACTTGATCTTTTGTGGTTGTTGTAATTGAATCTTCCTATAATGTAAAAATCTTCAATGAAACGTTTACCTTAGATTCCTTTGCTATGTTGTGCTCTATTTTTCTGGCACGACTTTTGCTGGAGTTGTGCGATGAATCCTTTTCTTGGCTTTGTTTGTTTGTTTTGCCGTGCTTGAATGTCTGTGTTGATGAATCCTCGATCTTCCTAGTTGGATTTTGCTAAGGGTTTATTCTCTTGTTTCCAAGACGAGGGATTTTTTTGTTAAGGGTTTACTCGCTTGTTTCCGACGCGAGGGATTTTTTTGTTAAGGTTTTACTCCATTGTACCCGAGGCAGGAGATTTTTTTTTTTTTTGTTAAGGGTTTACTCCCTTGTTTTCGAGGCGAGGGATTTTTTTTCCTTAAGGGTTTACTCCCTTGTTTCCGAGGCAAGGTATTTTTTTGTTAAGGGTTTACTCCTTTGTTCCCGAGGCGGGAGACTTTTTTTCATTAAGGGTTTACTCCCTTGTTTCCCAGGCAAGAGATTTTTTTTTTCGTTAAGGGTTTACTCCCTCGTTCCCGAGGCGGGAGATTTTTTTTGTTAAGGTTTTACTCCCTTGTTTCCGAGGCGAGGGATTTTTTTTGTTAAGGGTTTACTTCCTTGTTCCCGAGGTGGGAGATTTTTTTCGTTAAGGGTTTACTCCCTTGTTCCCGAGGCAGGATTTTTTTTGTTTAAGGATTTACTCCCTTGTTTTTTAGGCGAGAGATTTTTTTTGTTAAGGGTTTACTCCCTTGCTTCCGGGACTACTGGAAGACAGGAAATTTATCACCGGGCCCGATGGTCGTTTTGACCAAGGGTTCTCCAACTCTCAAATGAGTCTTCATGAATAGAGTTTTATATTGAAATACTCAAGAATTACAAGAAATAAATATAATGGGAAAATTACTGATAGTATTTTTTCAGATGATCGGCATTCTAGGGTCTCAGCAGTGGCTTTCCTTCCGCATCCTGTAGATAATAGGCTCCTTGTCGATGACTTCGAAATACTTTGTACGGTCCTTTCCATGTTGGTCCCGAGTTTTCCAACAGCTGGATCTCGGGTGGCTATGTTAACCTTCCGGAGGACCCAATCCCCAATCTTGAACTGTCTCGGCTTGACTTTTTTATTCAAATATCTGGTTGTTCTTTGTTGATAGGCTGCCATCATTGCTTAAGCATTATCCCTCTTCTCTTGGAGCAAATCCAAGCTTAACTTTATTCCTTCTTCGTTCATCTCGGGGTTGTAATGCTTCACTCGGAAGCTAATCGAACCGATTTCTACCGGGATGACTGCCTCGGATCCGAATGCCAAAGAGAAAGGGGTTTCTCCAGTTGGGGCTTGGATGGTAGTTCTGTATGACCATAGCACTTCTAGAAGGATTTCTACCCATGCTTCTTTCTTGTCTTCGAGCTTCTTCTTCAGAGTTTTCATCAAAGTTTTGTTTGTCACTTCTACCTAACCGTTGGCCTGAGGGTGTCCAGGAGACGAGAAGTACTTTCTAATATGGAGCTTAGCACACGAACTTCGAAATGATTCGCAATCAAATTGTTTTCCGTTGTCGGTTACAAAAGCATGCGTGATGCCGTACTGACAAACAACTGCTTTCCAGAGAAAATTCCTTATGTTCCCAGTGCTTATAGTGGCTAATGCCTCAGCTTCTGCCCACTTAGTAAAATAATCAACAGCAACCACGACAAACCGACACCCTCCTTTTCCTATTGGAAGTGGGCCCACTAAGTCAACCCCCAATTGCGCGAAGGGCCATGGAGCCGAAACCGAGCTTAATTCTTCAGGTAGATTGGCTAGTATTCTGTCAAATCATTGGCATTTGTCGCAATGTTTTATCATTTCATGGGAATCTCGATTCATTCCTGGCCAGTAATACCCTGCTCGGATAGCTTTGTGAGCTAACATTCTTCCTCCCGAGTGGCTGCCGCACACCCCTTCGTGAATTTCTCTAAGCACGTATGCAGCTTCATCCTTTGATAGGCACTTGAGCAGAGGGAGGGTGTAACCCCTTCGGTACAGGGCCCCATCAACTAGTGTGAAGCGTGCTGCTTGGATGCGAATCTTCCGTGCTAACTTGTTATCGGATGGCAGCTTGCCCTCCTTGAGAAATTGTAAGATATTGTGGCCCCATTTTGGACATTGCTCCCTCTCTTCAATGCACGCCACTTGATTCGCTTGGACAATCGGGGGTTCGGTTAACTCCTGAATTGGGTGATCAACCACTATGATTTCTTCCTTGGTAGTGAAGCCCATACGAGCTAAGGCATCTGCCTGCGAGTTTTCTTCTCTGGGTATTTTCATAAAAGTTATTTTGTCGAAGAATTCCATGATCTCCTTTACCTTCGTCAAATACTTCTTCATTTTGCTTCCCTAAGCCTCATACTCTCCTCGAACGTGTCTAACTACTACCTGGGAGTCACTTCTAACCTCTAGGTTTTTTACTCCTATTTTCCTTGCCATGTTCATTCCGAGGATCACGGCTCTAGAGCCCAATTGACCAATCTTCCTGATAAATCTAGCTTTTGCAAGATTTTTCTCAAGGGATACTCAGTCAATACCTTGATTGTATGAGCCTGAAAATATGGCCTCAACCTCCGGGCAGATGTGACCAAGGCAAATGCTAGTTTTTCGATCCGTGAGTATCATTCTTTGGCACTGTGCAGGGCTTTGCTAACGAAGTAGATGGGCTTTTGCACTCCTTGTTCTTCTCAGATTAAGGCTAAGCTTATGGCTGATGGAGATACCACCAAGTACAGGTATAAGGCTTCCCCTTCTACCGATTGGCTTAGTAGTGGTGGGCTAACTAAATATTCCTTCAATTCCTGGAAAGCTTTGTCACATTCCGAACTCTAGGAGAAAGCCTTCTTCAGGATCTTGAAGAAGGGAAGGCATTTATCAGTTGAGCGAGAGACAAACCGATTTAATGTAGTTATCCTGCCCGTTAACTGGTGAAGCTACTTTGTGCTTTGACGCGCTTACATGTCTAGGATCACCTTGATTTTTTCGAGGTTAGCTTCAATTCCTCTTCGGGATACAATGAACCCAAGAAACTTGCCCGGGGCTACTCCAAACGTACATTTGGAAGGATTGAGCTTCATCCCATAGTACCTTAGCGTATCAAACGCCTTGGCTAGGTCCGCGTTGTGGTTGGCAGCTCATATGCTCTTTACCAGCATATCATCTACATATACTTCCATATTCCGCCCTATTTATTGTAGAAACATCTTGTTGACTAATCACTTGTATGTAGCTCCTGCATTTTTCAGTCCAAATGGCATGACTCGATAGCAATACAGATTTGTGTCGGTCATGAAGGCCATTTTTTTTTGGTCGGACTCGTGCATGGATATCTGGTTATACCCCGAGAATGCATCCATAAAGGTTAGTAGCTCATGTCCCGAGGTTGAATCGACAAGCTAGTCTATTTGCGGCAATGGGTGTTATCTTTGGGGCATGCTTTGTTGAGATCAGTGAAGTCGACACACATTTTCCATTTTTCATTCGACTTTTTTAGTAGTACCACATTTGCCATACTAGATCTCTTTAATGAACCTGGCTTCACGTAATTTTTCGACTTCTTCGGCAGCAACTTTGCTTTTCTTAGTCGAGTACCCCCTCCGCTTCTAACATACTGGCTTAAAACTAGGATCAGTGTTCAACTTGTGCACCATGACCGAAGGTGCTATTCCTGGCATGTCTTCGTGACTCCAAGCGAATACATCACAATTATCGTGGAGGAAGGATTCGACCTCTTCTGTCACGATCGAGTCTAGCTGGGACCCAATTTTGATGACTCTATCAGGTTCGTCGACCGAGAATTCCTCAAGATCTTCAACCGGTTCACCGCCCTTTAATTGCTATCTTTCCTCCTTACTTGTGCTCCTAGGGGCCAGAGTCCTCGGGCATTCTTTCATAGAGATGTTGTAGCATTGTCGAGCAGCTCGTTGATCGCCCCTTACTTCTCCAACTCCATGATCCATTGGGAATTTCATCTTGAGATGCGGAGTTGACGTGATGGCTCTTAGTTTATTAAGAGTCGTTCTCCCGATAATAGCATTGTAGGCGGATGGTCGGTTGACCAACAGAAAACGTACCATCACCATCACCTGCCTCGGGTATGATCCGGCTATGACCAGTAGCTCGATTGATTCGACCAATTGAAATTGTTCCCCTGTGAATCCCATCAAGGGGCAGCTAGTTGGGATGATTTTCTCCTGTCCCAGATTTAGATTTTTAAATGCATACCAATATAGGATGTCTACCGAGCTCCTGTTATCCACCAGGATGTGATGGACATTATGATTTGCCACTGTTAGGGTGACAACCAAAGTGTCTGTGTTTGGGTGCAATATATCCACGTAATCTGCATCCGAGAATCCAATTATCATCTCACTCCTTCGGGACTGCTTCATGGGTCTTCCTATAGTGTAGACTTCATGAGAGCTTTCCAATTGATGGGCGTAGGCCTTCCTTGCCCTTCCTGACTCTCCCCCTCCAGGGAATCCACCAATTATGGTGTGGATTTCTGGGATGTTAGCTTTGTTCTGGGGTTCATGGATTAGGCGAGCTGGCCTTCCTCTAGGCTCCTCCCATCTCGCTCTCTCCTCCCGAGGATACCTACTTAGAGTCCTGCGGTTGGAACTTCTGCTTCGATGTCATTCCTGTGGTTGTTGATCTCTAGGAGGATGGTAGTTTACCTCTCGGACGTAGTTTTCCCAAGGAGGGGCTGCTCTTCTTTGTTCTCCCAAGAATCGCACGAGTTTACCATTTTGGATAAACTCGATGAGATGTCACAAGGCAATGCAACCTTCTGTGTAATGCCCATTGACCTCATAGAACTCGCAATAGCGATTTGAAATCTGATTTTGTGGTGCCCCGGGAGGTCTTCGATATTTCAAATCTTTCTTGATCTCCATCAAGACCTTGGAAATGTTGGCATTAAGTGGAGTGAAATTGTGATTGTTAAACTTCTTCTTGAAGTGCTTTGGGGCGTCAAACCCCAAGTGATCTTTCCTCTTCTTTTCTTCCAATTTCTTGGGAGTTTTCCGATTTGACCTCATTGCCTTCAAGGTCTCTTCTTTGTTGATTAACTCTTCCACCTTGTCTAGTAGCTCCTAGAGGTTGTTCGGCTGCCTTCTCGCGATTTTCCTCGCCATCGGCTCCTCGGGTGAGATACCGTTATAGACGGTGGAAAAGATTACATTGTTGGTAGGATCTTCTACCTTCAACTTTTCAGTATTAAACCGAATCATAAATTCTTTCAAACTCCCCCCCTCTCGCTTGTGGAGCATCAACAGATACCCGAAAGGCTTCTTCCTTTCTCTGGAACACAGGAAGTGAGTGAGGAAAATTCGAGCCAAATCCTCAAAGGTAGCCACAGAATTAGGCGCTAGGCTTTGGAACCACTCTCTTGCGTTTCTCAAGAGTGTAGTTGGGAAGGCTTTGCACGCTATTTTGTCGGGAATGGCGTGCAGAGTTAGGTGCATCCGATAGTTCTCCAGATGCTCGGTTGGATCTCCGACCCCACTATAGCTCGGGATCTGGGGTGTTTTGAATTTGTTGTGGAGAGGGTGATCGATTACCTGTTTGGTGAAGGTTGTCTCCATCCCGGCGAAGAGCTTGCTTACCACTGCAGTTTTATACTTCTCCTTCTTCTCCATGGCCTCCAGTTTGGTCTTAAGTTCTGCCAACGCTTTGTCTACCTCTCCTTGAGGAGCCATGATTGGTGGCGGTTCTGCTATTTTATGGGAGTTTTCACCTCAGTGGGTGTGGCTGGGCAGGGGAGGGCAACTCTCGCCTTGTTGGCTATGACCATCAAAATGGAGGTCTCAGTTATTGGAGTGATGATCGTGATTTCTTTGCCCATCAGACTATTCAGCCTAATTGATTTGAGATGGAGATGAAATCGGAGTCACAATTCTCATTCTGCTGGATTAGTAGCACCATTTGTGCTTCGAGAGAAGCAATGCGCTCCTTGTCGCCGACATTCTGACTCGCTGGTGGTGGCCTTTGATTGGCCTGGGCCGGTGGTTGTTCAGTGCAGGCGCAGCTTCTCTACCTTGTATTCACCATTACTGCGGATATTGTTTTTGTAAGAACGGCTTAGTCGTTCCCACATACAGCGCCAAACTGTTGAAGCAATTTCCAGTCGATGAACTCAAGGGAATCCAAGTCTCCAAGCTACGCCATTCATTGTTCACACCTTCTGTCAGACCTACAAAACTAGAGCACACATTAAGAGGATGCGCCAGATGTTGGCCGGCGATTCCTCCTCCAATGCTTAAGTTAGTGTGTATGTAAACTTAGTGTATGTCTTAGTGGTCGTCCTTGTACCTTTGGAGTGAGGCCTTTTATAGTTGATCATGCAGAGGTGGTTATGATGGACGGGCAGAGGATCCAGGATGTGGGCGTAACAGCCGGTAGAGTTAATATTCATGTCTCCTCTCTTTATGATTGGTAAGAGGCCGTTACATATATTGACAGGATTTCGAGGATGGTATGTATCTGTCAGGAGTCTTTTAAAAGCAGGATCATAACCATTCCGGTGATCTTGCTATGTGTGAGCTGTCCATATAGCCGAATTGTATCCTGATTATGACAGATGCATCTGGATGTTAAGTGTAGGAGATTCATTATGACACAGTATTTGGTCTATGGTCGTCAAAGAGTGTAAGAGACGACGCCGTATCCATTGCTTTGTGCTAGGTTGCATTCAGTGAGCCCATTTGGATGTATCCGGCTTTCTTGGGTCGTTGGACCTTCGACTCGTGGGTTTGAGTGATGGGTTTATGTGTAACAGCATGAAAGATTGAATCACAGTCCTTCTAGTCTTGAAAATACTTTACTTTTGTGATGTAGATCCCCCTTGATGAATGAATGGTTGAGGTTGGCAACGAAGGTATATGGAAAGAATCTACTGGGGTCAAGTGAAAATTTTGGGGATCTCCCTCCGCCCCTATTGATAAAGCAAAGAGAGTTGTTTAACTATAGGCACTCCTCTCTATAGTAAGTGGTCGAACAAGCGTTTGAAATTTTGAAGAAACAATTCCCTATATTAAAAAAGAGGCAACAAGTGGTCCCCCTAAGTTGATAAAATGAAGCATGACACTCACAAAATAGTTATTATTTCAACTAATATCAACAACGAAAATCCAACTAAGCAAACACCTAATTCCCTAAAACAGCAACATCCCTTGAGTAATACATCTTGGTGATCCACAAGTGGCAGATAAAAGCGTTAAACCAAGCCCCAAGCATAACCCACATAACTCAATTGAAAGGAAATGTAATCGCATCTTGTTTGTCTCTTTGTTATGAAGTTTCTTTCCAACTGGAGTAATGCTATAAAGAGAATTGAAGTTTTCATTGAGTCTTCCTAAATGTGATGTGGCTTTTAAAATTACCATTAAATTTGAAATAGTAATTATTGAATTTTCATCTATTAGTAATTTTAAAAACCACATCATATTTGGAAGGGCTCAAGGAATGCTCTAATCCTCCTTATAGTAGTACTCCAAAAAAAACTACTTATTGTCTCTAAAATACCAAATTTCCATGCAGATGGGACCAATAACTAGGCCCACCTATTTCAACGGTTGATCATTAACTTTTCACAACATCACAAAAGCACCTCAAGCTTTTAAAAAGCAACTTTCAAAGTTAGCTTTTTATCTTCATTTTGGTTAAATAATTAAATTATTAATTATCTATTATGTTAACTAGCACATAACCCGCGCTATGCGCGAAATTCTTCATTATTATTTAATTTCAAAAACTTAAACGCATCCCATCTTACTTTTCATTATAAGTTAAAATAGGTGTGCGCAAAAATCTATCACACATCTTTTAATGAAAATACATACTAAATGTTATACACCAGTACATTACTGAACATGTACTTTTTTCTTTTTTCAAGTGTACCAAACATGTACTTAATGAAAAGTATAAAAGAAAAAAAAAAATAGCAAGAAGAAAACTTGAATTATGATTATCAAAATATTAATAGAAAATTAGTAGGAAACTCTGATATTGTTAATGTGATCATGTGATACTTATTATATTTCAATACAAATAAAACCCATAAAGTTCTGATCATTTCAAAAAAAAAAAAAATACAAAGTAAAATAAACAAAATCTTACAAAGAAAGGGAGTGATAGGGAGCAAAACAAACGAACCCAGAAAAATTTTCAAACTGACGTGACAGACTGTGAGTGAAAAGAAGGGAGAGAGAATTACATTTTTTTTTTAATTTAAAAACCATTGCCATATTAATTTGAAAATTTTTTTAGGTTCATTTATTTGGCTCCCTAGCACTTCTCTACAAAGAATATATATCATTCATTCTTTTTTGAAATAGTGGTCATTGCTTTCTCATTAAAACAAATCAACCATAAAATAGTATGCTTCATCGTTACAATGTCTGAGATACAATCAAAATAAAACTTTTACTCGATAAACAAAATCTTCTCTCTTCTTTTTAATACAAAATAAAACACATATTTCACTCAATATTTAATGCAATCAAATAAATCTCTTCAACACTTTCCTTTTCAGAATCCCAAAATCCTGAAAAGACAATTTATTTGGTTTAAAATTCAAATTTGTTTTACACGTAGGAGAGAAGTTGGCCATGAGTTCGGTTTGTGTTGTGTCCGTATCAAACGTCTTCTGAAAAATGAAGAAAAAAAAAATTAAAAAAAATCCGAGTAAATCAAAAAAATGAAAAAAAAAAAATCCAATAAAATATTCAAATGAATTAAAACATAAAATCTTATTGGTGTGATACCTATTATATTTCAATACAAAGAAACTTTCTAGAGAAACAAACATAAAAACTATCAATTTACTGTCGTGAAAAATTTATACATAGATACACAAAGATAAATCCAAGCAACAAAATTTTCAATTAAATAGAAACCCTAGACAGAATCAAATACAGTGCAAAAATAAACAAAATCTTTTTATTTTATAAGTACCTAATAAAACAAAATATTGCACTCAGCATTTAACGCGATCAGATAAATCCTCTCAAGTTCAATGTTCGAAAGAATTTCTATTCTTTTCTTTGCACAAAAATTAAATAAACACACTATAATCTTCCATTAGCTTACTAAAAATCCAAACAATTTATTATCTTAATTCAGAAGATGCAATTTTCATCAAAGAACAAATTGCAAAAACAGAAATAAACAACCTACAAGTACAGTTAATACTCAATTACAATTGTTTAGAGAGGGTTCTGTTATTCTTATTAAGGGTCCGATTGCAATTTTAATAAGTACGATTTTAAAAATTTATTTTTTAAAAAATTATGTTTTTGAAAGGTTAAGAATAAGAATTCCATCGGGATTGAATTTATAGGTTATTATTATTGAAGAGTGAAAAAAAAAAAAAAAAAAAAAAAAAAAAAAGGTTAAATTCTTGAAGTTGTAGTTTTTCTCAAATAAAAAATATACATCTGGAAGATTAAGAAGAAGAATTACTTCAGGTTGATTTTTTAGGTTGTTATATTTGAAGATTTGAAGAGTTGAGAGAGAGCGACATGAAAAAAAAAAAAAAAAAAAAAAAAAAGTTAAATTGGTGAGAGAGAGAGAGAGAGAGAGAGAGAGAGAAAAAAAATTCGAAATAATTGGGAGATCTTTATTTTGTAGGCCTTATTATTTTGTAGATAATCTATTATTATTCAATTAAACACAATATAAGTTTCTAAAGAGTTTCTATTCTTTTTTCTGCACAAAAATTAAATAAACACACTATAATCTTCCATTAGCCCACTAAAAATCCAAACAATTTATTATCTTAATTCAGAAGTTGCAATTTTCATCAAAGAACAAACTGCAAAAAATAAAAAATAAGTAACCTATAAATACAATTAATACTCAATTACAATTGTTTGGAGAGGGTTGTGTTATTCTTATTAAGGGTCCGATTGCACCTTTAATAAGTACGATTTTAAAAATTGACTTTTTAAAAATTTTCATTTTTGAAAGGTTAAGAATAAGAATTACTTCGGGGTTTAATTTTTAGGTTATTATTGTTCAAGAGTGGAGAGAGAAAAAAAAAAGTTAATTCTTGATGTTGTAGTTTTTCTCAACAAAAAATAAAAAATAAATAACATACAAATGGAAGATTAAGAAGAAGAATTACTTCTTGTTGATTTTTTAGGTTGTTATATTTGAAGAGTTGAGAGAGAGATGTGGGGAGAAAGAAAAAGAAAGAAAAAAAAAAAAGTTAAATCGGTCACAGAGAGAGAGAGAGAGAGAAAATCTGAAATAATTGGGAAATCTTTATTTTGTAGATAATCTATTATTCTGTTAAATCGGTCTCAGAGAGAGAGAGAGAAAATCCAAAATAATTGGGAAATCTTTATTTTGTAGATAATCTATTATTAATCAGATTGTTTTTCAATGGCTTATTATTTAGGGAAAAAAAAAAAAAAAGAATTCCTATTTTATAAATTATCTATTATTACATGCACAAAGTATATGTAGGAAAAAAAAAAAAAAAAAAAGGTAAAGTCCACTTAGCCCCCTCAAACTACCACCCCAACGACAATCTACCCTCCAAACTATCAATTGCAACAATTTACCCCTCAACCTACCAAAACAATGACAATGTACCCCCAATTTTAACAAAATGACAAAACTACCCTTACTAAAATGAAAACAAAAATACTAAAATTTAATTTTTTTTAAAAAAATTTAAGGGTATTTTTGTCTTATTGAAAATTTTATAGGGGTAATTTCGTCATTTTGCTAGCATTGAGGAGTACATTGTCATTGTTTTGGTAGTTTAGAGGGTAGATTGTCGCAATTGATAGTTTGGGGGATAGATTGTCATTAAGATGGTAGTTTGAAGGGGTTAAAGTGGACTTTACCCAAAAAAAAATCTTCTTCTCTAACCTTTTCTAAATTTGAATTAAAAATATTAAAGTGACTAAAAGTATTAATACATAATAATTTGATTTGTATTATTTGTTTCCTTATTTGATTTGGACATTAATAATATTTAATATTGTACATTAAATGTTTGAATTTAATGAAATCGCAATTATATATATATATATATATATATATATATATATATTAACCAATGTCGTTTGTTTCCGATTTAATAAATAAACTTATAATAATTCTCTAGTCAACATGGGTAACACAACAATATCTTATCTATGTGATTAAACAAAATCTTAATTATCTATTTGTAAGTTGTGCATGAATCTTTATTTTAACTTGGGCCCTCAGCGTGTGAATGTATGCTTGCTTGCTTTAATATTTAATGTGATTTTAGAATACTTTGATGTGATCGAGAATCAATCTCTTCTCAGAGAAAGTGACTCTAAAGCAAATAAATCTATAGAGTTGACCCGACATTGGTTTCTTTAATTTCCTCTAACTTGACCTCTTATATATATATATATATATATATATATTTGCACATGCGAGGGAGGCTTATTGGGACTACTAGCCTAAATTCTTATAAAAGCCATCACAAATGTAAACTAATATCATAATTTCCGGCTTAATCATCATGCACATAAAATTTTAATAATTAATTAATTAATTATTAGTATAGAATATAAATTCACGTCATTCAATATAGCAGTTTACTAAATATTTAATGTAACAATTTACTAAATAACATTACTTAATAGTAGTAGAAAGCATTAGGAAGGTGGGATGATGCTCACAAGATGGAGTAGTATGGGAGGAAGGACATTTGTCAGCATTTACTTGAGATTTAGAATATGCTCCTTTGTTCACCAAGAATCACCATTAGGCATAAACAAAATCATATATATATATATATATATATATATATAAAAGCCGAATCACTCTCAAAAGTGTCTTAATATTGCAACATGTGGCGTGAACCCTTTTTATTTTAATGCTAAACCGATTTTTTAAGGCATAATTTGTGAACCGATTTTTTAAGAGTAAAACGGTTTTTACTTAAAAAACCGGTCATTAAATTAGAGTAATTAATAACGTTTAATTATATTTCAAGAGTTTTCCATATATAAATTATTTCATAAATTTAGTATTATCAATGTCCAAATCAAATAAGGAAACAAATAATATAAATCATATCATATATCATATATAATAGCCGAAACCTTATGTTGAAGTGCCTTCAAATCGCGACATGTGGCATGAACCTATTTTTTTTTAAAATACTAAACCGATTTTTTATAAATTGAACGGGTTCATATTTTTGTTCTCTCTATCTCTCCATTTTTCCTCTCTCTTAACGTCTCGCTCTCTTTTTTTTTTTCCAACTCATTCACTCTCATTCCACGTCTCTCTCTCTTGAACCGGTTCATATATTTGTGTCTATTTCTCCTTTTTTTTACTCTCTCAACGTCTCTCTTTTTTCTCTCCAATTCTTTTACTCCTTTTCCACGTCTCTCTCTCTCCAGTCTCCAACATTAACATATTTCCTCTTTTTTCTCTCCACCTTTCTCTTTCTCCACTCTCCAACATTAACAAAAAAGATTTTATTTATTTTACTCTATATTTTCTGAAATGATTAGAACTTTATGGGTTTTATTTGTATTACAATATAATAAGCATTACATCAACAATATCAGAGTTTCCTACTAATTTTCTATTAATATTTTGATAATCAGAATTCAAGTTTCATTCTTGCTATTTTTTGTTTCTTTTATACTTTTCATTAAGTACATGTTTGGTACACTTCAAAAAAAAAAAAAAAAAAACATGTTTAGTAATGACTGTAATGTACTACTATATAACCTTTAGTATGTATTTTTATTAAAAGATGCGTAATAGATTTTTTTTACAAACCTATTTTAACTTATAATGAAAAGTAAGATAAGATGCATTTAAGTTTTGAAATTAAATTATAATGAAGAATCCTGCGCATAGTGCTGGTTACGTGCTAGTATACATAAAGGCTGAAGCGTTTAATTTGCTTGTATGTATGTGTGTTTCTTATAGGCGGAAGAACCTAATGTTAACTTTCCAATGCTTATTCTTTGACGTGACAATAAAAATTATCATTAGATGAATAACAAATGAAAATACGTATAACATCCAAAATAATAATTTTCACAGCCACATCAGGAATTAAGCACTTAGGAGTATACTTGGGATTAACCCTAGAGCCAATTCTACAAGAATCAACTAGGTGTTTGCCAAGTGGATGTTCATGAAGCATCTTCGCTGAATATTGTCAAAGGGATGCTCTATCTTTTGCCAAACTGTTCAAGACAGCATAAAGGCTGAATCACAAAGAATCACCATTAGGCACAAACAAAATATACCTTTGCTTGTACATATGTGCGTTTCATATAGGCAAAAGAACCTAATGTTTACTTTCCAGTGCTCATTCTTTGATGTGACAGTGAAAATTATCATTCAATGAAATAACAAATGAAAATACATATAACATCCAAAATAGTAATTTTCACAGCCACATCAAGAATTAAGCACTTGGGAGTATACTTGAGATTAACCCTGGAGCCAATTCCTCAAGAATCAACTAGGTGTTTGCCAAGGGGACGTTCATGAAGCATCTTTGCTGAATATTGTTTTGGGGATGCTCTGTCTTTTGCCAAACTATTCAAGACAGAGCATAAAGGCTCACCAAAAATCGCCATTAGGCACAAACAAAATATACATAAAGGCTGAAGCCCTTGATTTGCTTGTGCGTATGTGCGTTTCATATAGACGGAAGAAACTAATGTTCACTTTCAAGTACTTATTCTTTGACGTGACAGTAAAAATTATCATTAGACGAAATAACAAATGAAAATACATATAGCGTCCAAAAGAGTAATTTTCACCACCACATTAGGAATTAAGCACTTGGGAGGGATACTTGGGATTAAGCCTATAGCCAATTCCACAAGAATCAACTAGGTGTTTGCCAAGGGGATGTTCATGAAGCATCTTCGCTAAATATTGTCTTGGGGATGCTCTGTCTTTTGCCAAACTGTTCAAGACAGAGCATAAAGGCTGAATCACCAAGAATCACCATTAGGCACAAACAAAATATACATAAAGGCTGAAGCCCTTCATTTGCTTGTATGTATGTGCGTTTCATGTAGGCAGAAGAACCTAATGTTCACTTTCCGGTGTTTATTCTTTAACGTGACAGTAAAAATTATTATTAGATGAAATAACAAATGAAAATACATATAGCATTCAAAATAGTAATTTTCACAGCCACATCAGGAATTAAGCACTTGGGATTAACCCTAAAGCCAATTCCACAAGAATCAACTAGGTGTTTGCCAAGGGGATGTTCATGAAGCATTTTCGCTGAATATTGTCCAGGGGATGCTCTGTCTTTTGCCAAACTTCTCTGCACACCAATATTACAACTTTTCTCACACTCCCTCGAATATCTACCACGCCATAAAAACCATCCACAATGCATTTTAAATAAAGCACAAGGAGATGGCAGCTCAATGGGGCTTTTCACCATATAAGAATACTGACATTACTCCTCAAGATATAAACTATTAAACATGGCATTTATAGCATAAAAAAACAAAATCCTAAAGGGAAAGAAAAAATCCCAAAATGAACTGAAATTCTTGCTTCTTTTTCTTTTTGATATCACCATTGAAATCATAAGGTATTTGTTGAATTGAGCCCCCACACAACATCTACAAGGAAAAACCTAATTTCTCATACTATTTCCCTCAGCAGCATCTTACATCGCAGCAGATCAATATCAAATCCTATTCCTACCTCTTCTATCAACCTTCAAACTCAAAAAAAAAATCCTAAGTTAAAAGCAGGCAGAGCACATACACTAGTTTTCCTCAAGAAAATGGACCATTTGCAGCTTATTCCAAATAACTTCCAGCAAAACAGCAATAGCAGACATCCCATGATCTTTCTCGTATTTAACAACCGCTGGGCTCAGATACTCTCTCAATTTCAATCAAAACCAAAAGAAAAATGAAAGTAAACCAACTTCGCAATCACATCCAGACTTCCTAGCTTTGCTCAGTGCTCAGACATTTTCCAAATCAAGATTCTTGTGAGTTAAGGTGCCAGTGAAATCTTTGGCTGCATTCCCTGCAGAAGTTTTGATGACGGCTGCAATTTCATGTTCTGCATAATAAAAGCACAAAGATTTTATATCGTATTTAGAAGACATATTACATCTTAATTTTTTTATTTTATTTATTTATTTTTTTTTTAAAGGAATTAATTAGAACATGGAAATCTAAAGGTACAGGAAAAAGGAAAAGGAAATAGCAAATTCTAGAGAAGCAGTCACCTCCATGTAGAAACCGCTGATCTCCTCCTCTGTAAGGCCTTCATCCTCTCCAGCATTTTCGTCCCATCCAAGTGATCGTAAAAATGCAGCCTCTTCCTCATCAGGATAAAGAATCACATGAGGGCTTGAATGCTCTTCTCCGTTGCTTAAACATTTCTGAGACACATCACGTGGATATCCATTGCAGCTCATCTCAACCCTACTTTCAGACAACAAGCCTGCAACAGAGTTATCGGATGAAATGACATCTCTACTCTGAAGTTTAACAGAGGTGGGAGTAGCAGTTTCTATGACCAATTTATCAGAATTCTTTAAGACAGAAACTGCTCGGCCAGTATCAGGAACAGCAGAAGGGGGGTTTGTCAAAGAGTTTTTCCTTGAAAGCTTTTTGAAGAAATCATTCCGGCTCTGGGCTTGAGATAATGGTTTCTTCTCCACAGTTGTCTGGAAAGCAGTTAGCCTGCAGTCAGCACTGGTAGGGCTTAAATTGCTGCTTAAGTTCCTCGGGGGAACAGACACAGTAGCTGATGGAGCAACACCAGGTGGGCTATTAACCACTCTGCTTCCATTAGCAGTTGAAGAGAAACACTTCAATTCTCGTGATGGATTGAGGACACAAAGATTGCCCACAGATACCTTTGTAATATCAAATTTTGTGGACCCTCCACGTGAAGTGTAATTCACAGGGTGTGAAGATGAGAATGTATGCTGCTGCTGAGCAATCTTTGGTTTTGATTTCTCCGAAGGACTGGGAACCTAAAAAGAATCCAACATAAATGAGCGAATTTTTCATTAATGTATCAAATAAACACAAGGGATCTATCCATAGTTAGAAGCAGAAATGTCTGCTTTAGAATATTAACCCTGTTGCATGTACATTACAGAATTTAAAAGCAATAAACTTTTCATATTGTTAAATTATTTTGGTAATATATTGCTATGACTATTTTTCTCGTTTTGGGGAACAGGAGGATAAGTGAAAAAGAAAATAACAAGTCATATATTGTTATGACTAACTATTTTGCTATCTATCCAAATCTGAAAAAAGAACTGATACGTCCCTTAGGCCAACCAAGCCTCATCTAAACAATTTAAAAATGAATGGTGTCAGGCCAGAAACTTCAGCAAACAATCCTTTACAAGGTTTTTCTCATTATGACCAGCATATTGTTTTCAGCTATTTAACCCTTGCTACATTTTCACTTCAAAATAAGAAACTCCTAGCAGTAGACGGCAAACAGAACATTTTTTGCTAATAATCCTTAAGTAGGTGGTGATATATGCTCCCCTGACAAGGCAGCACAAGAAGATATCTCTCCAATGCCAGTGATGTTGACCACTATGACCATGAGGTTCATGTCCTCTGCCCTTGACCATGCCCAATCTTTGCTCCCTATGAATCATGTCCCCTTGTTAAGGTAGGCCTTCATGGTGCCCTTGTCCTTGAGGAAAATGACCATGTTCGCCTGTGTCCCATGACCAGGACACCATGGTGTCGTGTCCCTCACCATGAGGTGGGTGTTCTTAGTGACCCCGGTGGGATTATAATAAAATTACCAACTATTCTGAATGTCGCCAATAAATGCTAACTTGAAGGCCTCAGAAGAATAACAAATTTTAATGCAGTCCATAATATTCTCGCTTTTGCTAAAATAATTTGATGGAAAAATCATTTCCCCACTGGTGTTTCATTCTCCATATCAACCAAAGGATAAACATTAAAAGTAATGACAATTTTCATTCATAAACCCAATGAAATAAGTGTAAAATCAGTCAACTAACAGCAGAAAGAATACATCAGTAACTGCAAACAACCAGAGAACATGGAACACAAAAGCAAATTTTGAGTCGATACTTCTGATTGTTTGAATAAGCAGCACATAATAGTTTTATTTTTTTTCTAATTTTTCAGACTTTATGAACCTTCATTCTTCTTTTTCTACTGAATAGGAGATTCTCTTGTATTTTCTGTGTACTATGGTTGAGTCCCTCTGCGCTTTTCAATTAGATTAAATGTACTTATCAAAAAGAATATATCAGTACCTGTAAGCAACCAGAAAACAAGCATATAGCTGGACACGCTTGAAAAATGTTCCAAATCAGGTCAAATTATATGAACATATCAAAATGAAGCAACAATATTTGGTATTTAGAAATTATAAAACAATGCCATACCCCAATTTTCGGTTCCACCGCCATCAAAAGGTGATAAATCTATGAGCCATTAACTTTAAACATTATGACTTCTGACTTACAGATCAACATCTTTTTTTCTTTTTTTCTCTTTTTTTTGATAAGTAAAACATAGGAAGATATAACATATGACTTACAGATCAACACCTATGAAGCTTATGCCTCAGTGTAAGACTTGTGTCATCCATTACCTCTCAAACTGTTTACAAGCAAAAAACACCTGCCCAAGTTACGTCAGCAGGATACATCCCCAAACCCAACACACTTTAGAGCTTCGACATTATATATCAATATTCAATTTCATGTTTTTGGACAAGTTATTAAAATTTACTAAAATTATATTGATTTAAGGCACAGCAGTAAAACTCAAAACTGACCAACTAGACTATCATACCCAATATAATATTAGTAAATTTTACATGGGTTTTTTTTTTTTTTTTTTGATTTGTACTAGATTGAGCACAGGACCAGATGTAGCCAGGTGCATCAAGGTGCATATAGGATATCGAATAGATCTATTTGGAAATCATCTATAAACAATGTCTTGGAAAATCTCATAGATGGTGCCTAATGGATACATTTGGAACCAAATCATGGGTAGGATTCAACTAGATTCTATTGTTCAGAACAAAATGAAGAAAGAGATCATTAAATTAATTTTGTTGTTTGAAACATATTTTGAAATGAATTCCAGCAACATATTTTCAAAAACCAACCCTTCTGAGTTGTATGATTTTGTGAAATGAATTCCAGATACATGTAATTTTGAAAATTTATAATTTTATTAAGAAAATCTTCTTTTGACCCAAAATAAAATTCCTTTTTTATAAATAGTCGAGAATTAAGAAAAAGAAAATGTGCGACAAAGTGCATTTAGGTGTAGACCGATGCCAATTAAAATGAGAGAATGGTTGGTTAGAGGGTTGTTTAAAAAAGTAAAAGCAACACTTGTGTCACCTTTGGGCAACTCTAGATTTTCCTCACCCCTTGCACCTTCATGCAAATTTAGATATTCCCCAACGTGCTTATCTTAATGCTAGCCATTAGTAGCCACTATGAATGGATGCAGTCAGATTTTTCTGTAGGAAAAATATATCTAGAAGGCTAGGAAGGAGACATTGGTGCTGCAGAGATACATCTAAAAGACTACAATGCTGAAGCAAGCGTCTGAGAAGAGGAAAAAGAAGGGTGTGGAGTCATGTGAGCAGTTGTGTTTGAGGTCGCAGACCTTGTCGCAGCCAGCCATGGCGAGTGAGGATTCAGGTGCTTGTTTTGACGATTTCAAATGGAATTCATTGTCGTACAGACACCACAGAATTGAATCCATTTTTTTTGTCCAAATAAAGGATTCAATTCAAAATGAACTGAATTCTTTTTTTTTTTTTTTTTTTTTTTTTTTTTTATAATAGGTAACTGAATTCCTTCTTTTTTACTTTCACAACGAGCTCAATGAGATGAAAGCAACTGCCAATCAATTACATTCAAATTCATAACTCAGGAAAAATCTGTGATCAACTATAGGCAATCTTATAGCCATTAGAAACCAATCATTGTAATGTATAACAATTAATACAGCAAGAAATCACAAAGTCCACTTTATAAATGCTATGTACCAAAGAAAAAATGAAAAAAAAAATACTAAAATAAAGAAAGAAAAAGAGATGATAAACCAGAATTTTATTATAGGTGCATTAAAACTCATCAAGAAAGAATTTAAAGACTAAAATTTGTGTAGTATTAAGAGAAGCAAGTGTATGAGCGTCACATGCTGCTGCACCTACAACATTGATCAAAATGTAACCTTTTTTTTTTTTTTTTTTTCTTTTTTTTTTTCTTTGATTAGTAAAGCAACCACGTTTCTCAACTTCTGTAGTTGGAAAACAAAATCACTTATTCAATTTTTTTTAAGACATATCCTAGTTTATTTACCTCATACAAGTCATTGTCTGAAGGCAATGTAAAATTTAAAATCCAACATTGTGCTACTAATGCCACCAACATTTTGAAAACGTAAACATGAATATTTTCTAGGAGATACATCTCGCCCTTGAGTTCAGGAAAAGAGCTCCTGCAATGGGGTACCTGGGTTTCTTTTATGTGGAGACTAAGGCGTTTGAGTTCTGGTCAGATGTGAGAAGGAGTGTTAGGTTGGCGGAAAAAAGTAGAGGTGTTTCTCAGTCGGAGATTATGGCTTGGCTGACAGTGTTCTGGTTACTTCTTTCATGGATTACATGACTCAAAGCGATAAGACACGTGAGAACTGGAGGACTTTCCGATTCAGCAATATTGTTTACATGATGCAGAAAAGTAATTGATATGGTAGTTTCATGGAGTTATCAGAATATGGAGGGGGTGGACGGAGAAGCTTCGTGATAGTTCCGAAGGGAGACAAAAGGAAGGGTTGGCAAGAATGTCGCGTGCAAATACTGCAGGTCTGAAACAGTATTATGAAAAACAATGTGCGGGCGGGCTGATCAAGGGTCCACAGATGGAGAAGGTGCTGGTAGAGAAACCGCTGGGGAAGATAACGGAGGGACCAATGGGAGTCCACGACAAAGGATCATATGTGGTGGTGGTAGTGGACAAAATGCAAGGGGATGAGAGGAGGTGTCCAGCGCAGGCGACTGTGCAAACCATTCTGACAGGTGATCAATTCGCTGGTGACCACGATGCTGGGGACGGGGTGACGGAGTTAATTCAGGACATAACAGAAGACAAACTCACTGGAATTAAGCCCGTGGTGGATCTTGCTAGATTTAATGGGGAATTACTATACGTTAGCACCATTCAAAACATGTTGATTGCCTTTAAGAAGGAATCAACAGTTGTCTAGAGAAGATTGACGTGGGCCGGGTGTCTCAAGGGTCTGGACAAAAGGTGGGCCAAGAGAATAATAATTGGCTCGACCCATGGGCAAAGCCAGGGGCGCATGTGGGGCAGTTCACTAATGGGTCCTTCGGTGTGCAGCCCAACCCATTTTTTAAGAAAACTTACTTCCGCAGAAGTTGGAAACAGCCTCGGTGGCGTGTGAAACACACTAGAAACGGTGGGTCAGGCCGTACTGCTTATGATTCAGCCGTTGATGTCCAGGACAGTGAGCAGGAGACCACGCCGAACAGCTATCCAGACACTTCAAGTGGACCTGAAAAGGACGATAAGGCCATTGGGAAGCAGCAGTCGCCTAGTGAGGAGGCTATGCCGAGTCGCGAGATGGTGGCCGAAAGGTCAGAGATGACGCCGGCCAGCCACCCAGTCACGTCAGATGAACAGATAAGGCCAGTGGGCAGAAGCTGTCTCCTAGCAAGGACGTTCTGCCACGACACGAGTTGGTTCCCAGAAGCTCGAAGTCAATGCCGAATAGCTTCCCAGTCGACCAAGAAGAGCCAGACACAACCGACAAGCCAATAGGACAGAAGTGGACGCCCAATGAGGGAGCTCAGCCGCTTGTAGAGGGAGAGGACGAAAAATCGGAGGTGGAAGAGATATCAGCACTGGTTGTGTCAGACTTAGAGTGGCCGACGAGCAGGGTGAGAAAATTATCACGAGGGAGGCTACAGCAGGAAGCAAGGTTATGACCAGGTTAGAGCTCTGTACCCATAATAAGGCAGAGACGGCAATAGGGGATGTTGTTCATTCTGGGGTGAAGAGAAGGAATGAGAGTATGGAGGAGAAGTTGTAGGGGCTAGTGGTGGAATATCCCAGGTGTTGGTGGACACCTTTGGACAGTGAGCCGATAGTGTTATTGGAAGATCAGCAATTACACATCATTGCTGATGTGAATAGTTTCAGCCCATCTTCAGCTGCTGGAGATAAGCAATATACTGGATTGGAAATGGTACAGCTTAGTAATGAAGAAGTGTTGGAGGTAGAGCTGTTGAAAGCACAACGAGGGGACATGTTGGAGGGTGTGACAATGAATAAAGTAGAGGCATGCGAATGGGTGGTGGAGAGAGTGAAAGGTTTTTTCCTTATAGTGGGTTTGTCATTCAACAGGCATGAGAAACAGATGATGGATCTATTTAGAGCAATTGAAGATAATAGAAAGAAAACTCCTAGTCCTTCGGTGGCAGAAACAAAACTACATCCAAAGGCAAAAGCGAGTTACAGCGGCTGACTTGTTCTATAAATTATGATGGCAAGAAGGGGAATGCCATCAAGGTTAATGGGAAAGGGAGGGGCCTCTCAGTTGTTTAATGAAGCCTAAGATTCTATCTTGGAATGTGAGGGGGCAGAACTTGGAGGAAAAAAGGATGAAGATTAAGTGACTCATACGGGAGTGGAAGGCAGATATTGTGTGTTTACAAGAAACTACATTGCAACTTGTTACCAGGCAGCTAGTTAGGAGTTTGTGGAGTTGCGCACATATGGATTGGTGTTATTTAGGGTCACAAGGAGCTTTCAAAGGCATTATGTGGGGCGTTTTAAAATTTGCATTTTCTTTCCGAAGTGTCATTGATAACTTTGGATGGGCATTCGTAGGCGTGCATGGTCCTAATGATGATCATGATAGGCAGCTCTTGTGGGATGAATTGGTAGGCATCATGAGTTTGTGGGAAGTGCCTTGGTATATCGGAGGAGACTGTAATGCTATTAGGTATCAAAGTGAAAGGTTAGGTGTTACTCGGTATTCCTCACCTGTGGGGGAATTCTACAATCTCATTTTTGATCAAGGTCTGATTGACATTCCTTTGGTGGGTGGGCAATACATTTGGTCAAATAACCAATGTTGATCTAGAATTGACAGATTTATGTTCTCTCCTAGATGGGAAGAGAAGTTTCTTGATGTGGTTCAAGGGAGACTCCCTCATCTATTGTCTGATCACTTTCCCATTTTACTTGAATGTGGAGTGGGGAATAAAAGTGGAGGATACTTCAAGTTTGAGAATATGTGGTTGAAATCTGAGGAGTTTGTGGATTAGGTAAAAATTTGGTGGCAATCATATCAGTTTCATGGGAGTTCCAGTCATGTGCTGGCATGCAAATAGAAAGGTGACCTGCGACGATGGAATGATGAAGTTTTTGAGAATGTTAGGAAAAGGAAGAAGGTGTTATTGGATGGTATTAGGGAGCTCAATGTCCTTGGGGAAGGTCGAGGGTTGAATTAGGAGGAAAGGAGGAGCAAAGATGAGTTGTCTAAGGAGTTGGAGAGATTGTTGCTGTGTGAGGAAGTGAGCTAGGGCCAGAAATCTCGGGCTTTGTGGTTGAGGGAGGGGGATAAGAACACAAAATTTTTCATAGGATGGCGAACTCAAATAGAAGGAATAATGCCATTGAGTCTTTAATTGTCAATGGCTCTCTGTCTTCGGATGCCACAGATATCAAGGCACATATTGTTCAGTTCACACACTGGTTTACTAAGAGTTGTAGTTGGAGGCCTATACCCAATGATTTATCCTTTTAGTCTATTGGAAGAGAGGAGGGCTTGTGGTTAGAAAGGGATTTTGAAGAGAGTGAGGTGTTTGAGGTAGTTAAGGAGTTACAAGGAGACAAGTCACCGGGTCCTGATGGCTTTTCCTTGCCTTTTGTGAAGACATGTTGGGGAGTGATTAAAGAAGATATAATGGCTGCTTTCCAAGAATTCCACAGCAAGGGGAGTTTTCAAAAAAGTTTGAATGCAACATTTATAGTGCTAATTCCTAAGAAAGAAGGGGCAGCAGAGCTAAAGGACTTTTGACCTATAAGTTTGGTGGGTGCTGTGTACAAATTGATTACTAAAGTGTTGAATCAATTGAAAACTGTGTTAGAGAAGATTATATCAAAGTCGCAAAATGCTGACATTAAGGGAAGACATATTTTGGATTCGGTCTTGATAGTTAATGAATGCATTGATAGTCGTTTGGGTACCCGGTTTGTTATGCAAGTTAGATCTAGAAAAGGCGTATGATCACGTGAATTGAGATTTTTTACTATTCCTATTGCAACGAAGTGAGATCAGGGAGAAATGGAGAGATTGGATAGCTTTCTGTATTTCTGCAGTCCGATATTCAATTTTGATTAATAGAGAACCCTCAGGTTTCTTTATTACTCAAGGTATACGACAAGAGGACCCGCTATCTCCATTCCTATTTGTTATTGTTACTGAGGCGCTAACTAGAATGATGGCGGCAACAGAAGATAGTAGCCTTGTTGTTGGTTTTTCGGTGGGAACAAGAAATAATCCTGGATTCAATCTCTCACATTTGTTGTTTGCGAATAATACATTGATATTTTGTGGGGCAAACGAAGACTAACACCGTAATTTTTGCTGTCATTTTCTATGCTTTGAAACAGTCTCGGGGTTAAAAATTAATTTGCCATAGTTTGAGATTGTTCCAATTGGTGAGGCGGAGGGTGTTGATAGGTTGGCGAGCATTTTTCATTTTAGGGTGGTTAGACTACCTACGAAATATTTGGGTCTTCCTGGGGCACCTTACAAGTCTACCACCATTTGGAATGATATTGTCAAGACGATGGAAAGGAAATTGGCGGATTGGAAGAGACTGTATTTATCAAAGGGCAGGAGGATCACATTAATTAAAAGCACTTTGTCCAACCTTCCTACGTATTTTCTGTCTCTATTGCCTATTCCCGTGAGTGTAGTGAACAGATTGGAGAAACTACAACGAGATTTCCAATGCAGTGGTCTCAATGAGGCGCCTAAGTTCCACTTAGTGAAATGGTCTCAAATTTGCTCTCCTATGCAAGGAGGTGCTTTGGGAATTCGAAACTTGTGTGTAATTTCAATCTAGCTTTATTGGGTAAACGGTTATGGCGATATGCTACAAAAAGAAGCGTATTGGAGGTTGGTTGTAGAGGTCAAGTATGGGTGCATGAATGTAGGGCTGGCAATTTTGACACGACCCGCGAACCCGGCACGAACACGACACGAAGTTAATAGGTATTGGGTTTGGGCTTACCGGGTTCGGGTCTTAATCGGGTCTACCCGATTATAGCACAGTTACTTTCGTGTCTAGCAAGTCTACCCGACGGCTCAGCCGGGTGACCCGCCAGACCCATTTAGATTAAAAAAAAAAAAAAACCTAAAGATTAAAGTAAACTGTAAAGAGTAAATAAGCCCTGAAATTTTAAATCACTATCGCAGCTTCGCACTTCGCAAGCAGCAGCCCCCCCCCAGCGCCTCTCTCTCCCTGTCGGCTCTCTCTCTCCCTCTATCGCAGCTTTGCAGGCAGCAGCCCCCCCAGCACCTCTCTCCCTCTCGGCTCTCTCTCTCTCTCTCTCATCTCTGCCAATGGCATTGGTATATTATTAATTTATTATTAATATTACATTATTTTTTCCATTTTTCATTAAGGGTTTTTTTTTTAACGAGTTAGGTCGTGTCGAGTCATGTGACCTGTTTAGTACACGGGTCGTGTTCATGTCTAGGGTAATTGGGTCGCGGGTCTTAACGGGGTCGTAATCGTGTCTACCCGGTTACACGTTTTGCCAACCCTACATGAATGGCAATTGGTGTACTAAGGTGGTGGAGGGCCCTTATGGAGTTGGCGTGTGGAAACATATTAGGAGAGGGTAAAGAGTTTTCTCGAGATTTATTAGATTTGGAGTAGGAGATGGTTATGGCATGATACTTGGTGCAAGGATCAGTCTTTGAAGGAAGTTTTCCCTGAATTATTTCGAATTGCAAGTAATAAGGAGGCATGGGTTAGGGATCATATGTAATTGTCCAATGGTGTTACACAGTGGAATGTTCCTTTCGTACTAAAGGTCCAAGATTGGGAGGTAGAGGTGGAGATGACTTTTTTTGGAAAGTTATATGCCTTCAGTAGTCGACTTTGGGTGGGGGGGGTGGGGGGACATGTGGTGAACTCCTTCCAAACGGAAGATTTTTGAGGTGAGGTCTTTTTTTCGAATGCTTTCTTCTTTAGGGACAGATGTGGAGGTAGTTACCTCTTTCCCATGGAGGAGTATATGGAAAGTTAAAGTTCCACTGATAGTAAGTTTCTTTGTGTGGATGGCGACTCTTGGTAATTTTGACTTTGAATAACTTGCATAAGAAATGAATCATTGTGGTGGAATGGTGTTGTATGTGTAAGTGGAGTGGTGAATCTGTCAACCATCTCCTCCTTCATTGTGAAGTGCCACGAGCTTTATGGAGTGCATTATTTACTCTTTTTGATATCACATGGATAATGCATGGAAGGGTGGCAGATTTGTTAGCTTGTTGGCGTGGTGAGAGAAGTAATAGTTCAATAAAGGAAGTGTGGAGAATAGCCTCACTGTGTCTAATGTGGACTATTTTAAGAGAGCGGGATACAAGATGTATTGAAGATCAAGAAAAGACGCCGGATTAGCTCAAAAAGTTGTTTATCCAAACTCTATTTCATTGGGCGGACGCTTTTAATGTGTCCTAGTTTTCTACTATACCTCAATTTTTGGCTTTATGTACTTTTTGTCTTTAGTGGGACCTTTCTTTGTATACATCATGTGTACTAGGGTTGCGCCATTCTACGCTTTTCAATGAATTACTTAGTTATCGAGAAAAAAAAAATGCGACCAACAAGAAGAGCCTACTTTTTAGAGTAAACATTAAACACAAAAATCTAAGTGGTTTGTGTTTAGCACTATATAGACCTAAACATTTTCATTACAGGGCAAGTCAAGCTTAAAATCTGGAGAGTGTGCTTTCATAGTTAGGATCTATTAGCAAATAATCTACAGTCCTGTAATGGATACATCATTAAAACTACAAGATGGTATTCGTGCCAAACTTATAGGAGTTTTTCGCAGCAGTGAAGTCAGCCCAAGGAGAAAAATCCATGAAGAGAAAACGTAAACTAAAACAAGAGAGGATTAGAGTGAGTATTGGTGGAGTTCATGAAATTATCAACAGTGGTGAGTTGGCAATGCTCCTCAGGACTTGAGGGTCAAACACACAGAGGAACTATCTCTCAAACTTTCAAAACTAATCATTACTTTTTAATTTTTGCACTTCAGATTTTGCAGCATATGAAAATCTAAAATACAAAATTTGGAAAACCCAAAGAAAATAAACTCTATTGTTTTGTCTGTATGAAAGCAATGGAACTTTTAATTCAATTCCAAATTTGGGATTTTGCAGTAGAAATTTTATTTTTTAATGACGTGGAACCTCAACAAGGCAAGACCCTTTGAGCCCATCTCTAAGAGTACACCCCGGATACACGACCCCACCCACCAAAACCATGTATCAGGTAAATTTCGCAGTAGAAATTGAAGAAAAGAGAAACCTAAAATCTAGATATCACACTAGACAGATCAACGTGAACAAGAACTTCTTCATTAGGATGGAGTAAGAACCTTTTATTGACATGAAATTGAATTGAATTGGAGAGGATCCTGATCCTATATCTGACAAGTGCAAATCCTCCACCGAGGTCATTTAATCACAAAAATTTATGGGAACTGAAGAATAGAAACTTCTGATACTGAAACAATACCAAACCGGCATCATACAATATAAACCTTCAAACAGTTATATAAAACAAGGTAAACTGCAATATATACAAAGGGAAGCAACAGCTCTTACCAGGGGCTTTTGCAGGGAAGGCATCATGGGAATTAATTGCCTAGATTGCTTCATGGCCAGATCTTCAAGCCTTTGAGTTGCTACAGATAACTACATTAAGAAGCACAGGACACTATATGAGCATGAATAAATGTTCTACCAATGCTCAAATAAAATAGGAAATCCAACTTACTTGTGGAGGTGTACGAGCACGAGCAGGGCCCTGAGCCAATGTTTCAGCCATATTGAGGCCAGTCCCCCTGCTTGGAGACCCAGAAGTTGAGCTTGCAGAAATAGTTTGCTGAGCCAATGCTGCACCAGTGCTATTGCTTCCAGCAATCACAGGGACCTCTACTAGAACCGATTTCCAGCCATCACCACCAATGGCGGAAGAAGTGCCAATTCGCAATTTCTGAATGGCAGTGTTCATGCCAGAAGACGGGATTCTTCCTATTTCAGAACCATCTTCTCGTTCTTCAGCTATGAGTGAGGGAAAGTCCCGGTCGAATGCAGTTTTAGTAGTACTGCTAACAACACTACCCCTACCAAGCAGACCGTTATCATTGCTGTGTTTCTTTTTAGTACTATTTGAGTCAACAGCTACTCTACTGGGCCATGTGTCACCATGTTTTCCTGTAATCATAGACTGTGAACCCCGCAACATATCCTTCTCAAACCTATTGGGCAAGATGCTACCAAGAGAATCAGCATATTCAGGCCGCCTGTGGTCACCCAAAATCAACTTGTCCTTGTCACAGTATGAATGGATGTCCTCCCAATCCCTATCACGGTGGCTTCTACCAAAAGTACTGTAAGGCCGTGAGCGGGCAGAACCGTTATTACTAGAACTCTGGCGAAAATAGGAGGAAGTAGATTGATCTGAAGCAAATAGACGACTTATATCAAGATCATTACTGCTCATGGATGACCTATGTTTCGCATGCTTCGATATGGGATGATCGTCTATATCAGAAGGGTATATATTTTAGCTTAGCTTGTATTCGACTATTTGAAAACGTAATAAAAGAGAAGTTGAATCAAGATTACATTTATTTCAAAAAAGAATGACATATTCAAAATGAAACTGATTTAGAATGCCTATTTTTCTTAACCCTCCGTTCCCAACATTCTTTGCCAGAACGAAGAAAATGTAAAGTTTTCAGTATAAGTAGTCAAGAAAACATAACAAATTAAGGCAATAAAGATTGCTCCATTCAAAAAAGATTTTGCATCATTCTTAGCCTTGATATAGATCAAGTATTTCACTTTTCTTCTCCTACTAAACAACAGAAAATCAAGATTCGACATTTTATCAAAAAAAAAAAAAGGTGAGCAAATGAAGATCACCTGAGTGCAACGAAGATGATGAAAATTGGTGGTTTGTGCTGCCAGCACCAGTGACACTTCCACTGCTTTTCAACCATTCTGGCATCAAAGCGGGCTCACTTCTATCCATAACTTGTATCAATCATGATCAATCGATATTAAATGAACCCCCAATTCGTCTTTGGTCTAAAACTTTTCAATTCCACCACAATATTCTTGACTATTTTTCTATAATAAAAAAATAATAAGCCGATGTCACTTTAAATTCACATTAGTCAATACCAAAGCTCATAATCTCAATCCAATTTCCCAAACACCCTAATTCTTCAAATCAGTCCTGTACACTGAAATTAGGCTTTCTTTATTCTTTTCTCTTTCTTATCTTTGCCTCACTTTACACTATACACCATGAGATAATAACAAAGAACTTGGTCAAGAACAATTCACTAAGAACCCCCCAATCAATGAAATGAATAAGAAACTTTTGTATAATCTCGAGGAACTTTTTGTCAGAAAGTGCTTCTAGTAAGAAGCAATTTTTTGTCTACAATGGGCTTTCACAATTCAGGAAGAAGAAACCAAGAAGACCCTCATCACAGTCAATACTGTTTGTTTCCAAAAACGACAAACCTATCCCCTGAAAAACCAAGCTATTCCCGGGCAAGAACCCAGACCCATTATGCCAAGTAATACGAAAACCAAACCCTAAAAACTAAAAGGACTAGAAAGCAAAGAAGCACCCCATTCCATGAATCACAGTGGCGGAAACAGAGCCCCCAATCGTGGGGCTACCGAGGGCCCCTGTGTGTCTCAATGCCAAGCGCTGTGACGCAGGCAGCGAAGCAATACGAGCAAGAAAATACGACGGGCGAGAATGCCAAGAGCTTCGAATTTCTTGAGAGAAAAATAAATAAATCAATCAATAAAAAACAGTCTATGAAAATCTAGTTTGGTGTCATCATAATTTGAGCGTTTATGGATAGAGAAACACTTGCTTGGAAAGCACTCTGCTTTGCTTGCGCCGCGAAGAGGAGGGAGAGGAGATTAGAGGAAGTTTTCTTCGTGTGATTGTAAGTTTGTGTTTGTGGGAGGTTGGCTGAAAGTATAAAAGAACCGAGAGTCCCTTCTATCTAAAACTTCAGTATTCAATAGAAATTTGATATCATTTTAAAAATAGCAAATACAATAAAGATAAACATTTTATCTTTAATTTAAAGATTAAATGCTTGTTTTTTTTTCCTTATAGTTTAACAATTTTTTTTTTTCCCTCGCGATAATTGTTAAAAATAGAGATATACCTTCGTCTAACTTTGATCCAAAATTTCATGAAAATCCACTTCGTATTCATATATCTAAATAAAAATTTTAAAATTAAAATTATTAAAAAATTATAAATAAAAAAATAAAAAATGAGTGATCAGAGCCACCCCTAACCGGTTCATGGGTGGACAAACCACCTCATAATTGTTAGGAGTGGCCAAGCCACTTCTATTGGCCTAGGATGTTTTCAGTCATCCCAAACCAACCGGTCTAAGGTGAGGGAACTACTCATAGCCCTTTAGGGTGATCCGGTCGACCCTAAAATTCTGTTGCCTTTGCAAGCCTGCATAGATGTGGTACAAGGCCCTACCCATCTCACTGGTCCAAATAAAAGAGATAAAACAATCGAACAAGGAAGTTTATTTGACATTGTTTGGCAGCCCATATAAGTTTTTATTTTGAATTTTTCCAAAAATCTATGCAGTTTATTGAGTTTGGCCCATTGAACTCGTATTATTTTGGGTTTGTTTTGCAAACTATTTTCAGTTCATTCAATATTGGGCTTCTGCTTTCCAACTAAAACAAAAACTCATTTTTTATGTGAAATATTTGAATAACTCGGCTTTTAAGATAAAGTTGCAAGTAGAAATATCCCATTTTTTATGTGAAATATTTGAATAAATTTTTGCTTTCTTATTAACATCATAAACTTCTTAGTAAAAATATATCAGAACTTCTATTTTATAATATAAAGTTATTACAAAATTTAAACCTGACAGTTTATATATAATATAAATAAATACAGCTACTAAAAGCATCTTCAGTAGAAGTAAGAAAAATAGCTACTAAAAAAGTACAAATTTTTACTTTAACTACTTATCTTTCTATACACATTCCAACATATTCTCTATTCTATTCTTTATTTTTTTTAAATATTATTTTGAGTGGAAGAAAGTGTGAAAGAAAGAGGAGGAGAGAGAAAGTAAAAAAAAAAATGAGACAAAAAATAATAAACAAATTAAAGCTTATAGTGTGAACAGTGAATAGGCTAATTAACTTATTCACTATTCATACTAGATGAAAAAAAAAAGGATTAAATACCTTATACCCCTTAGGGTTTAAACTTTTTATTTTTTCCTTCCTAAGGTTTGATTTTTATCAGATAAAGTATCTGTGGTTTTCATAAAGACGGAAATGGTACCTCCATTCATCTGCCTTTAGAAAATTTAACGGAAATCCACGTCACTAACATATGGACTTATAAAATTTTGACACCTGATATAAGAGCCAAATCATCAGTGATGACTAGATTTTAACCTTGCCACCTGATTTAAAAAAAATATATATATATATATAGGGTTAATAAGTTTTTTGGTACCTCAATTTTCACTTTTTAATTTTTTTCTCCCTAAGTTTTAAAACAGGACAAATCTAATAACCAAACCTATGGGAAAATACGGAATCACTACCTCCGTCATTTTCCGTCAGTCCCACTAACAGACGTCCACGTCATCGCCACGTAACTACACTATAATGGCGACATCTATCACCTAGTTCCACATAAGCTAACAGGATTCCTCATTCTCCTTCAAACTCCAGCTTACTTCTCCATTTACCCCTAACAGAGGTTCCCTTGATTGCTCAGCGTTCTGCGCGGCACATGCACGCCATTTCCATGAGGTCACGGATGAGCCATTGATTCCCTCCTTCCTCATTGGACCCGTGCAAGTTGGTGCAATCTTATTTTTATTTTTCTTCCCCAGGCCCACATTCCCCACATCATTGACACATGCTTTGGAGCCCCCCTATATCTGCCACATCCCCAAAAACCCCTACATTCTGCTGCATGCCTTCTTTAGGACATAAAACGTGGGTATTTTTACTTCCCCCAATTGGCATCTTCACACCATTAATTCCTTGTGGAGGGAGTTCCTCCTAATATATATATATATATACTAAGGGTTATACAACCGTATATTGCCAAACATAGTGACACAATTATGCATAAGATTGTATGAATATATAAATAACATAATACTATACTATCACAAAAACCATAATTTTAGTTTTAATCCATATAAATTAAAATATGTCAAAAAAAAGGTCTCATATGTGTAATTTAAAATGGAAATAAGTCTAAAGAAAAAAGAGAACAGCAAAAAGAAAACCTCGAATGAGTTAAAACATATGACCCTTAATTTTAATTTAAGCAAATTAAAAAATACATAAAAATCAGATTAAATCACACAAACGAACAAAAATAAAACACATAAAACATTGAAATGAGTTAATGTTAAGTGCCAAAATATTCATATTTTAGCCCTTAAACTTATATGTGTTAATTCCTTAAGTGTTGTTAATTTATGCTATTTTAGTTCTTTATGTGTTTTCCATGCTTTTATAGGCTTTTGAAAGAAAATAAAGTAAATCTAGAAGATTTTGGCTCAAAGAGAAAAATTGGGAAAAGTTAGAGCCCTTGATAGTGGGATCATAGGTTCCCTGCGATCGAGGGCACTACCAGAGAAGAGAAAGCATGAAGCGGCCATGTGCGATCGAGCGCACACGGGTTGCGATCGATCGCACCCGTGCATTGGAGAATTCTAAAAGCTGCGGCTAGACACCCATTTTTTTTTTTTCCATATTAGGGTTTTTCAAGTCCCACTTGTAATAGGAATAAAACCCTACGAATTTTCTAGGTTTACTAATGTAACAAGAACTTCTAAAGCCCTATAAATAGACCTCTAAACCTTGAGAATAATCATCTTGGAAAAGACAATTTCAAGGAGACAACTTTGGGGAGAGGAATTGGAGGCTACTTCTAGGAGCGGTTTTTGGTTCTTTCTTTCCCTTTTCTTTTAGGTTTATTTTAATTATGTGTAACTAACTCTTAAGGAGGGCTAGATTAAAGCCCTAATTATATTTATTTAATATTTTAATATTGGCGCCTTTGTGATAATCATATTGTATTGTTTAACTTGATTAATTCCTGTTTTCTTGAATTCCTCATATATATGTGATTCCCCATTATATGCATGTGGTATGGACTAGTTAATTAAATCAATTTGGATGATCGAGTCATGGGTTTAATAAGAGTAACAAAAGAAATCCACACCTGGTTCTTGGGTTAATCAACATGGGGAACCGGGAGTAGACACCCATGCCCTAGGCCTCTTGTGTTTGTCGATTTTCACAGATTTATGCTGTTTTAAAGAACAACTTAGTAGACACCCATGCTAAATCCTTTAAGAAAGAAAAGAATTGGAGTTGACACCCATACCTAATTCGTTGCTTAGGGAGATCAATAGCTTAAGGAGTATACACTCATACCCTTAGGTTGACAAACATTAAGTATTCATAATATGATTGGATCATTGGCATATTGTTGTATTATCTAAGTATGATTAGTGGTGGATATCAAAGCCCTACCTTTATTTTTATCTTTATCTTTATTTATTTTCCTTGGTATTAATATCAATCTCGTGACAATTTTGATAATTTAATTAAGTCTAAATAAAATCAACAATCCTCGTGAGATCGATTTCGTACTTGATGCACTATACTATCGTTTGATCTTGTGCACTTGCGAGTAAAACGTACTAAATATTATCTATTAATTTATGTAGTATTTGGCACAAGAAGTTTTTGGCGCTGTTGCCGGGAATTGTTTGATTTTGTTTGGAATTTTTTTCCTTTAATTTATCTTTGTTTTAAATTTTTTTTTTTTTTTAGTTTTTTCCGCAGTTCCTGTTCTACCTCTGGAGGTGCGCTCGAGCACCCAACTAGGGCAATCGAGCGCACCAGTGTGATCGAGCGCACCTCACGATGCGATCGATCGCACATCCAGAGAGCAGTACAATTACTGCACTAATTATAGATATGATTTTTTTTTCTTTTATTTCATGCATGGTCATTCGAGTCTGCATATTAGTAAGTTCTTATTTTTAATTTTGTTTTTATTTCCCTTTTAATTTTAACTTCTTTTTATTATTTTATTTTTGTTTTCACACATGTGGGGCAGCATTCCAACACCCCGTAGACCATGTTCATGTTGCCCCGACCCTTATCACCATGTTAGAGAATGTCCTACAATGAGACAAACTTCTAACCAATCTTATGGGTACATGAACACATCATTCTCTAGACCAGGGAACGACTGCTATTTTGATTCATGTTACCCATCATGGAGCCAAGAGTCCAATCTCTCATGACAAGCTCAAGCTCCCAGAATTCATGCTCCACAAGCTCATGGACTGCTACATCACTCATATCAGCAATTCTATGATTATGCATACTCTTCTCAATCAGCTCCACAATAGCAATATCAGGCTGAACCACCTCCCCTTGAGTTTTCTGAAGATACATTAGCTCTGATCAGTTCAACAATTGAGGAAATGAAGAACTCTCATTTGAAATCAATTGAAAGGACAGAGACCCATTGTACACAAAGAACAAATTTTCTCAAAAAGGAAGAGCGCCAAAGTCAATCAGTTACCACTCCTCATGGACATTATATGGAGGAAGAGAGTATCTGCTATCATGAAGAAGAGCCATCTCCACAATTCTATGATCATTCCTATTCATGTCTTAGCCCCAGTCTGCGGCAATCCACTTGGAAGCACCTTGCAATAGAAAATATTCATTCCCTTTGGTGTAAGAGAAGGAAAGATTGGTGCTTTAAGTTTAAAGTACCACAGTCTGGTTGAAGATGTTAAACTTAGCGCTCATGGAAGGCACCCCACAGCATATCCTTTTTATTTTGTTTGTTCGTTTTATTTTTATTTTATTTTATTTTGTTTTATTTTTATTTTTTATTTTGTTTTTGTTTTCCATTGTTATTTTAGCATTTCGCAGGGATACATGTGCTTCAATTCAAGTTTGGGGGTGTGCCATGAGCCATACTATTCCAAACAGTTTGTCCATCTCCCGGGTAAATTTTTTCCATTTTACAGACACATTGGGGACAATGTGTAATTTAAGTTTGGGGGTATGGGAGACACTTTACACACACTTTGTCCTAGTTCTATTTTATTTTTATTTTTATTGTTTATGAAAAAAAAAAAAATTTGCATTTTAATTTTATTTTTGTTGTTTGTGAAAAGAAAAAAAAATGTGCATGTTCATGTTTGCCTTAAAATTTTGGTTGATCTTAAGAATTGTGATTTGATTTTATTGGTTAGCTTAAAATTTTGAACACATGATCTGATAATTGAGTTTTTCAGTTTTGTTACTTGCTTAGGACAATTGAGAATTCACATGTTAGATCTGATCTTATACAAGCACATTAGCATATAATTTGTGGGGTATGACATGAAAGTCTGATATGTGTGTTTCTATGTCTTGGGTGAAACTGGATGACTTATTAGATAGATACTTTGGCATATATATATATATGTGATAAAAAAAAAAAAAAAATGATCATTGATAAGCTTTTCACTAAGTAACTGAACCTCTTACCTCAAAGCATTGAGTGTTCACGTCAAAAGGTGAAGAATTTTGATTTGGTTAAAGTCATGGTTAGTTTGGTTCCGTAACCTTTTTAACTCGAGTTAGTAAGTCCTAGGGGTGTCTCTACACCTAATGCCCTAAAACCATCTAGTTTGGGAGCATTAACTTAACACTCGCTACATGGGTCAAATAGAAAGCTTAAGGGAACTAAACATTGCACAACCTAACCAAAAAGAAAAAGAAAAAGAAAAAGAAAAAGAAAAGTTATGCCATAGTTATTCATTCTAATGGAGATTTTAGTGAACTTCGAGATATTGAGGCAGTGCACATTAGAAATAATTAGAAGCTTCATATTTGTGTACTAGTTTACTTTACACTGTTTCGAACTTGTGATACCTTAGCCTGTCTTTTGTAAGTGATTAAACTTTAAAATTCCAATTCATTGTGAATATGGAGTTTATCTTTTTAAGTTCGCTAATGAATGAAAATCATGGTTTTGACTGACACTCAATTTTTGAATAATATGAACTCTTGCATAATGTTTGTGGGTAATATTTTTGGAAAACCTTCACGAGACTTCACTCGTCCTCTAGGGAATTTTTAGGGGTTTAAAAGGCTTATTGCATATGCTAAATGCAATCGTATATCCCATGAAAGATGGATTTATCTTTTTGTTTTCTATTTTTCATTTTGTTTTTAGTTTTGTATTGCTAATGGACTAGCAATATGTAAGTTTGGGAGTGTATCAAGTGCCAAAATATTTATATTTTAACCCTTAAACTTATATGTGTTAATTCCTTAAGTGTTGTTAATTTATGCTATTTTAGTTCCTTTATGTGTTTTCCATGCTTTTATAGGCTTTTGAAAGAAAATGAAGTAAATTTAGAAGATTTGGGCTCAAAGAGAGAAATTGGGAAAAGTTGGAGCCCCTGATAGTGCGATCGAGTGTAGGTTCCCTGCGATCGAGGGCACTACCAGAGAAGAGAAAGCATGCAGCGGCCATGTGCGATTGAGCGCGCACGGGTTGCGATCAATCGCACCCGTGCGCTGGAGAATTCTAGAAGCTGCAGCTAGACCTCCTTTCTTTCCATATTAGGGTTTTTCAAGTCCCACTTGTAATAGGACTAAAACCCTACGAATTTTCTAGGTTTACTAGTGTAACAATGACTTCTAAAGCCCTATAAATAGACCTTTAAACCTTGAGAATAATCATCTTCGAAAAGACAATTTCTAGGAGACAACTTTGGGGAGAGGAATTGGAGGCTACTTCTAGGAGCGGTTTTTGGTTCTTTCTTTCCCTTTTCTTTTTAGTTTTATTTTAATTATATGTAACTAACTCTTAAGGAGGGCTAGATTGAAGCCCTAATTATGTTTATTTAATATTTCAATACTGGCGCCTTTGTGATAATCATATTGTGTTACTTAACTTGATTAATTCTTGTTTTTTTGAATTCCTCATATATATGTGATTGGCCATTATATGCATGTGGTGTGGACTAGTTAATTAAATCAATTTGGATAATCGAGTCCTGGGTTTAATAAGAGTGACAATAGAAATCCACACCGGGTTCTTGCGTTAATCAACATGGGGAACTGGGAGTAGACACCCATACCCTAAGCCTCATGTGTTTGTTTATTTCGATAGATTTATGCTTTCTTAAAGAACAACTTAGTAGACACCCATACTAAATCCTTTAAGAAAGAAAAGAATTAGAGTAGACACCCATGCCTAATTCGTTGTTTAGGGAGATCAATAGCTTAAGGAGTAGACACCCATACCCTCAGGTTGGCAAACATTAAGTATTCATAATATGATTGGATCATTGGCATATTGTTATATTATCTAAGTATGATTAGTGGTGGATATCAAAGCCCTACCTTTATCTTTATCTTTATGTTTATTTATTTTCCTTTGTATTAATATCAATCTTGTGACAATTTTGATATTTTAATTAAATCTAAATAAAATCAACAATCCTCGTGGAATCGATCTCGTACTTGCTGCACTATACTATCGTTTGATCTTGTGCACTTGTGAGTAAAACGTACTAAATATTATCTATTAATTTAAGTAGTATTTGGCACAACTGTTAAAACGTAAGAAACTTAATTTTAATTTAAACCATATAAATTAAAACATGTTAAAATATTTATTCCCATAGGAGTTTTAAAATGAAAATAAGCATAAAGGAAAAAATACCAATCAATTTTATAAAATTACAATATCAGAAACGAAAATATGTCTATTCTAAGAAACCCCAAAGAAATAAAAAGAAGAAGAAAAAAAATAGATCACATTATGTAGATGGGTTTCAAGGAAATGCGAATTGAACAAATACGTGTGGAAGTTTCTTGAAAAAATTGAAATGGGTTGGCAAGGAATGACAATGGGATATACCTCAATACATTGATTGCCCAGTTTCATCAATCTTGGAATTTGAACTCCGTTTCCTTCTATTATCTTTCATATGTATGTTTCTCTTCTCAAGATTTTCTATGAGTCTCAACAATTTCATCGACATCCTTTTCTTAGAGAAACTGAGATATCTATCTCTTTTATTTACGCAATGTTTATAGTCGTTGAAACCTGAATAGGCGGTTTACTAATAACAGTTGGAAAGCTAAAACGGTTCTTTGAGGTGTCCAAAGTTTGTATTGGGTGGGAATTTAAAAACGGTTTATCTCATGATTTATTATGAGAAGAGACTTTAATAACAACTGTTGAAAAACAAAACCCTAGAAAGAGAGTAGCACATATAGAGTATAGCAGAGTGGGAGGAGTTGCCCCCTTTCTCTTTCTCCCTTCCACCTCCCTTTTCCCGCCTCCACTGTAAACCAATTAGGGCGCGTGTGTCAATGTTCATCGGGGTACTTTTTAGCTGCGCGTGGCTAGCTGGCGGTGGCCCATAGAACACATGAGGGTGTGTTGGGTTTTTGTTATAGTATATATCTATATATATATATATATATATATATAAGAATATATTCTCTCTAGATATGCTTTTAGTAGCGATTTATGGGGTGAAGTTTTGTTTGTTTTTAAGAATCCTTAAGAATAACAGATTTGGTTTCCGGTAGATCTTTTGTTTTCTTATTGTTCATTTTTTGGGAGCAAACCATATATCAATGACAGAGGAGTTATCAAGCATAAAAAAGAACTGTCACTATGGTAAAGGTAGCGAAGGAGATTGCGATTGATAAAGTACTAGTAAAGGAGATAAAAAAAAAAAAAAAAAAAAAAAAGCAAGGGAATCAAGGACCTGGCAGCAAATAGAGACGTGATTTGCCAGAATTTACTATAGATCTGAAACTGATGGAGACGGTGACTTTTCATAGATATTGTCTGATAATAGCCTGAGAGGCTATTATGTATGTCATTGATAATGTTTGAGTTGTGAAGATTCCATATTATATCTTTGGCATTGTATGGAACATTTTGCCCCATTTGATTGTTATATCAATGAAGAGATAATTTGTTAAAAAAAAAAAAAAAAAAAAATTGCAACGGTTTTTTTTTTTTTATGGAAATGTAAAATGGTCCACTTTTATTGACATTTATTTTTGGCAACCTTTTATAGAGGCATCGTGGCTTATAAAAGTAGATCTATTTTTCCCCCTCCCCCATTTTCGATGCAATTGAAAAAAACATGGCCTTTCCCCTTCCCCTCTCTGCTAGGGTTTCATCTCTAACAGAGAGCGCCGTCGAAGGAGGAGAACCTTTGTTCTTCCCCTCCGGCCCTCCTCCCCTCTTCCCTCCCATCCCATCGTACTCTTTCTCTTAGCGAGATTGCCTATTTACCTGATGCCCCTAGCTCTTTGAGCGATTTTTCCTTTCCCTTCCTCTCCACCTCTTCCCCTTCCTTTGGTCCCCTTTTTTTGTTCTAGGCTTTTGGATCGGCCGTTCTTTGTCCGATCTACTATGCTTGCAGAACCCACATTGTCGCTTGCCCCTTTACCTGTCCTCTTCGGCTCTGTCCGGGTTCTTCGCGTTTCGGCCATTTTCCCTCGGCAACCTTCCTCCCCAACGTGGTTTCTGTTTTGGGTTTCTTATTTCTTTGTTTTATTTTCTTATATTCTCCCATTTTTTTTGTTTTTTGCTTGAGTTTGTGTTTGTTTCTTTTTATTTTTGCTTTCATTCTTTCTGCTTGTTTAGGTACTCTTTGTGGGTGATGCTCATGGGGTTTCACTCAAACTTCCCCCTCCATTTGAGTGCGCCACCGATCTCCTCCGCACCTGCTCCGCCACCCACCGTCCTTTGCTGGACCTTTTTCTTGCGCCCCCCGCTGCGATGAGCTTCCAGAGCCCCCTTCCGTTTTCTGTTTCTAGTGAGCGCACGATTAGCTCTTCTTTTTAGTTGCTGTCATCCTCTTAGTGTGCTTTTTTCCATTGGTTATTCCCCAGTAATTTTTTTTGGCTTTCCTTTTTTCGATCTTTTTGTCTTGTTTTGTTTCCCTTTATTGGTTTTGTTTTTGCTTGTAATAATACTCGGTCCTCTCTCTCGATCTGCCCGCCTGATGCCCTTTGGGGTAGTTGATTTGGTCCAGACCTTTGGGTTGTGGATGTGAACGTTATCCTGGCTTTTGGGTCGAGGATGATGAGTTTTGGCTTGGGGTTCTCTGCCCACAATGCTGAGGAATAAAAGCTACATATGCATTGGTTTGAGTCTGTTTAGCGCAGATCTGTTGTTTAATTTGAAAATTAGTCATAGGTTAGCGGATTTTGTTTGAGTTTAGAATGTAATACGTTATCTTTGACGCTTGTAACCTCGTAGCTTCAACTATGGTTGCTTCAGAGCTTTGCTCTGTGTTGTTTGCGCTTTATGCTTGTTTATCAATGAATGAGATTGAACTGTTTCAAAAATATATTTATATTTTTCCCCCTCCCCCATCTGACTCATGAAAAAGAAAAAACATTATTGTCTACCACTTAATTGCCTGTCTCTTCATATTTTGGGAGTTGTAATGAGCCTTATATGGCGTTTAAAGTTGGTAGGAGTTTTAATGCTGCTTAATGGTGTTTTCTTTAAAAAAAATCAAAGGATCATAATTATCTTACATTAAATATAGTCACATGATGAAATAAATATTGTCCTACATTAAATATTGTCACTTAATGGAATTTATATAAGGAAAATTTGTGAAATAAAATCTCATAATAATGAAAAACTGGTTCAATCTATCAAACACATTAAAAACCGGTTTACTCACAAAAAATATGGGTTCAGGACACGTATCGCAATTCTAGACCATCTCTATGCCAAAAATCGGCTTTTATATATTTGTATAGGGTTATTCTAAAAAATATAGAAAATCTTCATTATGTTCCTTCCTAATATATCTAGAAACGTATCTTGGTCAGTAATTACAATTCGCTACCTCTCTTCCTCGGTTCTCTTTTAAAAGGAAGGAGTAGTGGCCCGAAAGAAACACACTATTAGTAACCATAGTTCCCAAACTCGAAGTCATTTTTAGTTTATCCAACACAAACAATGGCAACTTCAAGAATTCTCCTCTGTGTGTTTTTGATGTTGATCATTCCCAATCTTTAGACTGAAGCAACCAATCAACTTCTGTCTTAGAAAGGTGAACAATGAAAGGCATAGCTCAGAGACTTGGATTCCTTCAAGTTCACCATATCGGAAACTGTTTCAACAGTTTGGCGCCGTCTATGGGAACGACTAAACCATTCTTACAAAAACAATATCCACAGCAATGGTAAATACAAGATCAAGAAGTCGAGCTCACACCGAAGAACCACCGGCCCAGGCCAATCAAAGGCCACCACCGGTGCATCAGAACGCTGACGACAAGGAGCGCATTGCTTCTCTCGAAGCACAAATGGCGCTTCTAATCCAAAAGAATGAAGAGCTACGAATCCGATTTCCGTCTCCATCCCAAATCAATTAGGCTAAACAGTCCAATGGGCAAAGAAATCATGGTCATCACTCTGATAACCGAGGCCTCCATTTTGACGGTCACAGCCAGCAAGGCGAGAGTCACCCTCCCCCGCGCAGCCATACTTGCAGAGGTGAAAACTCTCGTAAAATGGCGGAACCACAACCAATCACAGCTTCGCAAGGAGAGGTAGACAAAGCATTGGCTGAACTTAAGACCAAGTTGGAGGCTATGGAGAAGAAAGAGAAGTATAAGACTGCTGTGGTGAGCAAGCTCTTTGCCGGGACGGAGACTCCCTTCACCAAGCAAGTAATCGATCATCCACTTCCCAACAAATTTAAAGCACCACAAATCCCGGGCTATAGTGGAGTCGGAGATCCAACCAAGCATCTGGAGAACTATCGGATGCACCTGACATTGCATGCCATTCTCAACGAAATCGCATGCAGAGCCTTCCCAACTACACTCTCGGGAAACGCTAGGGAATGGTTCCGAAGCTTAGCACCTAATTCCGTGGCTACCTTCGAGGATTTCGCTCGGATTTTCCCCACCCATTTCCTGGGTTCCAGGGAAAGGAAAAAACCATCAGGGTACTTATTGACGCTTCACCAGAGAGAAGGGGAGAGTTTAGAAGAATTCATGATTCGGTTTGACACCGAAAAATTGAAGGTGGAGAATCCTACGGACGGTGTAATCTTTTCTGCCAACTACAATAGAATCTGCCGTCTACAGCCTCCAGGAGCTACTGGACAAGGTAGAGGAGTTTATCAACAAAGAGGAGACCTTGAAGGCAGTGAGATCGGCTCGAAAAACTCCTAAGAAGTTGGAAGAAAAAAAAAGGAAAGATCACCTGGGGTTCGACGCTCCAAAGCACTTCAAGAAGAAGTTTAATAATCACAACTTCACTCTTCTCAATGCCAACATTTCCAAGGTCCTGGTGGAGATCAAGAAGGATCCGGAATATCGAAGACTTCCGGGGCCCCGCAAAATCATAACCCAGATCGCTATTGTGAGTTCCATGAGGTCAACGGGCATTACATAGAAGGTTGCATTGCCTTGTGGCACCTCATCAAAAAGTTTATCCAAAATGGTAAACTTGTGCGATTCTTGGGAGAACAAAGGAGAGCAGCCCCTTCTCGGGAAAACTACGTTCGAGAACTAAGCTACCATCCTCCTAGGAATCAACAGCCACAGGAACAATATTGAAGCAGAAGTTCCATCTGCAGGAACTAGAATAGGTATCCTCAGGAGGAGAGAGTGAGACAGGAGAAGCATAGAGGAAGGCCAGCCCGCCGAACCCGTGATCCCCAGAACCAAGCTAACCTTCCAGAAATCCACACCATAATTGGTGGATTCGCCAGAGGAGGAGAGTCAGGGAGAGCAAGGAAGGCCTACGCCCATCAACTAGAAGGCTCTCACGAAGTCTACACTGTAGGGAGGCCCATGAAGTAGTCCCAAAGGAGCGAAATGGTGATTGGATTCTTGGATGCAGATTTCCTGGGTATCTCGCGCCCACACACAAACGCTTTGGTTGTCACTTTGATAGTGGCAAATCATAACGTCCATCTTATTTTGGTGGACAACAGAAGCTCTGCAAACATCCTATATTGATATGCATTTAAGAAGTACAGGGGAACAAGTACATCCCAACCAACTGCCCCTTGATGGGATTCACAGGGGAACAAGTACAACTGGTCGGATTAATTGAGCTACCGGTTACAGTCGGGTCATACCCAAGGCAGGCACAATAATAGTACGTTTTCTGTTGGTCGACCGACCTTTCACCTACAATGCTATTATCGGGAGGACGGCTCTCAACAAGCTAAGGCCATCACGTCAACTCCGCATCTCAAGATGAAATTCCCAACGGATCACAGAGTTGGAGAAATTAGAGGTGATCAACGGGCTGCCCGACAATGTTACAACATCTCTATGAAAGAATGCCTGAAAACCTCGGCCCCAAGGAACACCAATAAGGAGGAAAGGTAGCAATTAAAGGGTGGTAAACCGATCGAAGATCTTGAGGAATTCTCGGTTGGCGAACCCGACAGAGTTATCAAAATTGGGTCCCAACTAGACCCTATCGTGAGAGAAGAACTCAAGTCCTTCCTCCGTAATAACTGTGATGTATTCGCCTGGAGTCACAACGATATGCCAGGAATAGTACCTTCGGTCATGGTGCACAAATTGAACGCTGTTCCTAATTTCAAGCCGGTACGGCAAAAGTGGAGGGGGTACTCAGCTGAAAAAAGCAAAGTTGCCGTTGAAGAAGTTAAGAAATTATGTGAAGCTGGGTTCATCAAAGAAATCCAGTACACCACTTGGTTGGCAAATGTGGTGCAAGTAATGAAGTCAAATGGGAAATGGAGGATGTGTGTCGACTTCACAGACCTCAACAAAGCATGTCCCAAAGACAACTACCTCTTGCTGCGAATAGACCAGCTTGCTGACTCAACCTCGAGACATAAACTACTAAGCTTTATGGATGCATTCTCGAGATGTAACCAAATATCCATGCACGAGTCTGACTAGGAAAAAATGGCCTTCATGACTGACTTCACAGACCTCAACAAAGCATGTCCCAAAAGACTAATGAAGAATTTAATGATCGAGGTTTACAATACATTTTAATCCTCGGCTATGGGGGGTAGGACACTCGACCACACAATACAACAATGAAGGCATTCAAGAGTGCTTGGAAATATCAAAGCATCCAAAAATACTAGAAGTTCAAAGACAGTTCAAATATGCATAGAGCAAAAGCATTCAAAGTATCCAAAAAATATCAAAAGTTCAACAGCAGTTCAAATAAGCACAGAGCAAAAATCCTTATACAAACAAACAAACAAAATGTTTAAGTGTGGGGAACCGCTCCCACTTCATCAGCATCATCATCTATGATGATCTCAGGACCAAAAGGCTTGGGGGGTAAGTTCGCTTCCGGGCGGAACCCATGCACATTAATTTCCGAAGCATCAGGAATCAACTCTCTGCCTGCGTCAACCATTTCGTCAATAGCAGCAGCTGCCACCTCCAAGAAGTTTGACTCCACTGTGGCAAGGTTGATGCCAAACTGATCTCTACAGATGGTGAGGTACTGATGATTCTCAAAACCGCAATGAAACCCACGGGCCCACAATAAATCCCGAAGCCAGGGAACAAATGATAGCTCCGTAACGTAACGAACCGCCTTAGCTTTCCAATAGCGGTACCCTTGGCGAAATTGATCACATCTGGCCTGGGAAGCTCCCAAATCACCTACTAGCTTCTCACGGGCGTTTTCTGATTGGGATAATTGAGCCTCAAGTGTCTTAGAAAGTTTCTGAAAG